>NC_083408.1:43354935-43657235 GCF_020745735.1 Hemiscyllium ocellatum
TTTGAAGTGTGGTTTACTTGACTTGGAACAAGCTTAAGTGAGTGAGGTCAGTAGTAGGTGGCAATAGTGAATGTGGTCATTGAGGAAAGCACGGAGATGCCTTTATCTGTAGTCAAGAACACTGAAGGAATGAAGTTTTCTGAGATGGCATTGTGAGGTCAGTGGGGAATATGGGGACAAGGTTACCTGGAGGGAGAGGAGTGTGACAGGATGGCAGATGAGCATTGAAACAAAAGTAGGGTGAACAAGTTGAGTTGCAATAGATATTGAGATATCCAGAAGTCAATACACAGGCTGAGAAGGGAAGAGAAATGTGAAATGCATTTGGGCTGTTGGGAGGAGAGAATGAAGAGGTGTTTAGCAGAGAATAAGTGTTTTGAAAGAGATTCAAGAAAAATAAGATAGGGAAGAGGAGGAAAAAGAAATTGCCTGAGAGACCATGTACCCTGCCACCAGACAATTTAGGAAGATCAAGAAAAATGAGGAACTGATGTAAAATAAACTAGGATCCAGATATAGCATGAGCTGTGGGATACAGAGCTCTCTTCATCACTGTGATACCAAGTGGTCACTGTGGATAGAAGGACATTTATACTGGAAGCCCAGAAAGTTGATGGCACAATTTCCAGCCTTGCAAATAAACAAAATTATGTTGGAACTTAAATTGCCTTTTTAATTATCATATCCTGCTGGAGCCTGAAATTTTGCTTTAATTATTGCAGCCTACTGCGATAACCTTTGTTAATAATCACTTCAGTGAGCACAAATGCTCCATCAGTCAGTACAATTGATGGAGCAATTAGGAGCAGCAGCAGGAACCATAGGTAAAGCAGCTTCCCTCTGCTTTTAGGTTGTAAGGGATGGCACCAATCAACGTGCTTGACTAGGTCTAGTAGATTTCTATTACAACGAACGGCAGATTCAATGTCTTTCTTCAAGTCGCTATTGGTAATCATTCCTCTGAGGCTGTTCACCCAGCAATTGGCCAAGAAGCAGTCATCCCATGTCTTAGAGCAGATGGCATTTGAATGCTTTAATTGGCCAGTTGCTGAGTCAGTGTGGTTGTCAAACAACGATGGCTCTTGCTTGCACGAGCCACGAGATGACCATCTCAAACTCTGTAAGCATATACTGAACTCGGCAATCAAAATTGTTTCCTCTTCAGTAGTTGCCAATCTCACTTGACCTTTCTGGAAACGCATACTTTTGCAAATCATTTCATGAAATAACAAATTTCTTGTTGCGGATTTCTGAAAAAACGCTAAACCCTTTTGCCATCCCTCATAAGGGCAGCACGGTGGCACAGTGGTTAGCACTGCTGTCTCACAGCGCCAGGGACCTGGGTTCAATTCCCGCCTCAGGTGACTGACTGTGTGGAGTTTGCACGTTCTCCCCGTGTCTGTGTGGGTTTCCTCCGGGTGCTCCGGTTTCCTCCCACAGTCCAAAGATGTGTGGGTCAGGTGAATTGACCATGCTAAATTGCCAGTAGTGTTCGGTAAGGGGTATATGTAGGGGTGTGGGTGGGTTGCGCTTCGGCGGGTCGGTGTGGACTTGTTGGGCCGAAGGGCCTGTTTCCACACTGTAAGTAATCTAATTCCTGTTAGTAATATTTTCTCAGAGGCTTTTCCACCTTAATTGTAAGGTAAGGCACCATCGTGGATCTATTTGTACTGCAGGATGAACTTCCTGAAAATGGAATTCTCAAGCAGGTTCCCAGATCTAAAAGTTGAAGTCCTAAATTGGAGGAAGGCCACTTTTGACGGTATTATGCAAGAACTTTTGGGGGCATACATTCGCAGGTAAAGGGGCGGCTGGAAAATGGGAAGCCTTCAGAAATGACACAACGAGAGTCCATTGAAAGTATATTCCTGTTAGGGTGAAAGGAAAGGCTGATAGTTGTAGGGAATGCTGGATGACTAAAGAAATTGAGGGTTTGGTTAAGAAAAAGAAGGAAGCATATGTCAGGTAGATATGCACGACAGGTCAAGTGAATCCTTCGAAGAGTATAAAGGCAGTATGAGTATACTTAAGAGAGAAATCAGGAGGGCAAAAAGGGGACATGAGATCGCTTTGGCAAATAGAATTAAGGAAAATCCAAAGGGCTTTTACAAATGCATTAGGGGCAAAAGAGTAACTAAGGAAAGAATAGGGCCCCTCAAAGATCAGCAAAGTGACCTTTGGGTGGAGCCACAGGAGTTGACGAGCTATTAAACACATATTTTGCATCAGTGTTTACTGTGGAAAAGGACATAGAAAATATAGACTGTAGGGAAATAGATGGTGACGTCTTGAAAAATATCCATATTACAGAGGAGGATGTGCTGGATGTCTTGAAATACACAAAATCCCCAGGGTCTGATCAGGTGTACCCTAGTGCTCTGTGGGAAGCTGGAGAAGTGATTGCTGGGTCTCTTACAGAGATACTTGTATCATCAATAGTCACAGGTGAAATGCTGGAAGACTGGAGGTTGGCTAACGTGATGCCACTGTTTAAGAAGGATGGTAAGGGCAAGCCAGGGAACTGTAGACCAGTGAGCCTGATGTCGGTGGTGGGCAAGTGGAGGGAATCCTGAGGGACAGGATGTACATTTATGTGGAAAGACAAGGACTGATTAGGGATAGTCAACATGGCTTTGTGCATGGGAAATCATGTCTCACAAACTTCAATGAGTTTTTTGAAGAAGTAATAGTGACTTGGATGTGAGCATAAGAGGTACAGTTAGTAAGTTTGCAGATGACACCAAAATTGGAGGTGTAGTGGACAGCGAAGAAGGTTACCTCAGATTACAACAGGATCTTGATTAGATGGGTCAGTGGGCTGAGAAATGGCAGAAGGAGTTTAATTCAGATAAATGTGAAGTGCTGCATGTCGGGAAAGAAAATCTTAGCAGGACTTATACACTTGATGGTAAGGTCCTAGGGAGTGTTGCTGAACAAAGAGACCTTGGATTGCAGGTTCATAGCTCCTTGAAAGTGGAATTGCAGGTAGATAGGATAGTGAAGAAGGCTTTTGGTATGCTTTCCTTTATTGGTCAGAGTATTGAGTCCAGGAGTTGGGAGGTCATGCTGCAACTGTACAGGACATTGGTTAGGCCACTGTTGGAACATTGCATGCAATTCTTGTCCCCTTCCTATCAGAAAGATGTTGTGAAACTTGAAAGGGTTCAGAAAATATTTACAAGAATGTTGCCAGGGTTGGAGGATTTGAGCTAAAGGGAGAGGTTGGATAGGCTAGAGCTGTTTTCCCTGGAGCATCAGAGGCTGAGGGGTGACCTTATAGAGATTTATAAAATCATGAGGGGCATGGTTAGGATGAATAGATAAAGTCTTTTCCCTGGGTGGGTGAATCCAGAACTAGAGGGCATAGGTTTAGAGTGAGAGGGGAAATATATGAAAGAAACCTAAGGGGCAACTTTTTCACACAGAGGGTGGTATGTGAATGGAATGAGCTGCCAGAGGAAGTGATGGAGGCTAATACAATTGCAACATTTCAAAGGCATTTGGATGGGTATACGCATAGTAAGGGTTTGGAGGGATATGGGCCGGGTGCTAGCAGGTGGAACGAGATTGTATTGGGATATCTGGTCAGCATGGACAAGTTGGACCGAAGAGTCTGTTTCCATGCTGTACATCTCTATGCCAAGACTCTAGGTTCAGTTCCTGCAACTTGCTGCGGGAGAATTGCCTATCCTGCTCAGCTTATTGCCAGCATAATTATTTGACACTGGGCAAACCTTCACGCTGCAAGTCACAAACATTGCCTTCCTCTATCCTTGGCTCGAGGATTTGATACTCTCTGTGTGGCAGTCTCTATCTAGTAGGATGCTGAGATGAGAGAAAGCTCATTCTTGACTTCCTGATCTCTTCACACCCAGTGGGCAGATGCTGGAGAACAATCTTTGGTGCCATGGCCTGTTCCTGGATTTTAGAGGGTTGGTAGGGCAGAGTAAGATACCATCTAATCAAGCAAAATCATTTATTTCTCCAGGACGTAGGATAATTTCAAGCATTTGAAATTCACAGCTTCCATACAATAAAGATAGGGACTGCTGCACAGAGAGTATCAACTTCTCGAGCCAAGGATAGAGGAAGGCAATGTTTGTGACTTGCAGCATGAATGTCAGTAGCCCCTCAGTTGGCTATGTTGGAAAATCTCTCCTTTTGTGTTTTTGCCTAATTAAAGATAAGACATCAGCAATAGCTTTTCATAACTGATCCGATAACAATGTCTCACCACTGTCATATCACTGTGTTCTCTCTGCACTGGCCTGGAGTAAGTTAAGGTGTCTTGCAGATTAGGTTACCTCTTGAGAACGCACAGAATCATGCAATTTAACAGCTCAGGAAGCCATTCAGCACCATCTACCAAATCTGAAAGAGCAAACCATTTAGAAATCAGAAAGAAAGAATTTGAGGCAGATTTGAAACTCTCAGGTAATGAGTCACTTCTTGAAGTTTAGTCTGTGTTGTATTATTTATATTAATCGTACAATCGTGATGTTTTCCAACTTGCCTCCCTTTGATATATTTTTTAACTTCCCATCTAATATATCTCTCTTTTCTAAAATGAAATATTGAAATAAAAGCTGAACTGATCTATCAATTAATCTGGCTGCAGAATAACGGATTATGTGAACGGTGAAGTAGTGATCCAGAGCTCTGAACTAAAACTGCAAGGAATGCAAGTTGAAATTGCACCTTGAGAGTCTAAGAATTTTAATTCCGTTTTCAAGAGAGAATGGAATGAAAGAGTTGGCAACAATGAAAGTGACTGATTCCTTCATAACCTTTAGGGAAGTCGTCCTTCCAATCTGCCCTGTGCGTTTGTAAAATCAGGTTATTCTGAACTAGCCTTAGAAGTACTCTAATAAACCACTCAACTGTGTCGCCATGGTCACCTGGCAATCACAGATGAACAATATTTGTCAGCCACATAGGGGTTCAGGGTCATAATTTTTTTTGCAATTTGTGAAACAGGTTAGGAAAGCATTTAGCACACTTACTATCATTGCACAAACCTTTTGAGTATAGGAGTGGGGCTGTCATGTTGCAGTTGTACAGAATGTTGATGAGACCTCTTCTATGTGCAGTTCTAGCGGCCCTGTTACAGGAAGGATAGTATTAAACTGGAGAGGATACAGAAAAGATTTACCAGGATGTTGTTGGGAATGGAGGGTTTGAGAGATTAGAATAGACTGGAAAGACTGGGACATTTTTCACTGGAGTGCAGGAAGTTGAGATGTACTAAGGTTTATAAGATTTATAAAATCATGAGGGGCATAGATAAGGTGATTAGCAAGGGTCTTTTCTCTGCGGTGGGGGAGTTCAAAACTAATGGACATATTTTTAAGATGAGAGGAGAAAGATTTGAAAAGGCCATAAGGGGCAAATGTTTTGCACAGAGAGTGGTTTGTATGGGTGTGGAGTGAACTTCCAGAGGAAGCGGTGGGTGTTGGTACACATACAACATCTGGTTAGGTACATGAATAAGAAAGATTTGGTGGGATCTGGACAAAACCCAGCAGACCTGGCAGCATCTGTGGGAAGAAAGCAAATTTAACATTTTGAATCCATCAACACATCTTCAGAACTGGCTGTCTGTGGGACGGGGAGAGGACTCTTGCCCAAAGAAATGGGCATGGAGGCCATGAAAGAAGACTTCAGCATCACGTCTAGCCTAAGAGTCATTGAGGTGGGGACATTGAGGGATACAGTTAAGACTGCAGAACAATCAGCATCAGACAGCAGAAGATCAGAAGGGATAGTAAATATGGATTTCCATGGCACAGGGTGTGAATCACAGGATGCGGTGAGAGCAGATGTCTGAGGAGCAGTATACATCACCAAGATACACGTGGTCCTGGATGGATTCGAAACATAGAGGGTGAAACTTTAGTTGGAATCCACATGAAGTGAGTTTAAGCGAGAGGCAGTCTCTGAGCAATGAGACGTGGCACTGGGAGCAAGTGCCAGCAAAGAACTTCTATAACACAGTGCCTCACAGTGCCAGGGACCCGGGTTTGATTCCACCCTTGGGGAAAAAATCGTAACCTTCGGGGATGGACCTTGCGCTTCCTTTTTCTCTTTCACTTGATAAAAATGCCAATTTAAATGGCTAACCAGTTTCTTGTCAGAAGGAGCAGGTATTTGAAAAAGGTTGAAAACAGAGTGCCCATCGGTTGGGCAGCCCCCGGAAACCCTTTCCCAGGAGGATCATTACATTGAGTGTCTGTTTTGAATAGTGAGTCACAAGTACCATTTACTAAGATTGACTTGCACGCATTAGCTAATGGCAAAATAAAATATGACTTTTTAAAAAAGCAGTTGTTTGTTTCATCAAATGGTTTCAAATGGTCTTAAAAATACCAGTGTGCGCAGTTTGTGTTTTCCTTCAGTACTTGAACAACAATGCTATTTTTCCACAGCCAAGCTAGGGTTACAGAGATTAATGTATAAATTTAGCTCATTCACTTCTCCTTTTATTCCATTTTGAAATCAGGCTGATAAGCCTCATGTCGGGATGAGCAGATCCTAATACACACGGTGAAAAAAAAAGATCTGGTTTCCAACTCCATATATTAACATGTCGAACATGTTTCTGAGACCTTAATCTGTACCAAGTGTGAATATAAGATAATACTTTCAACATTCTTGTGTAATACTCTATGAATAACCGTTTGAAACAGAATGGGAGAAATGGGTAGCTCATTGACATGATGTTCTTCCTTTATCAAAGAAAATACCTTTTATTTCCAGCTATAATTTTCTGACAACACCAAGTGGGACTATAGTAATTACATACAGTATAGCTGTGCTAACGTATTGGTGACTTATTTCTCATGATCAATGTGTCAGTATGTCTTTACAAGATACATTGTCAAATTCATCACTATCCTAGCATATGACCCAAGAGTATAAAAAATATGTTTCTTTTATTTCCCCCCCTCCATTAATGCTCATTTAAGAATTGTAGATTTGTAGTGGTCGACCTTTACCTGTACGTGGCATTTTTACCAATTAAGGAGTGGTGCTGTCATGGGGGCTTTATTTTGTTTCCACACCAATTTGGAGAAGCAAACCAGCAGAACCTACTGAGGCCTGAACAGAAGTATGCCTTCTTAATGTAGAAAGGTACATTATTGGTGTTTTTCAGCTGCATTTTCATTGGAGGAGGCTTGGACCATTTTGTTTTAAATGGGGTCAATCGGCCATGCTAAATTGTCAATAGTGCCCAGGGTTGTATAGGTTAGATGCATTAGTCAGGGGAAATGTAGGGTAATAGGTCTGGGTGCGATACTCTTCAGAGTGGAAATGTGGACTTATTGGGCCGAAGGGCCTGTTTCTACACTGTAGGAATTCTAATTCTAATTCTAAAATTGGATTCTAATCAAAATAAACTTAAATTTCAACATGTCACCAAGAAACAAGTGCCACTTTGCCCAGGGAGCTACAGTTATTAGTCTTTAAAACAAAACTTGAGGTGATTTATTTTTCTATAATCCTTTCATGCAATTTCCAAATGTTCTTAAAAAAATATTTTGTTGGCTTGGGTTTCTATCCCCTCTCTCACTGATGAAGGTCAGTGGCCCTTTTGACAACAGGTTGAGTGCAACTCACGCAGGAAAATAATAACACACTCAAACCAGTCCCAGGCCCCTTCAAGTTCCAGCTCAGCATTCGACGGTCGAGGGCATGGATGGCAACTTCTCACTCCCACCAGTTCAGTACAGGTGAGCTGTCATGATTGAACAAAATGGATGTGAAATTCAGATTTCTGCTCATTTTATTTTTAGGTGAGACCAATGATAAAAATGTACAAGTGGTGGAACTGCCAATCGTCGACAGCCTGCACCCGCGACCACCATATCTGCCCTTGGCTATTCCTGAAGACCTGGCAGGTCGACTCACTCACCTACATGGAGATCCGTCGGTCTGGTGGGTTTCACAGTTTGTCAAATATTTGATACGTCCGCAAGCTTGGCTGGAGAAGGAAATTGAAGAGGCAACAAGAAAGCTTGGCTTCAGGCATCCAATTATTGGGTAGGTAGAGTTCTGCTTCCATCAGCACAAGGTGCAATACTGGCAACTGTTATGCTGGCACACTCTTAAAACTGCAAAATTATGCAAGTATGATGAATGAAATTCTAAATCACATCTGGATGTGATGACATCAAGTGAGACTTTTCTTTTCCCCTTGTCCAATGACAGCCCGCTGATCAAAAGACACTAAGTGGCGAATCTGTGATTCTGTCTTAATGAAGACAAGACAATAAAACTTTGACATCATGTCTCTTTTTCTTTAGCATTACGCCATTCCCCTTATAATTCAACTTCTGGTTATTCTGTATCAGTTTTTTGATAAAATTGCATTGCAAAAGGTGTTTATTCCCAAAGGACAGCTTTCCTCTTCCAAGATCCTCACAAAAATCCAGTGCTCTGACCCTGCGTCTTGATCATTTTATCAAAGTCAACACCTTTGATTATTCGCATGTGTTGAAATATCTAGGAATACTTTTCTGCAATGAAGTCACCTTATGAAACTTGAGTTGTTGCTGGCTGGTTATATTCAGCTCAGTAATATTTAAAAAAAACATCTTTACCTTTGTTTTTATGAGAAGTGAAACAAAGCCAAATGTTTATTTTTACTTTGTAAGATTGAAATGCAATGCGTATATAAGGTATTTTAAGTAGCTATTAAGATTTCAGATTTCTATCAGCTTCACTGGGCAGCCCACATCTATTCTAAATTCAGTACACACTGAAAACTTTGGTAATTATAAATAAAACAATCTGGCAGCAACACAATGTGTCCTGTTCTGCTTCACTGAACAACAGCCAATATTACCTTGCAAACATTTCTGTGTTTGCATTTGATGTTTTTTTTAAATAAATCTCGAGAAAGGTTGAAAACTTACCTGCTTCATTGCTATTTCGAATCTGCCAGAATTCAGACTTTGAGTTATAGTATCAATAGCTTCCCAGCTGCAGAATCCAAATTAATTCTGACCGTTGGTTCAAAGGCTGCTTGTTCAAAATAAAATCTGCAAATACACAGTGATCGGTGCAAACAAACATTTGTGTTGTGCTGGAAGTAAAAAGTGCTACATGGATACTGGCTGCTTGAAGGATATAATTTGACTCTGCTCATCCATCGATTGTGTTGAATTTAACGATTCTGCACCCTAAAGTTAAAATGTTTCAAATTTGAAATGTTTCAGGATTATTCTGCAAGGAATTCTGTGCAGAATGAAATTCTGTTTCAAACATAACCATTTATGTTGTTCGCCTACTGAGCCGTGTACAACAGCAAGTTAGCCAATCTGACCACATGCCAATCTCACCTTGGTTTTAAAGATGGCTGCTACAGTGCGCCTCACTGTCTCTTGGGTTATGGATGTAAACATGGAACACTTCCCAGTCCTAACGACCGACTAGTGACCCCTGTTGAAGTTGTGCCTGTGTGTTAGTGTGAATAGGTCTGTGTGCACGTGAGAAAGAGAAAGAGAGAGAGAGAGAGTGACTGCCACGTGAGATTCAAAGTATGATCATGTTTGGCTTGTGAGGCTGTGATGTTCCCTATGGTGAATTGCCTGCCAGTGTTCACTGTCAGAACTACACATATATCAGAGATACATGAGGGGAGGACCACATGCTGCCTGTTGCCATGGAACCACATCACAGAGAAAGAGTATAGGGTTTAGAGAGAACAGCACGAGGGGATAACAACAGTTTCTGTTTAAATGTTGGTCAGTGTACACATTTCTCGAGGTAAAGTCGAACTATATTGATTTTGAAAACTAACTACAATGCCAATGCATATGTTTCCCTCTGATATTTTTGATCCCTGTGCCAGCCTGATTCTCTCTGGCTGACAGTCTTTTCACCTCGTTATATAATTTATGGGAATCAGACATGCCATCATTCATAAATATGACTTGAAGATATTGTTTGATTGGCATTAACGTCTTCATCTGTCATTTCAAATCTGTACACTTGAGTATTTATCAAATATTTTATTTGTCCTCAAATGTTCTGAATGATGGAACAGTTTACTGTTAACACTGGTCACTTGACATTTACATCAAAAGGCTTTAGCTTTTCTCACTCCTTAGCCTGAACCAATTTGATGTTTCAGGTTTTGAATATAAGTTTGTGGGGGAGATGAACTGATCTAGATTATAGAATAATCCAGCACAGTGGGAAGTCACATAGTCAATCACACCTGTGCCAGTTCATTGAAAGAGCTATCTAATTAGGAACACATCACTCTTCTTTTGCCAGAACAGAATCTTTTTCCCCTTTCAATAAAACCCTTGAATTGAAACAAAGTTATGCATCAATAAATGTGCTGCATTGGAAAACCAATGAGAAACAGGGTTGAGTCCTTTCGGGTAGCTCCTTGTGAGAAGGATGTGTCATCTGGGTCCTTCAGAGAGTGCTGCAATAGATACAGGAGCTCACTGTAGACTTGCTCAAGTTGCATTCAGGCAGGGGTGGCAGGAGGTCAATGCAAAGGTTGCAGTGATGGGTTGTGGTAAGAATTAAGGGGTTGTCAAGGAATGGCTGGCTGACAAGAAAGGGAGGGGGAAGGGGAAAGGCTCAAGAGGGACCAGAAGAGGAGATCAAATGGATTAACATATTGAGGGGTTTGGGTCTGGAATTACAACCACATTTGAATGAACTTTATTGTCGCATGCACTCAAATGAGTACAGTTTAAAGTTGGCAGTCACCACATTACAGCACCATCTCAGGTAACCAAGGTTCACATACTTAAGATAAAATTCTTAGGGAACAAAAAGAAATTGGAAAAGTAAAGTGATAAGCAATCCATCATTGGAATAAATTAGAAAAATGAAGTTCAGGATATCAGTCTTTCTGACCCAGTCCATGCCAATACTTAGCCTCAAGAGAGACGTCCACCACTTTGCTGCCACCTGTGCTAGACTCACCAACGTAGGGGTTGCCCGATTTCAGGTGCTATCTCTTTGACGCTGGACTCACTTTGCTGAGTCCACACTCACCCCACAAGCAAGAGTCCCTCGCTCTACTGACAAGCCAGGCCGCCACTGGGCTGGAGATGTCATCTTGCCCATGCCGCCATCTTGAAGAGTACGCTGTCACCAGCCCCTGGCTCTGAACATGGTGAGACAAATAGAGATGAAACGCTGCCGGGGAATAGGTGAAACTCATTGCTGTTATAAAAGAGATTTTCTTTTGAAATCGTGCTAAATTTAAGTCTGATAAGCTATGATGAGAAGTGGTCGATTTATCACCACTGCAAAACCAACTGGGAGCATATCCAAGCAAAGGTTCTGTTTGTCATTGTTTGTAAACAATGCTTTTAAAGGGCTGTTGAGGTTGTCCAGGGGTATCAACAAGCCAATGAATGGTCGAGAGTTGTCCATGAACCAATAAAGGTTGAGCCTGGTCCAGCAGAACTGGGCAATGATGTCACATGTTAGAAGCTGTCTGTCAGTGAATCTGATGAGGCCAGCAGAAGAGGGAGGTTAATGATTGTGAAATGAAGAGCAGAGAGCCAGGAGACCGGAAAGGGTCAACTCATCAAATCTATGCCAATAAAAGATAGAGTTCAGAGGAAATAGATTGTCAAGGATCAAGCGCAATAAAGATCAGCAAAGGAAATCTTAGGAGCTGATTGAACTGAGTCCTGCAAAGGGTGATAGAAAAGTATTAAGGAGGAGTGGCGCATAAGATAATTAGAAGCGGTCGGAAGAAACAACACAGAGATCATTCAGCAACATTCAGAGCTGTTCAGGGTCAAACAGAAATGGCTCACAATGTTGGATGGGATTCACATAGGGCTAAAGTCTGCAGCATTGGCCCTATTCACTTCCTTTGGAATTTAAAATAATTTAGAAGAATTATTGGCAGTATAAAATGTAAATTGTTTATTGGATGTAGCTCTATCCAAGAATTAAATGTCACTCTTGCAAAGTAGATTCTCAGTTTGAATATCTAGGCATTTCAGTAGCATAAACCGCTTAAATCTTCCTTTGCCCTAAGCATCAGAGTCGCACTCTTCTTTCAAATTCAAATATTTCCTTTTCTATGATCAATGCGGTATCTAAATTATTTGAGACGTCTCTTTCATTCATACCATGTGATGCTACTGCTGCTCCTTTAACAAGGTGATGTCGTCCTTTGTTTCTTTTTAACAACACAGGTTCCGTTATGTCTGGCTTGTTCAACTTGAACAAGCTTTCAAATTTAAAAAAAAGCACTTGTTCAATGAAAGGGGAGTGGCCAGTCCTCCCAGCTCAAAGTGTTTTTGGTTTGGTTTGTTTTGGTTTGGTTTTAGCTGTCTGGCTGTTCAGAAAAAGCAGTCAGTCAGTTTGAAGCTGCTGGTCAAAGAAACATCTACATGGGAGAAGGTGTTCCATGCTGAATCTCTCTGTCATCACTCTCTCTGTCTGACATCTCCCCTGTAAAACCCTGTATTGGAGTTTTCCTTTTTGTGCAAAGGGGTGTTTGTGGGGATTATTGCAGGAATTTGGAACAGCATCATTCAGTTTGGGATATTCTGTTGTATTTTAGGATAGGTTATATTATTCTATATTCATTTCTCTTTTGTTTGTGTTTCAATCGGTAATCTTGCAAATCATTTTTTTTTGCTTAAAACCAAGCGGTTGGACCAGCTGCATCCCTCCTGGAATATTCACTTTACACCTGCTTAAAACAACTAGCAAAGTTAGGATCTGCACTACCTTCTTGAAATGTTTTGAGGGGGATCTGGCCTGGTCCATAACACGTGTAAGAAAACACACATTGTAGTTTTGCTGAAAGCTTCCTTAGCTTCCCAAGATATCTACATACCTTCCGTCTGATAGAACAGAGAATCTGTACAGTGTGGAAGCAGGCTAATCAGCCAATCAAGTCCACACCGACCCTCCAAGGTGCGTCCCACCCAGACACACGCCTTTAACCTATTCCTGTAATCCATGGATGGCCTATGTAGCCTGCACGCTATCCCTGGACACTACGGGCAGTTTAGCATGGCCAATCCACCTAATATGCACAGCTTTGGACTGTGGAAGGAAACTAGAGCACTCAGCAAAAATGCACACAGGCACGGGGAGACCATGCAAAGTCCACGCAGATACTCACCCGAGGCTGGAATTGAACCCCGGTCACTGGCACTAAGAGGCAGCAGTGCTACTCACTGCATGCATCATTTCTGTGTATCATCTCGTAGATCATTGCAGCTGCTGAGATTGTGGTCAAAAAAACCTCATCAATTAGATATTTAATTTTTTTTATATGTCATGTTTTATTCTTCACTCCCTAGGAACAGTATATGTTTAGTACATTTGATATGCAGTATCTAATATTGACTTATGAAATTTCTCAATGTTAAGTCAGCTAAATTGCACTGCTCCCTCTTCGATATTAACAGTGACACCCACAGGCCTTGTATCTGGAGAGATCTGCTGCTCACAGCTGCCATATTAGAGTCACACAAATCCGTAATCTACCTTCTTGACATTTTTAAAAATCTAGTTCAACTCGTTGATCATATGAGTCATGTATTCGTAAATTATCTGTAGCCCAGTGTCATTGGAGCTCCTTTGCTGAATGCCTGAATGGCTTTTATATTCCTTCAATTTTTCCACATCTCGAATATAAAATAGTGATCTAATAGCAATCACCAGCTTCTTAAAGCAGGATATCAAACTGGACTTGCAGCTTGGAGAAAACTGACCCTTTCATATCTTTGCTCCCACCAGCATTCATGTACGTCGCACAGATAAAGTTGGAACTGAGGCAGCGTATCATCCTATTGAAGAATACATGGTACACGTGGAGGAACACTATAAATTTCTCACTCGCAAGACAGAAATTGATAAAAAACGAGTTTACCTCGCCACAGACGATCCAACTCTGCTACAGGAAGCTAAGTCAAAGTAAGCAGCTTTAAGGTCCTATGTGTTATTCGGTAGAGTTTCCAGAATTGTGGAGAGCTGTAAAAGGGTAGGAGCAAAATAAATACACTTGGCTTCTTTGTGCTGTAGAACAGCGACATTGTGCAGCTTGTGTATCAGCACATTTTGGGGGCAACATCTTCGTTCACTGCTATCTCAGATACATCTGAGAAAGAAGAAGTCAGGACTGAGGAAAATAACTTCTTGATGAGTATGGTGTTTCCACCAAAGGTGCTCATATGTACATCGATTGCACGGAGCAGGAATCAGATTCTTTTCTGATTCTGGGGTTTCTTAAGAAGAATAATTATCTTTACTGGTTTCTCATTTTGACTAGCCCCCTGTGTCCAACATCAACTGCCTTCACCCAAGTTTGTTGTTGTGACTGGGAAAATGAGATGAAGAGAAGAAAAATGGGTTAACAGTGAAATAATGGCATTAGTAAAGATCGAGCGTTAATGGTTTGGGGAGCATATGGAGGGACTGCAGGATCAGTAACTGGAAAGGGCGAATAAACTATAGCAGATGTTTTGAGGTGAATTAAAAAGTAAGCCACTGATATGATCTACTGAGTTGTTAAAGGGGAATCACCAGGTGCCTAAGTTTCAAAGGACATGCATTGTACCATGTATCATGGCACAAATATTTGCAATTTTGTTACCTGGGGCTGTCCCCGTCTGGCAAAATCTGGGTGGTAATGCTTCGTAAACAGCACAACACAACTGCCACCCTGTTTCCCCAATCAGAAGGACAAGGACAGCAGGTGCATAGTAATGTCCCTGACTGCAGTTCCCCCTCTAAGTCGCACATCATCCTAATTTGGAAGGATGTCATTGTAACTTCACTGTCACTGACTCAAATTTGAGAACTCCTTTCCTAATAGCACCACATGTAACCCTGCACCAAACTGTCTTGCATTTAAGGAAGGCTGCTCACCATCTCTTTTTTGAGTGTAGCTACAAGTGCTAGTATACCAAGTGATGACAACTTCCCATGAAATAAATGTTATTGAAAGCCACTGCAATGTTCCCCTTGGTCTTCCCACTATGTACAACCAGGCCCATTCACCAAATCCCATTTAAAATGCAAATATGGATCTTGGGACCTACTAAGGATCCTAATTGCCATTTTAGGACTGAACTGGATAAGGCTTTTAAGCATCTTTACTAGGGCTTAGAAGCAGGAATATTCTGGAAAGGGTCAGTTTCACATTGCTATTAAGGCAAGTAACACAGGAACATAAGCTGCTGCCAGGCAGGAATCATCTCTCTATGCCCACCCATTCTCATGACCGAAGCAATCAAACACCCTTACAACACCAATTTGGTGAAGCAGCTAAAAATGGTTGAGCCAAGGACAGTAACCTTGAGAAACTGCTGCATCGATGTCCACAGATTGAGATGACTGACCTCCACCAACCACAGCCATCTTCCTTCATGCGAAGTAGGACTCCAAAGGAGGGCGAATGCTAATGGCCTTGCATTGGCTTTTTGTGCTTTGCTGCTTCTTTTGGATCTCATGTCATTTTGCCTTTAAGTTGAGTAAAGCCAGGCCGTTTGCCATGCTTGTCAGCAATAGATAGTCAAGGGGCAGGCATGTCATACCTTCCACCAGATGGCCATTTCCGAAAGCCTGAAAGGACCAGTCCCTGTGGTCAATGTTCAGCCACTTAGTCAAAGGCATTGTCCAGTTTCAGTCCCATGAGTTGGCCAGAGTCTGTTGAGTGCTTGATGTCACCAGGATTTGGGAATCCATGTCCTTAGAGTTTGAGAAATTGGGAGCAGTCACTTCAGCAGGTCAGGTCCAATCAGTCTGTGGATTACCACAGATTCAATTGGGGAACTGCAGGGAAGTTACTTAAGGGCCTGGTCCATCTTCAGTTGAAAAAGGGTGTCCCCAGTGATTTAGCTGAAACTCAGAAGCCAGGGAATGTTAGCAGTTTGGGAGGATAGGGTGGATGAGAGCCAGTGAGGGGAAATGCTGAATGCAGTATTGAGGGTGGTAGACTCGGAGCATTGGTGGCAAGTGGGTGTGGTTACAGGAAATGTGAGATAGCAGAGAGAAGGTCATGGCACTTATCCTTGCTGAGCACACAAGGTCATTAACCTTCTTGCAGCCTGGCTGCAAGTTCCTCCAGACTGAGGAAATTGCACTGATTTGGGTGGCGACTTAGAGCCAGGCTAGCAGGATCTGGTGCTGTGGTCTCCTCTGCCAGTCCTGGGTGAGAGGACAGCCCTCATGCTGTCCACCTTGTCCATCAGGACCTTCGGATCCTTGTCTGTAAAGTGAGGTGCCAGTGTGCCACTCTGTCA
This sequence comes from Hemiscyllium ocellatum, assembly GCF_020745735.1. Lineage (NCBI taxonomy): Eukaryota > Metazoa > Chordata > Chondrichthyes > Orectolobiformes > Hemiscylliidae > Hemiscyllium > Hemiscyllium ocellatum. The sequence continues at coordinate 43,371,189 of NC_083408.1, forward strand.
TTTTGAACGGCACAGCAACACGTTCAGAGCAGTTCCTGGCTGATAGTGGTTTAATTGGTTTAAATATGATGCCAGCAGCATAAATGCCTTCAAGTCCCGTCACTGACCGGGACTCTGCTCCTCTGCTGACCACAAGGTTGTTACAGAAGCAGTATTAAGGATGCAGCATGTGTATGTCGTGAGGTGAGTAGCAGAGAATTGTGTAAGAGAAGTTGCCAGGGCTTATGAACGGAAATGCTCCATTGAAATCCCTGCAATTGACACTTTTGTCAAAATATGGAAAGATAGAATCTAATATTCCTTGTGTAATGGAATGTTCCATGTTAGATGTCACATAAAATAAAAAGAAAATTGCCATTACATAATCAATTAACATGTGTACTGTAAAATGAGATTGCAACAAATTAACTACTGTATCTTTAAAATATTGCTATTAATAGTAAATGGACACACTGCTAAATAATTTAATTACTTGCCTATCAACTGTATTCAAAAGTGGGTGAAGCACCCAGTGACTGTTATAAGAAGTTTAGCAACCTCAAATCATTAAAGTTGTACATGCAGAGAGAGCAGGGTTTTATTTTTCAAATGCAGCACCATCCAGACCAACTCTTAATTAGTTGCGGCATGGAAAGAGATGAGTTCAAAACAAATGGTTGAGCGCAGGCAGCCTGTAACATCAAGAGACATGAAACACCAAGATGGGGAGAGAGAAAGCATTGGAGAAAGTTGAAGCAGAGAAGCAGAAAATAAATGAACATGAGGTGAGCGAGAGAGAATAAAACAACAACCAGAAGAAAAAGGGTCAAAGGGGATGGCTTTGAGGGGAAAGAAATGTGCAATTGATTTTGTGCATAATATCGTGAGTTTGGATTTATCTTTTTTTCCATTTTCACATGTACAAAAAGCACCCACAGGAAAAGTGATAGAATGTGTTTCAGAGTTTGATGCTGTAACACCATATATCACATAATAGTGGGGAACTTTGATTATAGTGTGGAGATGCAGAATAATGCTAATATTGACAGAAATGGATAATGATACATTGCAGGAATGTTCAATTCAGGTTTATGTTGTCACAGCTTTGTAAAGTCAACATGTATTTATTTTGTTCACAGCTGCTTGTTAAATTTTAGAATAGATTAGATTACTTACAGTGTGGAAACAGGCCCTTCAGCCCAACAAGTCCACACCGACCCACCAAAGCGCAACCCACCCATACCCCTACGTTTACCCCTTACCTAACACTACGGGCAATTTAGCATGGCCAATTCATCTGTAACATCAAGAGACGCGAAACGCCGAGATGGGGAGAGACAAAACATTGGAGAAAGTTGAAGCAGAGAAGCAGAAAATAAGTGAACATGTGGTGAGCGAGAGAGAATAAAACAACAACCAGAAGTATATTTCAGTTGTGTGGAATCCTTATTCCCAGGAACCATTTAGTTTTACACAGCTCATTGGCAACATCAGTGCACACTGGAAATTGCATCAAGAAGAAAAGCTTTCAAGTCTTAAATTTAAGCTTCTTAATGAAGTGGACCTATTGAGATCAAGGTTACAGGAGTATTTGTGATCAGCAGCTCCATGGAAGGACTTACCTGACAACTTCCTGGCTGTCCTTATTTGTGAACCCTTTCACTTCCAGGTGCTCATCACTGGACGAATGTGGCATTTTGAAGCAACTGTCACTGAATTCATGGCATGACTTTTGGTGTCCATTTTATCCTCCCACTGTGGGTTGACTTTTATATTTAATTAGCTGTGTACTTAGTACCCAACACTGCCCTGTTATTGGTGTAAATCCCACTGAACTCACTGGGATTGCAATGTTAGCAGGAACTGTTGAATAACTATGGTTGACAATACAATGGTACTTTGCCTCATGAGAAAACGTATGTGCCCTGATTTAGTTTATTGATCCATCGATGAATTGCTATTTCTTCAGAGTGGTTAAGTTGTTCCAGAAACCCAAGTTAGCAGTTGTGTTTTTTTCTGCTGAAATTTGAAATGTTTAAATGTTTAATAAATATGTGATACCTTCTGAAGTGGACTGGTAGTCATCCAGTTCTCCTAAATTAGTTTGGAATCAGTTATAAATGATGGTTACGGCAATGCTTCCTGCTTTTGTATAAAGTGATGCTCTATTAAAGTGAGGTTGTGGACTGTGTTTGAAGTCCTGTAAACCCTTACTTTTTATTTCATGTTTGTCTCTCTGTCCACCCTGTACACACTCCAGATACCCAGATTACGAATTCATCAGTGATAATTCAATCTCATGGTCAGCCGGTCTGCATAACAGATACACAGAGAATTCGCTGCGAGGTGTGATTCTGGACATCCATTTTCTCTCTCAGGCAGACTTCTTAGTCTGTACCTTCTCATCACAGGTATGATAACTAAATAAATCAATAAGGTAGCAGCAACGTCACGTGTGTTATCTCTGTATCAATAAGAAAGTTGATATACTTGGTAATTTGGAGATGCCGGTGTTGGACTGGGGTGTACAAAGTTAAAATTCACACAACAACAGGTTATAGTCCAACAGGTTTAATTGGAAGCACTAGCTTTCAGAGCGCTGCTCCTTCACCAGGTGGTTGTGGAGTACACAATTGTAAGACACGGAATTTATAGCAAAAGTTTAAGTGTGATGTAACTGAAATTATACATTGAAAAATACTTTGATTATTTGTTAAGTCTCTCATCTGTTAGAATGACCATGTTAGTTTCACTTCTTTCATGTGTAAATCATAAGACTTTTTTTAAAAGTTACATTCTCAGGTTAACTTTAACAATTGGTGTCAGCCCAGATAATATGATGAAGGTGTTAGCCCCCTATGTGCTGTTGTCTGTCATAATGTATAGACTGAGTCTAATCTAAAAAATGAGTTAACAGTCTTACGTGGATTCATGCAGTTATTGAGCAAACTACAATGCAACTCTACAAGTACAAATTTACCCCACTAACATAGATGTGTGCGTGTGTCTGTGTGGGGTGGGGTGTTGTGAGTGTTAGAGAGAGAGAGAGAGAGAGAAAGAAAAGGGGGCTAAATCTGTGAGAAGTTATGTGTGTGTCTGTAGGAGTGTCTGTGTGTGGCTGTGTATAGAAATGCGTGTGTGTGTGTGTGTGTGTGTGTGTGTGTGTGTGTGTGTGTGTGTGTGTGTGTGTGTGTGTGTATAGTGCAATGATGGTCACCTGTAGTGTGACATGAACCCACGGTCCCGGTTGAGACCCTCCCTATGAGTACTGAACTTAGCTATGAGCCTCTGCTTGGCCACTTTTCGCTGCTGCCTGTCCCGAAGTCCACCTTGGAGAATGGTCACCCAAAGGTCCGAGGTCGAATGTCCTGGACCGCTGAAGTGTTCTCCAACTGGGAGAGAACACTCCTGTCTGTTGATTGATGTGCAGTGCTCATTCATCTATTGCCATAGCCTCTGCTTGCTTTCACCAATGTACCATGCCTCAGGGCATCTCTCTCTCTCTCTCTCTCTCACACACACACACACATGACTCCTATACACACACACACACACACACACATACTCCTGTACACAGACACGTACACAGACAGTCCTATATACTCCTACAGATACTCCCACACACTCTCACGCACCCTCTCATAGACTTAGACCACTTTACACTGACGCACACATATATACACTCTCACAGACATTCACAACCCCCCACCCCAGATGTGCGCGCGCGCGTGCACACACACACACACACGTTTGTGGGGTGAATTTGTGCTTGTAGAGTTACATTGTATTTTGCTCAAAAACTGCATGAATTCATGCAAGATTCTGTTAACTCATTTTTTAGATTAGACTCAGTCTAAACATTAAGGCACAGACAACAGCACACAGGGGGCTAACACCTTCATCATATTACCTGAGCTGACACCAATTGTTAAAGTTAACCTGAGAATGTAATTTTTTTTAAAAAGTTTTATGATTTACATATGAAAGAAGTGAAACTAACATGGTCATTCTAACAGATGAGAGACTTAACAAACAATCAAAGTATTTTTCAATGTATAAATTCTGTGTCTTACAATTGTGTACTACACAACCACCTGGTGAAGGAGCAGTGCTCTGAAAGCTAATGCTTCCAATTAAATCCGTTGGACTATAACCTGGTGTTGTGTGATTTTTAACGATATGCTTGATAATTTCAACACTTAAATACAATGAAGTTGGAAAGAGATCAACAAAGGAAGGGAGAGCTTCATTTACTATGTTATATTTTTCCTCATTTTGAGGGTTGGATATGGTTAGGACTTTCATGGACAGTATTGGTGTTCTTCTGCATTGGGAAGGCAAAATGTGAAGTTCTAGATAAAACGTAATATCCCCCAGACGTTTCTTTATTGCCTGAGGATACAATTTGAATACGTATTTGAATACACGTACAAATAGACTCAAGAACAGCTTCTTTGGTGCTGTTATTAGACTTTTGAACAGGCAGATCAAGTGTTAATGTTGATCAGTAATTCTCTCTCAGCACCTTCTCTGTGACTGTAACATTGCACTCTGTTCTGCTACCCTGCTGCACTTCCTAAGGTCCGATCTGCCTGTGCGATCCTGCAGAACAACACTTTTCTTCATTATATCTTGGTACATCTGGCAACACTAAATCAAGTGCCATTTTCCCCTTCCTGGAGATAGTGAGAGAACTGATGAGAGAAAAGAAGGGTGCTTGTTGGCCCTGGAGAGAATCTCACTCATGTCTAACCCACTCAGCAATTGAGTGATAAGCAAAAATAAGGTCAAAGAAAACTATCTTGACTCCCCAGCAATTAAGGTCCTTATATTGACAATTAATTACCACCTAAGAGCTTCAACTTAGCCCATTCTTGATCACCTGCTTTCCCCGCAGATGAGAGAGGTGGCAAAACTATGGCAACCTACGTGCTGTGTTTTTAGGTATTAGGAGGTCCTCTAATTTCCTCAGTCTGGGAGCTTTTGGAGCCACAGATGGCGACTGGATGCCATATCCCTGAGAAATGGGTCCCGATTGGTGACCATTAGGATCAAGAGAACAACAGATTTTGTTTAGCCAACAGCATCTGGCCAATGGCTAGCCAGTATTGAGGCCTGCGGTAAGATAAGATACTCAGCCTCACTTTCCGTCTCAACTCTGAAATATCTTACCAGTGAAGGTGGTGTGCTAATACCCTACACTTAGAGAAAATATCAGAAAATTGTGTCTCTGGTCTTTTCTTTGTTATATATGGGCGGCACGGTGGCACAGTGGTTAGCACTGCTGCCTCACAGCGCCTGAGACCCGGGTTCAGTTCCCGACTCAGGCGACTGACTGTGTGGAGTTTGCACGTTCTCCCCGTGTCTGCGTGGGTTTCCTCCGGGTGCTCCGGTTTCCTCCCACAGTCCAAAGATGTGCGGGTCAGGTGAGTTGGCCATGCTAAATTGCCCGTAGTGTTAGGTAAAAGGGGTAAATGTAGGGGTATGGGTGGGTTACGCTTCGGCGGGTCAGTGTGGACTTGTTGGGTCGAAGGGCCTGTTTCCACACTGTAAATAATCTAATCTAATCTAATTTGTACAGTTTTGCACAAAAGCAAAAAAATCAGAAACATTGAAAAATGCCAAGTAGTCATCATAAATTCGAAAACAGAGTCACGTCTCGTGCCACCTGATGGAGGGGAGGCACTTTTGGTGTGTTTGACAAAATTCCATCTCTTCTTTTTTTCCCCAATTGCAGTTGCAATATTGGGATTTCTTTGCCTTCCATCTGGAAAGTCTAGGCCCTGTGCACTCCAGTCAAAACTGTTTCATTTCATGCTCAATCTGCTTCGAGCCAAAGTTCATATACATAGACAAGAAGTAATTCTCTGCTGGTTTTGTGCTGTATATGTTCAGATGAATGTCCATAACTATAGTTGAACTGAAAGTGTATAGTTTATGAAATGAAGACTTTGTGCTCTGATTTACACTGACGCTGTGATGTGGCCTGTACCAACAACCAGTCGATCATGTAACCTAACAGCTCAACTGTGTTTATTATTGATGGCAAGGTCACCTGAAGAGTTATTTCATAATAGCCATTTATAGTTTGTTAATTGTGATTTTGTAAATTACACACTTGAAGCTGCATTGCTGATGATTAAATCAGATTACTGCGGTGTAACTGACAGTTAGATTCATAAGTGTGTGTTAATTTACCACAGGGAGATTCATGTAGAAGTGAAAGGTAGAATTGTTCCTAGGCATTAATTGCTAGAAGTAAAGAGTGCAGCAGAAAAATATTGCGATTTTCAATTATTCTGCACAACGTTCTGTCTGCTGGGTCTTAGTTTCCCTGTGGCACCTGAATTCCTGTTTTCTGACCATGAATCACTTCAGATATCAGTGGCCGGTAATCAAGAATCAGGCATTTCTACAGAACAATGACACCTAGTCAGTGATCACAGGGCAATTGAGTACATGAGGTACTAAGTAGACAGTATCAGTTGTAACAAGTGCCGTATTGGAGCGAATTGATTGAGTACCAATTTTGAACTTGCTCCTTAGTTTTGAAATTAAGCTCTAATTATTTAAATTTAAAATATCCTCATCTCCCCTGTCATGCTAGTCACTTCAGATAATCCCCAAACCACAGGCTTTTTTGGATTTCTCTGGTTAGGGAGCTGTTCACTTGTTCAGATTAAAGTTTTTATCATAACCTTGGAAATAGTGCTGATCAAAGCCTTTTTCTCTTCCTCACTGTTGTTTGGGAGAACTTGCCAGTCTAGGAGTATTCAGTAGTGACTGAGAACTACTCTGACTTTAAGCGTAATATTGTTCTCTGGAGGGAATATGGAGAGGAGGCATTGATTCCCACAAATAATATACCTGGGGATGAAAAGCCATATGCTGTATTCACTCACTATCCCTCGCTGCCAACTGTAATACATACAGTTTCTGTTGGGTCTTTAATCTTCACCCCAATTTAATAGTCTGCTGCCAACAGAGAGGACATCAGATATCTCTCATCCTCATTCCTGGATACTATTTGACATGATTTTCATTTTTCAGAATGTATTTGGACCACAAAAAAAAATTCATTGTGATACACTGATATTGGATGAGAAACTCTCTGACATGACATAAAAAATTGAGTTAGACATATACGATTCATGAATGCAGCAATCCTTTCTTGCATACAATATCAGTAACTCTAATGAGGCTCAGTTGGTATTCCCAGCAGTACACTGATGCCATCACACTATCATCAAGCAGTGCTGAAGGGCACGAACAAGGACATGAGATTTACTTCCTAAGGCAGCTCTGAGATGGAAGGGGCTCCGAGATGCAATGGAGGAAGCATAGATTTATTCCTCTTCATATCGGTATATGCAGAAGCAAGTAAATCAGAAAGCGATGAATGAAGCGTAAGATACCAGAATTTCTCTGGCATAGTCGAGCTGATGAAATGTTCCTTTCTATTACAATGCCATGGGGATCTCAACCTGTGGCAAATCATTGTTGTGTGCTAAAACACAGAGAATCTGGCTTTGGTTCCAAACAGTGAGAAAGCCAAAGGTGCATGAAAGTTGCTGGTTTTCATTTTGAGTGTTGCTTCCCCAGGATCCTAATATGGATAAAGAAGTTCTCCGATGCAGTATCTGTTGGTATCCTGAGACAAAGTTAACAATCAGGTTGTAATTGTGGCAAAAATTGCATCTACCATAAGTTCACTATCAGACTTGTCAAAAGCTGAAGGAAAAACTGAATGCTTTGATCAGTAATTTTGCAAATAAATCTCTGTGCCTGTGACCCAACAGAAGAATATAAGTGACCTGTGAATGAAAAATGTACACAAGAACTCAAAACAAGAGGGAGTTAAAGAAACCATTCTCAAAGATACAATAGAGTAAACTGACAATGCTTGTAATCTGTTCACTGTGTGGGTATATATATGCAGAACATGTAATTTGATGATCTTTTGATGTCAAGAGCTGCCACAATCTTTAATTATGTTTGAAGTTTCTTAAATTGCAAATTTGAAGTGAACGATTAAATGAAATTCAGGAAGAATTCAGAGTGAATTAATAAAAAAAATGGAAGAGGAAATGTTGCAGAGCAGTTACTTGCTGTCAGTTACACTGAGCTGGCTTTCACTGGTGCATGACATTTGCTGCTTTTCAAGCACATTGATGCCAAATCTTATTGGAAGAAACCTGAAAAAAATGCATGTTAGTTTCTTCTAAGATGCAACTATCTGAAACGATTGAAATATCACACCAGTATTCCTGTAAGGTCTGAGAAAATATTTGAATCCAAAATGTGCACCTTCAATAGGGGTACCTTAGGAAACACAAAAGAAATATGTACTGACTTCTTCAAGAAGGTATTATGGATTTTTTTTGGGGGGAAAGGTAAACATCAGAAAGAACAAAGGAATGGAGCCAACTGCTTCATGCTTTCAAAGGATCTGAACAAACCTAATTAATCAAATGGTCTTCTGATGCCATTTCAACCAAAGCTGGAGGAGCTCACAATGTCTTTCCAGTTGCATTACTGCAAGGTCACAACGTAAATTTAAATGCTTTACCCAGCTATCCCTGTAGTCAGTTATGTACTTTTTCGACATGAGATTTAGATGATATCTGCCAGCTGTCTTCGATCCATAACAAGATGCTGATTTATCATAAAACAAAAAATATTCACTGATGATGCACTATTTACCCATCTGAAAAGAAACCCAATGCAGATATGCAAATTCGTGAAAAGAGAAAAAAGAAATTTTCCATGCAAAGATTAATTTTGAAAGAAAAAAACACTTCAGTTAATGACTCTTGCATATTGAAGTCAAAAAAAAAATGATGGTTACCCAGCACATGTAGATAAGTGGCACTTTGTCAATAAATAGAGGTAGACTGTGACCTTTGCAGGAGCAAATTACTGCAGATGTTGGAATCTGCCCTGAAATCAACAAATGCTGGAGATCACAGCGGGTCAGGCAGTATCCGTGGAGAGAGAGCAAGCTAGTGTTTCGAGTCTAGTTGACTCTTTATCAGAGTAGAAGTGAAGTGTGGAGCGGGCAGCACTTATGCTCTAGTTGGGATGGGGGCGTGGGATGTTGGAGGGCTGGGGCAGAAAAGATGTTGATAGTTCAGATTAAGTGGTTGGAATGCGAGAATGCCTTTGCAGTGGCAGGTGATTCGGGAAATGTCAAAAAGAAGTGCTTTGGAGGCTTTTTTGGCAAACAGTTGGATCAGTGTCCCATTTATCAAACGGAACTCTTTAGGATTTTCTCAACAAAGCAGATGATGTGCTGGGTAGCTACCCTCCCTCTGTCAGCAAGCTAGACCCCAACTAAAGTCCAAACAAAACTAACTCCTAACCAACACAAACCCGGACATAACTCCAAACAAAGTGCTTAAGCCATATGATTCCAAAACTGATGCTTTAAATGAACCAGTTACCCAGTTACTGATCTCTTTTTAATTATTAAAAAAAGTCTCTCCTCTTCCTCATCAAATAGCACCACAGTCCATAATTCTTGAATACTCAAAAAAACATTAATAATAACATGAAGAAGTAACTTGTGTTCACACAATGCAATTAATGCCCTCTGGATGTCCCATAGCCAATTAGATATTGTTGAAGCGTAGACACTTTTTAAAAAATTCATTCATGGGGTGAGGGTGTCACTGACTAGGCCAGCATTTATTACTCATCCCGAATTGCCCAGAGGACCGTTCAGAGTCAACCATGTTGCTGTGGGTCTGGAGTCACATGTAGGCCAGACCACATGAGAAAGAATTTCTTTCCCCAAACTAGATGGCTCTTTGACAGTTGACAATGGAGTCATTGTCTTCATTGGACTCTTCATTCCAGACTTTTTGTTTTATTGAACTCAACTTCCACTATTTGCTGTAGTGGGATTTGAACCTGGGTTTCCAGAACATTATCTGAGTCTCTAGATTAGCAGTCTAGCAACAATGTCACTAGGCTTTTGCCTCCCTTCCTTTTGAAACGTAATGGTCGAAAAGTAGATCCTAAGAGTTGTTTTGAGGGGTGTCCTACATGTTTATAAAGTCACTACAAGTAGCAGCTAGGACATTGGATTTGATATTTTGTAATGTATTATGAAGGGCAGAGTATAAAGTGGGATATGTATTTGAAGTAACTGTAAGCAATATCCACCATGTCAAAAGAAATGATACGAATTTCAGAGACCGTGTGGTGGTGCACTCATACTCTGTAGTCACTCAGTTCCAAAGTTCAAAGTTTTTATTTGCAAAAAATCTCTTTTTAAAAAATCTCGTTTTAATCTTGGTAATCCTGCAACTTCACAACATAAGTAAAATATACAAACAAGTTTAATATCTCCAAAGTCTTCATTTATACACCAAAGTAAATATGCAAGGATGAACAGCATACACAATAATCAAAGCCTGTTTCTTTATTAAAAAGCAACTTAAGTACGTTTGAAGGTCTCATAATATGACATAATCCAGTTGAAATCCATAATTACCGAATAGTTGCGAGAGATTTCAGGGTAAATATTATCAGATTGTTCAGGAGTTATTGACTGTGTCCATCCTTTCAACATGATATGTAAACATATAAAATTGCAGTCATGCACTTAGTATAGATAGCTCCAGTTGCTCAAGTCCGCAACCGATATTAAGCTTAGCAGGTGGCACACACGCAACCGACAAAACCCAAAGGCGTAATAATTATTTCACAATAGTTGAAGTTAACCAACACTGAAATTGGCCTTTTTGCTAAGCGATCTCTAGATACAAGAATTACCATTAGCACCTGAATGTAGTGCTGCACAGAAATAACTTCAAGCCGCTAATACACATCCAGTGATTGTGGTTTAATGGCACAAAGGCTTTGAAAGCTACATGCTGAAAGCCACACATTAATTCTATCATTTTATACCCGAGGCCAAGTCGTGTAGAGTAAAAATGGAATAGCAAGAATCTGATGAAATTACTGTTCAGAATAAGAAAAATTAAACTTTGAATAGCTCCTTACAAGTGGTGTACTACATGTATTAGAATTAATGATTTTCTCTCTCCTTTAACTTTTCGTGTAGAGATTATCATTCCTGACCACAAGCTTGAGTATGATTATTTTCTGCAGTGAACATAAATTGGAAATATGTTGGCTCCTAGGAAATTGCAAAGTGGTTTGATGGGTGTATTCACTTGCTGTGGCAATGAGATTGAGAATTTGAGTTTGCACCCACAATTCTGCAGCCTGCATGAGTCCTGGCCAGAGCAGAGACTAGGATATATTATTCGAGAAAGTAAACTTTAGCACTGGAATTCAAAATGAGCAATCGTCTAACAAAGCCCTCCAATTTCTAAATGGCAGTCCTAGCGCAGGCTGGTGAAACATAAAGCTGCTTAATGTTATATGTGGAGATAGTGATGACTACAGATGCTGAAGAGTCAGTCGATGAAGTGTGGCGCTAGAAAAGGCACAGCAGGTCAAGCAGTATCTGAGGCGCAAGCAAGAAAATGTTTCAGGTATAACTAATTGATTATCCTGATGAAAGCTTATGCCTGAAAAGTCAACTCTTTTGCTTCCCGGATGCTGCCTGACTGACTAATGTTAGAGATGATTCTGCAATTAGAACAACACCTACTGAACAATCCTGAATGTATTAATAGCTACTCTAACAACCAATTTCAGCTAATCAGTCAAGTTTGTAGCATAGTTAATATGTATACTTGCTAGACTTAAAATACATTCAAATACATTCACTGGGGGAAAAAAAATATATCTGTTCAAACCTTGTACCTTCTTTAGAGTTACCTAGGAATTTAAGCTGTATGTTGCTCCCTATCGCTTTTTCCATAAGTGTCCCAACCAATCAATTGGCACGCTTTCTTCTGTAGTATATGTTGTCATTAACTTTTGAAATGTGCTCATATTGCATTTATCTTGATGAGTATATAACAAAAAGGTCCATCAATATGTCTCTCTTTTCAGGAGAAAGCTCAACAGAGAAGCAGTGGCAGACATTTGAAAGGATATTTCAGAGTATGCAGCATAGATATATTTCTACCACGATGAAAAATTCTAAAGAGAGAACCCAACATCTGTTGTTCACGAAAGAAGTTAAGAAAAGCATCCAATTTAGGAAAAAGCCAATAATTGCTACAAGATGAGCGACAGGTCAGATGATTGGGCAGAATATGAAGGATGGCAAAGATTGGCTAAAAGATTAATCAGCGGAAAATAATTTGAGTTTGAGAGAAAGGTATCAAGAACTGCAAAAATACTAACAATGCTTGCACTTAAAAAGGAAAATAATGAATAAAGTGAGTGTTAATCCTCATAGTGAAATTGGGCAGTTTGGTAAATAATAAAGAGATAACAGAAGAAATGAACAAATATTTTGCTTCTGTCTATACTGTAGAATTAATAAACAGCTTTCCAGTAATATCTATAAATCAGGAGGTGGAAGTGACAAAGGAACTTAGTGAAATTACAATCACTGGGGAGGCAGTACTGACAAAACTGATGGAGTTGTGAGCTAGTACGTTTTGGGTCATGATCTGTTTCCTTCTAAGATCTTAAAAAAGACGGCTGAGATAAGTGGTGCATTGTTCTTTTTTTTCTCAAAAAATTGCTGGATTTTTGCATGTTACCACCCAATTAGAAAGTTGCAAATATAATGAGTATTCAAAGAAAGAGATAGAAACCAGAGAACTAGGCCGGGGAATTTGATGTCTGTTCTTAGAAGGAGATTGTAGCTGGATGCTTAGATTAAATTAAAGTAATTGGGAAGAGTCAGTATGGTTTTGTGAAAGGGAAATCATATTGAACTAATCGATTGGATTTATTTGAAAGGGCAGGTCAACAGGGTAATGAAGAAGTCTTTTAGCTTTTTGCCTTTATTGGCCAGTGCATTGTGTGTAGGAATTAGGAAGTTATATTGTAGTTGTGCAGGACACTGATTAGGCCACTTTTTGAATATTGCATTCCCTGCTATAGGAAATATGTTGTTAACCTTGAAAGGATTCAGAAAATATTTACAACCATGTTGCCAGGGTTGGCGATTTGAGTAATAGGGAGAGGCCGAATGGGCTGGGGTTGTTTTTCCTGGAGTTGGCGGTTGAGGTTTATGAAATCATGAGGGGCATGGATAGGGTAAATAATCAAGGTCTTTTCCCTGGTGTGGAGGAGTCCAAAACTAGGTTTGAGGTAAGAAAGGAAAGATTTTAAAGGAACCTAAGGGGCAATATTTTCATGCAGGGGGTGGTGTGTTTATGTAATGAGCTGCCAGAGGACGTGATGGAGGCTGGTACAATTGGAAGGGTATATGAATCAGAAAGGGTTTAGAGGAATGTGGGCCAAATGCTGGCAAATGGGACTAGATTAATTTAGGATATCTGGGCAAAGGCTCTGTTTCTGTGCTGTACACCCCTGTATTCGTAGATCATAGAATCCTTACCAAGTGGAACTAGGCAATTTGGCCCATTGAGTCCACACCAACCCTCTGAAGAGCTCTGCACCCAGGCCCAACTCCCTACTCCAGCCCTGTGACCTGTATTTCCCATGACTAATGCTGCTAGTCTGCACAACCCTGGACGCTATGAGCAATTTAGTGTGGCCAATCCGTCTAGCATGTACTTCTTTGACTATAGGAGGAAACCAGAGCACTTGGAGGAAACCCATGCAGACATGGGGCGAACATGTAAACTCCACATAGACAGGCACGCAAGGGTGGAATCGAACCCAGTTTCATAGTACTGTGAAGCAGCAGTGTGAACCACTGAGCCAGTGTAGGCTCTGGATAAAGAGGAGACTTTTGTAATACCACTGTAGGATTTTCAGAAGGCATTTGGTAAAGTAGAAATTCACGGTGTAGGTGATAACTTTGCAGTATGGATAGAGGACTAGATGGCAGGAAGCAGTAAATGCATATGTGGATCCTTTCCTGATCGCTAGGATGTGATGAGACTTGCAGAGGTCTGTCTGGGACCTGTGCTTTTTAGACTTCATGTCAATGACCTAAATGAAGGGGGAGAAAGCACCATACCTAAATTTGCAGATGACATAAAGACAGAAGTATTTTGTGAAGAAGACATAGGAGGACGCAGACAAATGTTATCATTGATTAAGTGAATGGGAAAAAAAATCTGGCAGTTGGAATATAGTGTAAAAAATGAGAAATTTGACAAAATAAAAGAATTGTATGTTACTTTAACAGTGAGCAACATTATGCAGAAGGATCTCAGTGTTCTGGTCCAAGTCTCAAAATACTAGTCTGAAGGTATACCAAGTAATTAAGAAGGCAGTTGAAATGCTTTGCTTTATTACAAGAGGAATTTAGGAGAAAGTGAGGACTGCAGATGCTGGAAATCAGAGCTGAAAATGTGTTGCTGGAAAAGCGTAGCAGGTCAGGCAGCATCCAAGGAGCAGGAGAATCGACGTTTCAAGCATTCTCCTGCTCCTTGGATGCTGCCTGACCTGCTGCGCTTTTCCAGCAACACATTTTCAAACACCAGAATTTTCCAGCCTCAAAAAACCGCAGAGGTAGGGTAATTGAATATTTTTAATGTAGATGCGGATGGAATTTTGACACATGTAAGTATCAAAGATATTTGAGATAGCTGGCAATGTTCTTCTGACTATAGTTTCGACTGCTACTGCTGCTGTCAGCTGCTGCTCAGCATTACCCCAGTGTACCTCCTGCATTCAAGATTCATGTTTTATCTGAATGCATAAATGGCATTATTTCACTTCAATGATTGGGACAGAAATCATTATACAATGGATTAAACAGTGTCCCCTGCCTGGATGTGAAATTGGGCCAACGCATCAGTGCTTGAACAATCTATAAAGCAAACCATTTTTCTTGACAGCAAGCTACAGTTCAACCATTGCACGTGTTGCTCATACTGTCTTGCGCTACCAGTAGAAGCAGTTTTCATGGATCACACAGTGCAGTATAATACTGCCTGAAAGCTGAGAAAATTCTTTATAATTGTTCATACAATGTTAGAAGTTGTTTGAATTTAATAACTTCCATTGTATTGGAAAATCTGCAGGTAATTCAAACTATTGACTTGAATGTTGTCAGAAATGGAATTTTATCATAGAATGGAAACAGAGTCCCTTTTGTGCAGATAGAGACCATTTTGCCCATCGAGTCTGCATCAACTCTCTAAAGAGCATCGCCCCCTATTCCTGAACCCTGCATTTACCATGGCTAATCCACCTTGCCAGCATCTCCCTGGCCACTAAGAAGGCTTTTTTTTAGAGATGATCAATCCACATAACTTGCACGTTTTTAGGACTATGGGAGGGAACCCATGCAGACCTGGAGAATGTGTAACTCCATACAGACAGTCACCCAAGGCTGGAATCGAACACAGGTTCTTGATGCTGTGAGGCAGCAGTGCTAACCACTGTGTCATGCCACATGATTCTGTCCTGTGGCAGCACTGACATTCATGACTAAGACATAACTTGTTACCAAGTTTTCAAAATGGCAATAACATAACTTTCGCACAGTCCAAACACACGAATGATGCAATACAGAAGCAGAAGACAAGGCAAGGAAGGGAATCTTGCACTCTGACTCCTTCTAAGACATCCTGGAAGGTCATAAGAGAGTGTGGGACAGGTGTGGGGGTCAGAGTTTGCCATGGGCAGACAGAGACGAGATAAACAGACATATACTTCTTAGTCAACAAGTGTGCCGTAAATGTGTCCATTTTAAGAATATGTTCTCCTATTAATTATCAGCAAACCTAATAACTCCACAAATACCATGAGTTATTTTTTAAAGCAGGTTTAATAGAAGCAAGTAACCTTCTTGAGGAAATTTTAGTGATAGACTTGCTCCTTCAAATCAGATTGACAGCTCAACCACAGGGTTAACACTTGAAGTGGATGAATGGAAGTAGGGTTAGAAGTGTAAAACAAGCCATCTTCCCACCCAATCCAAGCCACCTGAATTTGGGATTAAAATTAGCTACATTAAAAATTCTAAATAAATTGTGCATACTACAGCATTGTAGCACAGTTGATTTAGTTAAAACATTCTTGCAGAAATTAGATTCTATCTCAGCAGAAGTAGAGATTTGTAAAGGGGCAAGTTGGGTGATAGAAATGACAAGACAACAAGTGAGGACCATAAAAGTGAATGGAATGGACACAGTGAGGTGGAAGTGTTGAGCAGCTCTTGCTCACTAGGCTATAGGCTAAGTACTGGAAAATGGAATTAGTATAGTTAGATGGTTGCTTTTAACCAGCAGAGATCTGATGGTCTGAAAGGCTGGAGGTCTCCCTGATTCTCTGACTGCTGCTTTCCTGAGGTTAGACATTTTTCTTAAAGTGGTACATACCTTGCCACATTTCAAAAAGCCTCCCAATCCATTTGCTGTTCTCCCTCGAGAAAATCGGTTCTTTGCAACGTTTGATACACAGCTTCACCTTCTCAAGAGGCCATTTCATAATTTTAGTGCAAACATTTTGTAGTAAAAATCTGAAAAGGTGGAAAGTAATTGCAATATATTGGCATTGAGTGACATGAGTGCACTGTGAGGTCATTAGACTTGGAAGCTCTTTTATTCCAGTTATCATATTTTAGTCATTTGGCGTGAGTAAATATTTTCCAAAGTGGCCTCCCCAATAAAGGGGTCAGGACAAATCCACAAATAAATGGTGGCATTTTTCTGAGAGTATTTCAGAGCCATTTATTTTTCTAACACATTCAAAAGTCTGTTGATGGAAATTTTGACAAGTACAGTTTTTTAAATCAAGTCTGCCCCATTTTTCTTAGTAAGTAAAAATGCTGCAGATTCCATTGTTCAGAAAGATGCCAAGACCTAAATTGAAACACAAAATGCTGCTTTGATTTTCTTGCAGGGTGCTTTGTACAATATAGGACATTTAAAAAAGTAATTACAGCTTGTACCCGAATCCAAGTGGATGGCCAAATTGCTGTTACCTTTTAGCTGCTCTGAAACATATTGCGTGAGAGGTAGTTCTTGTATTATAGTCATTGAACAAAGTGGGTTATGGTACAAAGAGAAATGAACACCATCTCAGAATCAAAGCTTTTCTCTTGCTTCATTGTGCTGTACTTGCAGTGCACAACATCAGCACAGATAAAAACTAAAGGTGGCTTTTCACCTTTGTTCTAATGGAATTGCAAGGTGCATGATTGGTTTTGGGAAGGAAAGGTATTCATTTTTTTCTTCATAACTATAGCTTGTTGGAAGATTGCACAAAACTGTCCAGTATTACAAGTTGAAAGGAAATGAAAATAATAATTTCTTTGGTTGGTGTTCGACTGTTGATGACTTTGGTATACTCTGTTCATAAAACCTGACCTGATCAGGATGGGAGACAAAGCAGGAAAGCTGAGACAACATGTTTGAAATGCTCAGCAGGTGCGGAACCATCCACAGAGAGTGTAACAAAGTTCAAGTTTCAAGTTGATGACTTATCATCAAAACTGAAACGCTTTATAAGTTTAGTAGTTTTAATAAATGTTTGAGGGCTTCTCACATGGTATTTGAATTAGATTGGGTTCAAATTGGATTTGTTTTGGATTGGATGGAAAGCAGAGGCAGTGAGGATTTGGGTTTGATGTTTATGAATAATACAGGCAAAGGGAAACTGGACTACACTTAAGGCATGGCATTAGAAACAACAAAAGTCTTGCAAGAGACAGAGATGTCACTGGTTATACTCAGGGAAATGTTTTGGCGGGTAAACTGGAGGTAGCATTGCTTGACAGAGTTAGCCAAAAATTGGCAGACATAATTGAGGTATGAGCACAGCACTTGGGTTTAGAGGAAATGTAATAAGGCCAAGTATTTTAAGTCATGAAATGTCTGGATTGGGTAATGTCCTGTTACATTTGAAGTGGCTAGAGAAAGAAGAAATGCAAGATGGCAGAGAAAAGATTAGGAAAGGGAAGGGAATTGAACACAAACAGGAAGTGGGAGTGAGAGAATTAGAAGTGTCAGAGAAAAATAAAGCAGTGTGAACATCGGCTGGAAATGGTAGAGTTGAAATAGGAGACATTAGTGCTGATGCAGGCTCTGGTTTGGAGGATCTGAGTGCTAAAGGAAATGTTTATGTTTCCATAGGCCCTACTAAAACCTGATTAAAAGGATATGGAAGCATACTTCACATTATTTGCGAAAATAGCTGAGAAAATTAATTTGACGGAAGAGGATTGGACAGTACCCTTGCACAGTAGATTTATAAGTGAAGCACAGGAAATTTATGTTCCACTGTCAGAGGAGATTTCTTGAGAATTTCACACCAAATAAAACTATCCTGACTGTATATGAATTAGATATAGGCATTTTGAAGGAACAGCCTGGGTGAACCCATATTGAATTTGCCAGCATCAAATAGTAATTTTGACAGGTTTGGTAAGAGCAGTAAAGGTAAAATCACAAATGAGGTCTTAGGTTACACTCTCCGAAGAATATTAAAAACTCACAACTTCCCATAATAAGAACTCATGTTGAGGATAAGGGGTTGCAACTGCTAGACAGACAACAATAATAGCAGCCAATTAAGAGTTAATCTGTAAAACTAAGCTTTTCTACTATCACACTCAAATTGGAAAGGGATAGAAAATGAGAAAAGTGGAAGGAAGGCAAGTCAGCAATATAAGGAATGACTAACTGGAAATGCCCCGAGGTGGTCATGTCAGATTGAAAAGGAAAATACTGAGGATGGAGGTGAAAATCAGAACTCAGGGTGTTTCCACTTTAACAAGCTGAGACATCTTTGTTCAGAATACTGGAAGTTGAAAGGGGAACATGTAGAACTTTTAAGAATTTACAAGAATGAACCTGAAAAGGACACTCAGAAGAGAAAGGTCATCAATCAGATTGTAGCTTTAACTCCAACTCAGCGAATGAGGATAAATGCTGTTTCAAGTGTGAAAGAAATACACAAGGTCAGTGAGAAGGGTTCCTCTCAAAGGCAGGATCTAATTTCATAACTGTTCTAAGAAATACAGATGCTATTCAAACTCTCTTGCTGGAGAAGAATTTTGTTTTCCCTCCAGAAAGTTCAGTGAAAGCCCAAGTGTTGGCACATGGGTTAAGTGGATAGTCCATCCCAGTCCCATTGTTGTCTGGACTAATGGTAGTCAGGGTAGTTCAGAAGTTACCTCTGGGTGGAGTTGAGTTACTTCTGGTCACGGCTCTGCCTGTAATCACAGAAAGCCCAGTGAGGCTACGCAGACAAAACAGCTGACGGGGTAGGTTCTGGGTATTTTTCCATCATATGTGGTGCCCAGGGCAATGGGAAAACAAAGTCCATTGCCGGATGTCACATTAATACCACAAGCAGCTGTTCAAGTAGAATGAAGATTGTTCAAAAGAGACGGTTAGTGTGTCTTCATTAGTTGAGATTCTGATCCAGAGTTAACAAAGTTAGCAAAGCCAGTTCACATTGAAGCTGAGTCTGAAAAGGTTCCTTAGTGCTATTTTATCAAAAGCAGAGTTTTGATGAGAAAGTGGAGACATCCTCACAGACCTGCAGATGAAGAACGGATGGTTGTTCATCAAATAGTGCTATCGGCCAGATATCATACAGAAATATTGTGAGTAGCACATGAAGTTCCTACAGCGGCCATATAGGAATATGGAAAACACTGTCATTAATAAATAAGCACACAACCAAGATGCCATAAGTTGTGCAGTTATGTAACACACGTCAGATATGTTAGATGCTAGGAAAACATCAATATGTAATCAGCCCAATACTTTAGATACCTGTATGAGTTTTTGAAAAACTATTTAATAGTATGTTAGTGGATTGTGTTGGACCATTACCAAAATGAAAGCAGGGCATCAGTACAAATTATGGACATGGTGACCTGCTTCCCAGAGATTTTCTTTAAAAATGATTTCTGTGAGGGTATGAGTAGTCGACTAAGGTATCATCTGATATAAGTTTCTAACTTAATGTCCAAAACTTTTCATCAGCAGTTTGGAAGTGAAACAATTTGAAGTGAACTGTGTGTTAACCACAAACACAGAGAGCTTTGGAGAGTCCCATCAGATTCTGTAAACTATGGTTACGGCATCCTGTCACAAGATTAGACTTTATTATTTGCGACCTGAGATTCTCCAAATGAATTATGGGATTCAGCCAATTTGAAATGGTTTATGGCCATGAATTTAGATAAATGGATCAGACAGAAATTCTTAAATGAGGATCAAGAATTTACAATGCTGGATTATGTGTCCATCTTTCTAGAAAGACTCATAGCAGCATGTAGGATAGCACAGGAACATTTGAAATTTCACAGGCAAAAATGAAAGCATGTTCAGGTGAACATTCAGCAATGAATGTGTTTCAGGTGGTAGATGACCCTTTGTAAAAGGAAATGTTCAGTGGTTCAGATAAAATAACTAAGAGGGTTAGTGAAGTAACCTATCTGATAAATAGTGCTATTCATAGAAAGAAGAATCAGTTACGCCACCTAAACATGCTGAAAAGATATTATCATAGGGAAGATGGTAAGGAGGAACACGTGTATCACATGATAAGAGTGGTGGAAAATGACTGAGATAATGACAGTGAGGTAGAAGGAGAGATAGACAGTTCTTAAAGTGAACTTCCTGCAATTCAACTCACTAACGTGAAAATGTTAAACAGTCTTTTCATATTTAGGGAAAGGACAACAGGAAGATCTTGTAAGACTCCCGAGAAAGTAAGTGGTATTCTATGAGGATGTTCCTAGGTGTTTGACATCAGATAGACATGATGTGGATAGAGGATAGTCAGGACCAATAAAATAATATCCTTATCGGCTGAGCCCAGAGAAACAAGTTCAGGTCAAGACAGAGATGCAGTACATGCTAGAAAAGCACTGCATTGAACATAGACAAATCAGCTGGAATTCATCAGTAGTATTGGTTCTGAAACTGGATGGATCAACGAGACATACAGATTATAGAAAGGTGATTACGGTCACAAAGACAGATTTGTCCCCAATTCCACAGTAGGAAGATCGCATTGATAGATTTGGCAGTGCCTTGTTCCTTGCTCAGATAGATCTATTGAAATGCAAGGGCCATTAATATCAAGGGTTAAAGAAATGTCTGCTCTTGACACATCAAATGTGTCAAACCAATGTTATCTCATGCCCTTTGTGTTAAAGAGCACAGTGGCTACATTCCAGAATACGAATCAAACTGGAGTTTGTAACTATGTAATCTTTCAGATTATGTTGTAGTTTATAGTAGCATTTGGGAAGAGCATTTAAGATAAATTGAAAACCTGTTTAAGCAATTATGCTTGGCTAGGTGTTAGTGATAAATTTAACAAAAAGTGAATTTGCAAAAGCAAGAGTGACTTATGCAGGACATGTGGTTGGGCAAAGATAGTGAAAATGACGGATATAATAGAATTTCTGGTTCCTGAAACTAAATGAGAAAGTGTAAGATTTTTAGGAATGTGTGAATTTTATTGGAAATTTGTGCACAATTTCAGTGTGATAGCTATACAATTAACAATTTAGCTTACAAGAAAAGAAAAGCTGGATGATCAGCAGAATGTCAAAAAGCACTTGAGGAGCTGAAGTTAATCTTAATAAATGAACCAATATTGGGAGGTGTGGTTTAGTCCAGTCCATTACAAAAAAAATCAGTCAGAAAAGTAATACTTCACCATGGGCAGAGACTTTGAGATTGTTGCCAGCTTTTCGGCTCTTTGATGTCTACATTTTTAAGGGGAAACAAGGAAACTCTAGTTTATACTGAACATAATCCATGAGCATTCAATGAAAAGATTAAAGTCAGAATATGAGACTATTCAGATACAGCCTTTTATTGCAACCATTTAAAGGAAAAAAAAACTGTTCTTATTAATGAAAAAGGTAATATGATTGTGGATACATTATCCTGAAAGTAAAATGTCAGATTCAGTTAAAATTTAGGAAATTTCAAGCCTTGTCAGCTTATATAAGGGGAGAAAGAAGAATGGATGGATCTCAGTCTAATATTGTTTTTCTGTATTATGTGTTTATAGTGAAACTCCTTTTCAAAATGGTGTTTCATTTTACTCAGTGATGGAGGCATGTAAGAACTGTGTCTTTTTATTTGTGTCTTTAAAAAATGTAGACTGTAAGGAGAAAGGCCTGTTTTAAAAAACAAGGATTTCACAGCAAGGAATTCGATACTTGTTATGAACTCTGTATTTTGTGACTATGGGACTTTGCAAAGAGCAGTTCATAAGGAACCAAGGAGTTTCTTCAAAGTGAAGCTGATTGGTTATCAGCTAACTGAGCAGGTTGCAACTGGGAACGAGTTCCAGGGAGAAAGAAAGCGAGACAGAAAAGTGTGTTGTTGGCAGAAGCTGCCTGTTCTGTGCAGTGAAACATTAGTTTAGACTAGTTGCCCTTCATGCAACACTTGCTTAGTTGTGACTTTTGAATTGATAAATCAGAGACATTTTCCAAGTGAATCAGTCACTCTATTTCTTTCAAACCACTGGAACTAGAGAAAGACAACCAAATACCAAGAGCCTAGATGATGACCTCAACATCAAAAACAGGTAGCAAAGGTATTAAATTGACATTCCATTTTTTTTTGTCCACCAGCAATCTAGTTTTTCTATTTGTTTCTCTGTTTGTTTGTCTCGAAGGGGGACATATAAGGGGATTCACGTTTCACTTCATAGTATTATACATCAATGATTTTTATCTGTTTACTGAAAGTTATAGTACAATTGCTTTCTAGAAATTTGTTATTTAGTACAGACACCTGTGCTTTTTCTAACAGACTTGGTCTGAAAGTCAGGTAAATTGGGGCATGGTTCATATCTTTTAAAAAACTTTAACATTTAGTATGACCCCAGGAATATTGTGACTCAGTTTATGGCACACTACCCCGATAGGTCATAACTGTACAGAGGCAATGAAATCAGGGTTAACAGAGACCAGACAAAAGGTGATATCTGATATTGTATTAAAATCACAAAAAGAATGATGAGACAAGGCAATGCAGGGCAGTAAAGGGACAAGCAAAGAAACTATAATGGGGCATCCAGAGCATGTAGGAATGGTAATTGAGGAATCAGCAACAGTATCTACTGTCTGAGAAAAAGTTAGGGAATCCAAAGTTGAGGCTGTAAAGTTGCAAGGTGCAAACTTGTAAGATGTGTTTCTGAAATTTCTGTGGAGCTTCATTCATGTAAGAAGCCATGGACAGACATGTCAAAGTTCATGTGAGAATTAAAATCACAAGCACCGAAAACATGGTCATTGTTGTGAATTGAATAGAGGTGTTCACCACAGCCAACTCTCAAGCTGTATCTGGTCTCCTCAAGGTAATCTAGACTACATCTTGAATAGCAAATGCAGTGTACTGTCTGGCACAAGTACAAGTAAATTGCTGCTTCACTCAGAGAGGAGTGTTTGAGTAATGGGAAAGGAGGAGATGAAAGGGTAAGTGTTGCATCAGTTAATGCACATGCACAGCTTGCACTTCGACCTTGGAAGAAAAATTGTAGGGAGTAATGAAAGAACTTATTGGGAATATTAGCAACAAGCCCGGAAACTCAGATTAGTGTTCCAGCAGCCAAAGTCCTTGGAGAATGCTAATCCCAGTAGACAATCATTGCCAGTGATGCCAATGATGTCTTGACCATGTTCATTGGATGGTTGAAGGCTATATACCCAAAGAACTGGCAAATAGGTCACACCCCATTGGACAGCTTTTTAATGTAGGAAATTTAGCAGCTGATGTACATTTGACAAATTCCAGCAACAACACAGTGACAGTAAGTAATAAACGTTTTTTTTATTTGGGGATATTGACTGAAGGATAAATATTGGGCAGGACACTTGTGTAACTTCATGTTGTCCTCAGATGGAATTTTTTTACATCCATGAAAGCAGGCAGATGAGACCTCCATTTAAATATTTCATTCAAAGTTTGGCACTTCTGACAGTGTAGCCCTTCCCCAGTACTGTACTAGAGTATCAGCTTTCAGTTTTGGGCTGCTGCCTTGGAGAGATTTGAACCTGGAAACTTACAATCCAGAGGTAATATTCTTTGGCTGCCACATTTATTTTATGTTTTCAATAAAGGTGTGTCATTGGCTAGGCCAGCATTTATTGCTTATCCCTCACAGTACTGGAGGAAGTGATGTTGAGCTGCCTTCTTGAACTACTGTAGTTCTGTCAGTGTAGGGGCACTCTCCGTGCTTTTCGGGAGGGAGTTCTGGGATTTTCACCCAGCAGCAATGAAAAGACGGTGATGTATTTCCAAATCGGGATGGAGTGTGGTTTGGAAGGGAACTTGCAGGTGGTGGTGTTCCCATTATCTTCAGCCCTTGTCCTTTTTAGGCTTTTTTTTAAACTTGGGGTCACTTTGTTTGTTGTTGTCTTCCTATGATCGTTATCTAAAAGAGACTTTTCATAAGCTTGGCAAATGAATTTACATGCATTCCAATTTTTGTGGCTTGCATTATTAAGCAGCACAGTTTTAATTGGAGGAGTCCCAGCAGTTAATGTCTGTTTCTGCTTCTTTAGGTTTGTCGAGTGGCCTATGAGATAATGCAGACGTTACACCCGGATGCTTCGGCGAATTTCCGTTCTCTGGATGACATCTATTACTTTGGTGGGCAAAATGCACACAATCAGATTGCAATTTACCCTCACAACCCACAGACTCCAGAAGAAATTGTATTGGAGCCGGGAGATCTGATTGGTGTAGCGGGCAACCATTGGGATGGTTATTCCAAAGGTATCAATCGAAGGAATGGACGAACAGGACTGTACCCGTCTTACAAAGTGAAGGAAAATATTGAGACTATTAAGTACCCAACCTACCCAGAGGCTGACAATGAGAAGCCACAGTAACTGCAAAGACACTCCACAGCCTCAGTGAATGTATCTTGCCATAGATCTGAAATCCAGCCAACTTGTCATTCAAAACTCTATGGTCTCCACAGATGCATCTGTCTCCCTCCATTGTCCTGCTGTTGATCGTGTTTGGTTGTCTGCCATTAATTCACTGCAATCCACAGTGACTGACACTGCGCCATTGTGCAGGTTAGAGCATGAGCAAATGTGTGTTCAATCATGGTGCCTAACACTTTTTGACCTTTTAAACCTTCTGAAAGAACCACGTCCAGCATTAGTACTGAGGTGTTCTGACCTACAAACAGAGGTTTGATCACAAAGACTTAACCTATTCCATGGCCTGTCTGAAGTTCTCACGAGAAGTGATAGAGTACATTTTCTCCTTTCAAGAGTAGACAAAGGGAGGAAGAGTTCGAATGATCCAGCGCACATCCTCATTTCACAGATTTTTGTAAAAGCAAGATCATGGACTGAAACTTTAATACATGACGTTTCCAGACATTGTCTTTGATAACAAAAATAAATAAATCGAAATGAAACCAGTTAAGTCGGTGTTTTCCATCCTTGTGGCAGCATGTTGGGTGTGGCAATATTTAATTGTAATAACATGGAAAATATCTGACCACTTATGGTCCCCAGTATTTCAGCTACATAGTTTAAAAAACTATTTGCTGATCAGCTCACATTGATTAGCATTATTATTTTTACCTGTTGTTATTATATTTGTTAAGTCCAACACTATCTGATCGCAATATAAGCCTAGTGTTAAAAATTCAAAGTGAAATGTAAAACTATCAATTGAATCATTTATGGTGGATGCCTTTTATTTTGTATTTCTGTGGCAGAGTCATCATTCCTTTTGTGTTCTCTCTGTTTTCTGCCAAATCTTCGGATTTAAAAAGGATGCAACGTTAGCCCAAAATCTGCTTTCCTCCATCTTCTGGCTTCTTAGCATTCCTAACAACTGAGAGTAGTTGAGGTTTCCATTTGTTTGAGCTTGAGCCTTGACAGTGAGTTGACCTGATTACACAGAAACAGAAGATAGGAGCAGGAGGAGGCCACCTGTTTCACACTGCATGTGCTAATGTTGACACTGATTTGATTATCCCTATACTTTGTTTATATTCACCTGCTATGCCTCAGTATATGCATATCTGTTCTCTAAGTTACTAATATCTTATAGAAACACAGAAGATAGGAGCTGGAGGAGGCCATTTAGTCCTTCAAACCTGTTCTGCCATTTATCGTGTTCATGATTGATCGTCCAACTCAATAGCCTAATCCTGCTTTCTCTCCATAACCTTTGATCCCATTCGCCCCAAGTGTTATATCTATCCGCGTCTCGAATACATTCAATGTTTTGGTGTCAACTATTTGCTGTGTGAATGAATTCCACAGACTCACCACTCTTTGTGTGAAGAAATGTCTCCTCATCTTTGTACTAAATGGTCACCCCCAATCAGACTGTGACCACTCGTTCTGGATGCATCCACCATCGGGAACATCCTCCCTGCATCTATCCTATCTAGTCCTGTTGGAATTTTCTAAGCCTCTTTGAGATTCTCCCCCTCACTTGTCTGAACTCCAACAAAAACAATCCTAACCTAGTCAGTCAATCTCCCCTCATAGGTCAGTCCCACCATCCCTGCAATCAGCCTGGTAAACCTTTGCTACACTCCCTCAAGAGCAAGAGCATCCTTCTTCCGAAAAGGAGACCAAAACTGCACATGATACTCTAGGTGTACCCTCACCAAGACCCTGTATAACTACAACAACACACCCCTGCTCCTGTAATCGAAACCTCTTGCAATGAAGACCAACATACCATTTGCCTCCTTTTCCACCTGCTGCACCTGCATGCTTACCTTCAGCGACTGGTGCACAAGGACACCCTGGTCCCACTGCACACTCCCCTCTCCCAATTTACAGCCATTCAGGTCGTGATCTGACTTCTTGTTTTTGTTTCCAAAGTGAATAACGTCATATTTATTTAAATTAAATTGCATCTGCCATTGCTTACCCCATTCATCCAACCTGTCCAGATTATGTTTCAGGACCTCTGCATCCTTGTCACAGTTCACCCTCCCACCCAACTTGTTATCATCTACAAATTTTGAGATGTTACATTTTGTTCCCTCATCCAAATCATCCTTGTACCATACCATACAGTGGGGTCCTCACACCGATCCTTGTGGGACCCCACTAGTTACTGCCTGTCAATTTGAATAGGATCCATTAATTCCACGCTTTCTTTCCTCTCTGCCAACCGGTTTACTGTCTCCAATCCCATATGCTTTAACCTTGCACAATCATCTCTTATGTGCAAATTTTTCAAACGCTTTCTAAAAGTCCAAATATACCACATCGACTGGCTCCCCCAATCAACTCCACAAGTTACGTCTTCATTAGAATTCCAACAGATTTGTCAAGTATGATTTCCTCTTCATATATCCACGGTGACTCTGTCTGATTCTGCCACTGCTTTCTGAGTGCTCCGCCATAAAGTCTTATTCAAAACCATTGCTGCGTACAACTGCAGCACAGCTGGATGGAATATTTTCAGGAGCAGCCAGCTTATTTCCCTTCTATAGCCTAGTTTGACTGATATGTTAATGGTGGCATATTTATATTCACCCAGGCTGAGATGACTAATCTAAGCACAGGCACCCAATGCAGGGACGGGCAAGCGGATCAGAGGACCTCCTTGTGAGCCAGCACCTGCTTGGCCAAAGTGGCCATTAACTGATCCAGGCAGCAGGCCATGGAGGAGATTCATTGTGCCTGACTGTTCTCCTCTGTATCACGTCACACTCTGGTATCTGGTGAGAGGGGACACGCAATGCTCACTGGCACAACAGATATCGGTGGGCACCGCAGGGGCTGGAGTGCATCATCACCCCAAATCATGTTATTTAGATTTGGTAAGTTTTCATTCACTTTATATACGTTTCTGTTAACTGTTTGGTCATGTTTTTCTTACAGGTTTTGCAGAGTGTACTAAGCTGACTTTTGGTTTGCTCTGAAAGAGTAGTCTGGAGTCAAATGACAGGTTAGCTTGTTGCATTGACTCCAAATGGATCAGTCACTCATTGTCCTAACACCATTGAGCCATTTGGAACCTCCACGTTTATATGTAATCTGTGCAGGTAACCCATGGTATTGCTCACAGATATTGAGATGGTTCATTGTTGAAAAGTGAAGACCACACATGGCACTGCAGTTGTGAAACCTGTGATATAACCTGCCCTTGTACAGCCAGTACAGATTCTAATTCCTGTAACCAGGAACCAATTGAGATAACTGAGTTACCCTTTGATGCAGGAATGTTGCAGACTGGAAGATGCCTTTGAGTTTCCAGGTCCAAGTCAAAAAGAGAAGACAATAACAATTTCAACTGGATATTTTCCGTATCTTTCCTTTTAATGTTTTCCACATTTCGAACTAAGACTCTCCAACTTGAACGTTTGCAATTTCCTGCAGTATCGCTCACAAAGTGTTTATGCTGCAAAATATGGAACATAATAATAGACCCACTCTTGCAGTCATTGAATAAACCCAAAGGCATAGTTTGCGGAGTATTTTTACGAATGTGCTATTTTTGTGTTTAAATTCCACCATATAGGGCCTTGAAATCCTTTCTAAACTGCGATTCCCAGAATTATTAGTTAGCTGAAGCCTAACTAATAATTTATAAAGATTTAACATAATTTTCTGGCATTTGTACTCTATGCTTCTCTTCGTCTCGCCAAGTACTTCAGGTGCATATACACTGAATTAACTGTATCAATTGGGGATGACAGTTCTTTTCAAGGGCAATTAGGGACAAGTAGCAAAAGCTGACCCAGCCAGCAATGTTCACATCCCGTGAAAGAACAAAGAAAATAGACCGCATCTGTTTTATGAGTCATTTTGTCAATTTGCCCTGCACCTTCAACTATTTCCATATTAAACACTCAACTCATTCTGTGCCTGCATCCCCTTCAACATTGGTACTTATTTTATATTGCCACAGTCATTCATCCTTGCAAAATGTATTGCTTCACCTTTCTATGCATTAAATCCTGCAGTCACTGTTTCCCCTCCAGCTTCACTACTTTTCTGTGTTGTATGAAAATGTTTGAAAAAACACACATCTGCAGCCTTTGTTATTGTTCAAGGTTTGTTACGTAGTTCATCTTTTTTCTTCACCTGTTTTTAAAGCTCTGCTTGAAGAATATGATGGTGGTGATGATGGTCCCTGTTAAGGTGAGTAGGGACTAGGAACTGTATACAACTGTAGTGGACATTCAGTCACCTCTGCAAATTGGTGGTGGTGTTGGGTCTGAGCAACTGGCAGGAGTGGGGATCATGGGTTGCACAGACGAGTTGCTGAAAATGGGAACATTGTGAAGGTGCTGAAGCAGATGAAGAAACACAAAGATATGGTAAAATTGGGTGAGAACTACTTGGACATTACTACTGTTGGTGATTTAACCTGAGGGTCAACACACCTCTGGCGAGGGGAGGTTGAGAAAGTGGGTCACCTTGTTGGGAGTCAGCTAGCTTCAGATGGCTGATTTGCAGTGCAGACTGATGCCAACAGCGTGGGTTCAAGTTCCTGCACCAGCTGTAGCTACCATCATCAGTCATCTTTTTCTAGTAAGAGAGCAGTCCTACAAG
Source organism: Hemiscyllium ocellatum (assembly GCF_020745735.1). Lineage (NCBI taxonomy): Eukaryota > Metazoa > Chordata > Chondrichthyes > Orectolobiformes > Hemiscylliidae > Hemiscyllium > Hemiscyllium ocellatum. Next base: position 43,400,677 of record NC_083408.1, read on the forward strand.
TGAAGTGATAGGGATAGACAAGTGCATTTTGTTGTTTTCTGTTATAAGAAAGCAATAGTGAAGCAGTTTTGTCATGGTCATTTCTTATTGCCTTAAAAATACACCAGTGCTTTGGTCCAAAATTCATCTTAGGGCACTAGAGTGCTGAACTGTTACTCAAAGGTTAACAAAAATGTCCATGGGGTTACATTTGAGTATCTAGTGCATACATCAGATATGGTCCATGGTTCACAATATCCTGGTGTGCAGAACTGGTGTACTCACTGTCCAACATGGAATCTCTGTGCAACAAGATCTTTTAATTCTCACCTTTGTTTTTAAAATTCTCTGAAATAATCTCTGACAGGTCTACACCCCTGAGATCTCTGCAGTTGTCCAATTCAGGCCATTTTCACCTGGAAGCCTGGTGGAGGTAGGTTCGATAAAGATATTCAAGATGGCACGGGGTGAATATTTAAATAGTGGAAAAAAGTCGAAGAGTTTGGGGAAAAGACAGGAGAATGGCACTAAGTCATGCTGCTCATTTGGAGAGGCAGTGCAGACACAATGAGCTGCATGGTTTTCGAGTGCACTATAACTTCCTGTGATTGATTATCTTTGCTCCACCATGGTCGTCTGTGTATTTGACTGGTTTAGTCCAAAGCTCTGAAAATTCTCTCCCTAAAACTCTCCTCCTCTATAACAATCTCTCCTCCTTTGCTTAACATCGACTTTTTTGAACAAGCTTTCGATAATCAACCGATTATCGATATCTTAAGCAAAAGCAAAAACTGCTGGAAAAACTCATCAGGTATGGCAGCAGCTATGGAGAGAAAGCAGAGGTAACATTTCAGGTCTAGTGACCCTTTTTCAGAACCACCTTCAGAAGACGGCCCACTAGGCCCAAAACGTTAACTCTGTTTTCTCTTCACAGCTGCTGCCAGACCTGCTAAGTTTTTCCAGCAATTTCTTTTCGTTTTGATTTCCAGCATCCATAGTTCTTGGGTTTTGTTTTACTATTTTAATGTGGTTCAGTGTCAAATTTTTTTTGAAAATCGTTGTCAAGCTCTGTGAGGTGTATTTGCTGTATTGAGGCTGCTACATGAATACAAGTTGTTGTTGACTAAATATTAGGAAGACTGAAACCATTAATGTTTGATCTGTACTCCAAACTCATTCTGTAGCTGTTAATTCTATATTTTTGCATGGTAACAGCCTAAGATTCAATTTCTTCACAGAGATAGGACATGATCTCTGACCCTACTATAGCTATCTATATCAAAATTGTTTTGATCAGCTGACAAACAAATTATTAAGCGCAGTCCACATTATGGTTTCCCTGGTAACCACCTATGGCTGAGTTGTCTTGAATTAATAAAACAATTGTAAATAGTACGGCCTGATGTATGTTAACAAACAACATCCATCATGATTCAACATGATGTGAGAAACAGCATTCTGCTTTATCTTGTACCAGCTGCTGGATTGAACATGATTTCCCAAACAGATTGCAGTTGGTCAAATCTTCTGTAGAACAGGGTGACCAGACAGCCCATTTTATGTCTTGTTTTAAACAATAGAAATATGAATCAGGTGAGAGGTAAAGTTGGCTCATGACTTACATTCACTTTTACCCTATTGGCCAGTCTTACCCCAATATTGCATGGGTTTTACCCCCTTGTGTGTTGAATCTCAACACCATCTGGAGGCTATGAGGGCCAATAACATGGGAATGAGACAAATTGGATCCTTCCTTCAAAGAGCTGGCACAGGGACAATGGACCAATTGTCAGAATATTGAGTACAGGCGTTGGGAGGTCATGTTGATGCTGTACAGGACATTGGTTAGGCCACTTATGATATATTGTGTGCAATTCTGGTTTCCCTCTTCTCCGAAGGATGTGGTGAACTTGAAAGGGTTCAGAAAAGATATTTACAAGGATCTTGCCGGGTTGAAGGATTTGAGCTCGAGGGTTTCCCTGGAGCATTGGAGGCTGAGGGGTGACCTTATAAAAGTTTATAGAATCATGAGGGGCATGGATAGGATAAATAGTCAAGGTCTTTTCCCTGGAGTGGGGGAGTCCAGAACTAGAAGGCAAAGGTTTAAGGTTAGAGTGGAAACATTTAAGAGGGACCTAAGGGACAACCTTTTCACACAAAGGTTGGTGCCTGTATGGAATGAGCTGCCAGAGGAAGTCGTCAATGCTGGTACAATTGCAGCATTGAAAAGGCACCTGGATAGGTATATGAATAGGGAGGATATAGAGGAATATGGGACAAGTGCTGGCAAATGGGACTAGTTTAGGGTAGGATATGTGGTCGGCATGGACGAGTTGGACCGAAAGATCTGTTTCCATGTTGTACATCTCTGTTACTCTATGACCGAATGGCCTCTTTCAATGCTGCCATTCTATAAAGGGTTTAATACAGTAACCAGAAGGTGCTTCTATTTGGGAGGTAATAATGGGACGACTGAGAAAATATTCACAATATACACATGTATAGTCCTCAGCACCTTTCCAAGCTTACAGATTGTAGAAAATTAATTCGGGTATAAAATGGTTGTAGCCCTGCAGTTATTAGCGGAATGACAAATTTTAATAGTCGTTAAGACTTTGGTTCTGAAAGCAGATACCTTGCTGATAGAAATTGTTAAATATCTGAGTGAGTATAATTGCACTTAATGCAGTTAGAAGGGACCATTGAGTTTAAAATGCTGATAGTTGGCATTATGTGTGAATGTGCTATATCATGTTTATTGGTGTAGTAAATGACATTAGTGATGACATTTATTGTTTTGTCTATACAACTGTGGCTGATAAATCAGCAAAGTAGTGGTCTTCTGTGGAGTTACTTTCAGTTGTGGCAAGGTCAATTGAATTACTTTTGAATAAAAGTCACAGATTTTATTATAGCAGTAGATTTGGCATGTTGACCTTCTAGCTCTACTGGCAAGGTTGAAATGCAAACCCATTCTGATGGACCTCAGGGCAGCTCTCTTCCCCCTTCCTCATCTGGCCTCCAACTCCCTGCAACCTCCACCCGCTCCCATTTCACCCCCCCCCCCCCCCCGCCCCCCCCATCCCACTCCATCCAAAAAAAGTTCTCTCTCTCTCTCTCACAGACTATTAGATGTGAGCATCATCAAACCTACTCCTGCAGGAAATGGTTTAACAGCCTCTGAATAGCCACTGAGGACTACAGGAGCAGCACCTCCAGGTTGCACACTATCCACGCTTTTTGATGCTTCTTTGCAAATGAGTATAAGAGGTATAGTTAGTAAGTTTGCAGATGACACCAAAATTGGAGATATAGTGGGCAGCAAAGAAGGTTATCTCAGATTACAATGGGATCTTGATCAGGTGGGACAATGGGCTGAGAAGTGGCACATAGAGTTTAATTTAGATGTGCTGCATTTTGGGAAAGCAAATCTTAGCAGGGCTTATACTCTTAATGGTAAGGTCCTAGGGAGTGTTGCTGAACAGAGAGACCTTGGAGTGCAGGTTCATAGCTCCTTGAAAGTGCAATCGCAGGAAGATAAGATAGTGAAGAAGGTGTTTGGTATGCTTTCCTTTATTTTTCAGAGTATTGAGTACAGATGTTGGGAGGTCATGTTGCGGTTGTACAGAACATTGGTTTGGCCACTTTTGGAAAATTGCATGAAGTTCTGGTCTCTTTCCTATTGGAAAGATGTTGTAAAACTTGAAAGGGTTCAGAAAAGATCTACAAAGGTGTTGCTAGGATTGCAGGATTTGAGCTATCGAGAGAGGTTGAATAGCTGGGACTGTTTTCCCTGGAGCGTAGGAGGCTGAGGGGTGACCTTATAGAGGTTTACAAAATCATGAGGGGCATAGATAGGATAAATAGACAAAGTCTCTTCCCAAGGTAGGTGGAGTCCAGAACGAGAAGGCATAGGTTTAGGGTCGGGGGAAAGATATAAAAGAGACCTAAGGGGCAACGTTTTCATGCAGAGGGTGGTACGTGTATGGAATGAGCTGCCAGAGGAAGTGGTAGAGGCTGGTACAATTGCAACAATTAAAAGGCATTTGGATGGGTATATGAATAGGAAGTGTTTGGAGGGATATGGGCTGGGTGCTGGTAGGTGGGACTAGATTGGGTTGGGATATCTGGTCGGCTTGGACAAGTTGGACTGAAGGGTCTGATTCCGTGCTGTACATCTCTATGACTCTCTTGACTCTAAATGCTTTGTCAGAAGTCTAGAATTGCCTGCCTACGAGTATTGTGAGAATGTTATCACCACAAGTGTCTTGGGACTGTGAAATGAATGAAGAACTGCTTGTTACCCACTACCTAACCTGCAATTTTGTTCCAAATGGCTCTAACAATCTCATGTAGTAATGTTGTCTCGGTACATTGAGCATGAACTTCTAAATCAAGGGTTACTTGACTGGCACCATAGGTGTTGGGAGGTCATGTTGCGACTGTACAGCCTCAAACATCCATTCCTTCCACCACCAATGCTCAGTAGTAGCAACGTGTTCCATTCAGAGGATGTGCAGAAACTCTTAAAGGCTGATTCCAAGCCCATGACCACTTCCGGCTAGAAGGACAAGAGCAGCAGATATGTGGGAACACCAACGAAGGCAAGATCCCCACCAAGCCACACTCTGTCCTGACCTGGAAATATATTGTTGTTCCTTCATTGTCACTGGTCAAAATCCTGGAGCTTGCTCACTCTTACAGCATTGTGCATCTACCCACAGCCCATGGACTGCAACAGTTCAAGAAGGCAGCTCATCGCCACCTTCACAAGGGCAACTCAAGATAGGATGCTGGACCAGCCAGTGATGCCCAGATCCCATTTGTGAATAAAACAAAATACATCGACAGAAGGTATTGGCAGCAATTTTATTGCATGGTGTGGTGAAGACTATGCACATGCAAAAGATCCCACTGTCTTCTCTCTTTGGGAGCCTGTTCTTAATGTCAGGCAGCATTGAGCACCATTGTGTTTACCTTTGCAGATTGGAGCCCACTCATGATGGCACCTGAGCTACAGTTTTAGATGAGTGAGGCTGTAGTGCTGCCCTGCCCTGTGAACAAACGTGGTCCAACAGTGGTGTCCACTCCAAAGCTAGCTTTTCCATCATTAAGGCGCTTGTTTCTGAATTCTTCTACCCAGCTCTTTCAGTAACACCTGCCTCAGCTCGGAGCTTGGACTTTTCAGTACATCGAACTAGATAGAAACTAGTTATCCTCAATGCTGAGGGACAGAATAAGAAGAAACCTCATAGAAAAGAGTTTGTCAGCCAGGAGAATAAGGAAGGTAAAAAGTTATTGGGACCCCAATGACCGAAAGATGAAGGAAGGCCCCTCTAACCCACAGTGCTGAGTTGCACCTCTCTTTCGCAAAATTACCCCAACTCCAATCAGATTCATAGCTGTACTTCTTACCTTTTGTGTTTCCCTCCACCACCGGAACTAGCCCCCCCCTCCCCTCAAACCCACTAAGTTCAGACTAACCACAAGCAGATATTGGGCCTCTCTGAGTCCCTGGTTGCAGCCTCTCAAATTTGCAAATTCCACTCCCTCTGACTTCTCTCAGACCGTGAGAGTTAGAAATTCTTCATGGTCATTCTCCCTGACCTCCACGTCGCTGTCTGTTTTGGGAATCGTGTGCTCTCAGCACTTCTTTTAAGGCTATAGCTGCAGGACCACCATTCTGAGTAGAAGCATTGTGAGGGTTCACATAATTAATCTCTGAAAAGAGGGAGCCAACCTCTGATAATAGGCTGAGTAAATTGAGTGTATATTCTCTGAGATTTCAAAGCACGAGTAGCAACCTCATTGAAACATGGACAGTGAACAATACACCGTGGATATTTACAGCTGGGGGACCTAGTCTAAGATGAAAGGTGGTATGTTGAGTGTGATGAGGAGAAATTACTTCATATAAAGGATTGACAAAATATGTAATTCAACACTCCACAGGGTTGTTAACTGTTTCCCCCTCTTCCCCGCCACCACCCCCACCCCCCCCCCGCCATTCAGTTAATACACTTAAGACCGAGACTGATTGTGAGTCTTCCAGGAAATCAAGGGCTATGGTGAGTCAGTAGGAATATTAGTTGAAGTCTCCTGTTCATTTTGTTCATGTTCTAGAGTGGGGTGGCCTCAAAGTGAACCTGTAATGCTTTATAACCCAGTCTTGTGGCTTGGTTAGCTCAGTTGGCTGGACAGCTGGTTTGCCATGCAGAGTGACAGCAATAATGTGGGGTCAACCCCTGCACTGCCTGAGGTAACCCATGAAGGAGTCTCCTTCTCAACCTGTTCCCTCACATGAGACATGGGGACCGTCAATGGGAGAGAGGCCTCTGGTCTGGTAAGACTATGGCGACTTTCCCTTTTATATAACTCCAGGTATCTGCAATAATCCTAATACTGGCAGGCACCCAAGGGCTAACTGGAACATTTGGGAAGGTTAGCCATTCAATGCCTGACCCAGCCTTTTGGGAAAGAAGGCCATTTTTTCAGGATCATGACAAGAAACTGGAACACTGGACACTATCAATGAGTTCTGTGCCTGCCAGCCTGCCTTAGGTCCCAGCCCCACATCAACATCCTCTCCACTGATCCTGACTAATGTTAACATCCAATAACAGTTAATATTCCAAAAGAGAAGTGCGAGATTGTCAAGTCATATCATATCTTGCCAAAAAAAGGTAACCTGAGGGAATTAGCATAGTCCATCATTCATTCTGATATTTCTGAATCTCTCTTAAACCACAAAAATCTTTAATATCTTTTGAGACAAGAGAATTGGAAGTGATGGACTCTGGGAAAACTGTTTATATGTGATAAATGAATGCAAAATATTTTACTACTTTTGCAAAGGGGAATTGACGTTTAGGAGCTAAAAACAATCAAAGTGATGTTTAAAAAATTCTCCCCAAGGTGGGACATGCAAAAGTAAACAATTACTTCTGACAGAAAGCTAATCCTGAAGAGATTACAATCAATAGCAGTCACCTGAACAATGCATAATGTTGGCAGTTGAAATCTAAAGTAACTTTTGCAGATGTATGTGTGCATATGCAACAGACAAAGTTGAAAAAGAAAGGAGATCAAGCTTAAAGTTAACACCAGGCCCTCTAAATTCTAGAGGGATCACCAGAAATAACCCCTGTTTTGGTGATGAATTGATGACAAATTGACAATTGTCTCAGGCCCAAATGTTCAGCTCTCCAATAGGACAAGAAGACACAAGACCTGAATCAATATGTATTTCATTTCAGCAGCAAACGAAAGACGTTTGCTCAAGCTATCTATAATGTGAGTCTAGTGTTCAATTCTTCAACTATTCATCTTAAGTGTGTGTGTGTGTGTGTGTGTGTGTGTGTGTGTGTGTGTGTGTGTCTGGTATCTGTTCTCTGTTCACTGTGTGTGATTAGTGAAGCCTGACAGTGATCACTTAGGAAAAGGATAGCTAAACTGAAGTAAGCTAGCTACAGTAAGCATGAGACCATTGAATAAAACGGTGTTTGCACCTACTCAAGATATCATTTCTGCTTACCTCCAAGACATAACATATGATGAGCATCTATACCAAATGGAAAGTGAAATAATTGAAACATCTTGTAGGCTCTTTCATTCTGGCAATCAGTATTAATCTTGCAGAGGAATGTCAATTCTGCAAGAGGATATCAGACTTCCTTGTGCCTTTGTTTCTGCTTAATTTTGTAATTCTAAATAAGTAACACAGGCAGTCAGTTATAAAAGATTACACTATTGCTATAAGGGGATAGAAAGACCACTGGTCGAGTCAGTTCTGATTGAACCTAAACAAGAAGTCATTCCAGGAGTTTAAGTAAAACATGATCTGAAATTCAGAAAGATTCACAATGGCAAAATGTACAGAGCAGTGTAACGATGAAGCAGAAGCAGAGCGAGAAGACTCAGCACAGCAGCTCAGTGGTTAGCACTGCTAACTCACAGTGCCAGAGACACGGGTTCGATTCCAGCCTTCAGGTCTTGTGTCGTCTTGTCCTATTGGAGAGCTGAGCATCTGGGCCTGAGAGAGTAAAACTTGCCTAACCCAGTTTTAAATGTCTGTGTGTGTGGAGTTTGTAAATTCTCCCCGTGTCTGCTTTGGTTTTCGACTGGTGCTCTAGTTTGCTCCCACAGTCCAAAGATGTGTAGGTCAGGTGGAGTGGCCGTGCAAAATTACCCTCAGAATCCAGGGATGTGCAGGTTCAATATATTAGCCAAGGTAAATGTGAGGTTGTGGAGATGAGGTGGGGGGTGGGCGGAATTAGTCTGGGTAGGATGCTCTTAGGACAGTCAGTATGCACTCAGTGGGCTGAATGGCCTGCTTCCACACTGTAAGGATTCTATGACTTTGCTTTTCAATTTGAAACCTTCATGTTTTCAGAAGAGTCCCACACACAAAAAAAAAGTGCTTTTAACTGCCAGAACTTTGAATCAGTTACATTTGTTGACAGCTAGAACAGATATGCAAATCAGGTAAAATTTGACTCAGGTCAGAGCACGAATATTTCCTTCCTCTTCCATCCATAAATAAGAATATTTTTCATCCTCTGAAAATGTTATAAATAAGATTATTTTCTCTTCCAAGTAGGCAGGTTAATTCAAATGACAGTATTTTGACAGACTAAGGGTCCCCAAGATTACAAAATACTCAGAGGTATTTGAAGCAATCCCAGCATCAGAAAGCTGGGTATGTTCGATTTGTCCAGTGAGAAATTCTAATGAACTTCCACCGTGCTTTTCTTCCTCAGTAAATTCCTAGTGGAAATGACCCAAAATAGAGGAGACATTGATGGATTTTATTCGTTTGCACTGCTGGCATATTAATACCAGCCTGTTTGAGAATCAAACTGTGGATAAAATCTGAGCTATCTGTGACCAATGCTGACATCTCCAATTTTGGAGCAGGTTTACTCCCATTGCAAGAGCTGCCAAAGTTGATCTTGACATCCAACTCCTTTGGAGGCTGCCAAGTGCAAGCAAGTCAGATGAATACAGGTCAATTGCAATAAATGCACAGCTTTCTCTTAGGAAATCCTACTTTTTGACAATGTTATTCCAGTACTATGTATTGTATAGCGCACAGATATTGATCATTTTAACAATGCAAGAAATGGGAGTAGGTGGACATTATGCAACCCATTGTGTGTGCTCTACTATTCAATACGATTATGGTCAGAATGTTGGTTCAATTCCACTTTTGTCACCTGCTCTCCATTACCTTTCACTTCCTGAGAGATTAACATTTGCCTAACCTGGTTTCAAATGTACTCAATGATGAGTGTCTACAGCCTTCTGGAACAAAGGTTTAAAAAAAAATCCTCGAGTAAGCAATTTCCCTGTATCTCCATTCTAAATAATTGCCCACTTACCCTGAGACTGTGTCCCTCTTTTTTGCATTCCCTAACAAGTCTCTGTGTCTAGCCCATTGAACACTCTCTTGTGTATTTCCATCAGATCATTCTTCTAAACTCCATGAAAGTATCAGCCTAATTCATTCATACTTCCATCTGGTAAATCCCTCTGTGTCACAATAACAGGTTCACATTGTCAGGGGATAACTGGTTTGTGACTGATTAGAATGATGACTGCAAATGGAAAGCATCAAGTGAACATGAAGTACCAGATAGACTCCATAGTGTCCGCTAACAACATGAGCTTCACAGACCTTTGTGAAATAGCTGAGGTTGGTGATCCAAAAATTGGGCTCCCCAAAGGGAGGTGGTGGTGTAATGGAAACATCAATGAATAGTTCAAGCGACACGGTGGTAACGTGGTTAGCACTGCTGTCTTACAACCCAGGTTTGATTCCAGCTTTGGCGACTGTCTACATGGAGTTTGCACATACTCCCCATGTGTGCCTGGGTTTCCTCCCACAATGCAGAGATATGCAGGTTAGGTGGATTAGCCATGCTAAATTGTCCCATAGTGTCTTGGGATGTGCAGGTTAGGTGGATTAGCCATGCTAAATTGCCCCATAGTGTCATGGAATGTGCAGGTTCGGTGGATTAGCCATTGGAAATGTGGATTTACAGGGATAGGATAGGGGGCTGGGTCTGGGTAGGATGTTCTTCAGAGGATCGATGGGCTGAATGGCCTGTTTCCACATGATAGGGATTCTATAATTCTACAGTCGTAACCCATAACCCCAGGTGAAATTTGAGTTCAATACAGATCTGCAATAAGTAGCCACGTTGACCACTGTTGATTTTCCTGAAAACATCAAGTCCTGATGTGGGTCTTGAATCCAAACTATCTGACTCAAGAGCCATGAGTGATACCTACTGTGTGACAGATCCCTCTGTTGAGGTGATGGATGTTACCTTGTTAGAAATGGTTATCATTGACAATGAAGTCACATGGATATTACTTGACCCCAGTCTAAGTTTAGATGTTGGTCAGGTCCTGTTTTAAAGCAGCCATTTCTCTTTTTAAAAAAAGAGATTATGAATAAAGCTGAATATTGTGAATCAGATGCAAACACCACCACTACCTTGACATCACAATAATGAAGCAGCTATTAATGGTAGAGTCAAAGATTCAATCATTATTGAATGTGTGGTGGTGGTGAGGTGTTCATCAGAAAAACATCAAGTTAGGTCATAAGATTTCAAGATGTCTGTTCCTTTGAGTTAGAAGTGTAACTATACAATATCTAGCCTTTGTATCTGTTAACACTGAATTGATGAAACTAGTGACAAAATGGCTATGTTAGTAGTAAGTCTTGCTGTAACTATACAGGGTTTTGGCGAGACATTTTTTTCTTGTAGTGTACTTTTATAGCTAATCTTCTAAAATGAAAGCAACTGACAACAGATCTCATAATTATGGCAACATCCAAATGTGCAGTATACAAATGTGTATCTCCAAACATTTCCTTTTTCATAAATTAAATGTGTGTTATAATTTGCACTTATATGTTGCTAACTATGCATAATAAAAATCAGGCTGTTTACGAATTCTAGTCAGTCCCACTTTTGTCAGTCTCTTTTAATAGCTAATTGTACTGTTGACAGTTTGTCTAGTATCTGCTCCTTCTCTACAGTCTCTGTTCCTATGGTGAGTATATCACTGGAGCAAGATATTTGTCTTCCGGATTCAATGCCCCTGCTAGGTTGATGACTTCCAGAGTATGTCAGGTTGTTATTGCTAGTTGTTTGTTTTGAGTGATCATTCCTCCTTGTTCCATCCTGAATGTAACTGCACATCCTTTAATAAGTGGATTTTGCTTAATCTCCACGAACTAAAACTACAAATTTTCATCAATCCCATTGCTTTGGGCTTTTGGTTTCATTTGTCCTCTTGAAATGAGCATTATTTCATCACCTTTTTAAAAAAAAAATCATGCATGGCATCACAGACCAAGCCAGTATCTATTACCTATTCCTAGTTACCAACATTGCTGTGGGTTTAGAGTCACATGCATATCTGACTGGGTGAGAATGACAGATCTCCTTCCCCATTAGTGAACCAAATAGTGTCATAACATGGCTGAATGGCTCGCGTATCTATTTGTACATTTATCCAGCACACTCAAAGCTAAGAAGTGATAAGAACAGTATGCTTTCCTTTATTGGTCAGATTATTGAGTACAAGAGTTGGGAGGTCATGTTGCAGCTGTACAGGACATTGGTTAGGCCACTGTTGGAATATTGCATGCAGTTCTGGTCTCCTTCCTATCGGAAAGATGCTGTGAAACTTGAAAGGGTTCAGAAAAGATTTACAAGAATGTTGCCAGGGTTGGAGGGTTTGAGCTGCAGGGGGAGGTTGAATAGGCTGGGGGTGTTTTCCCTGGAGCGTCGGAGGCTGAGTGGTGACCTTATAGAGGATTATAAAATCATGAGGGGCATAGATACAATAAATAGACAAAGTCTTTTCCCTGGGGTGTGGGAACTAGAGGGCATAGATTTAGGGTGAGAGGGGAAAGATATAAAAGACACCTCAGGGGCAACTTTTTCCATACAGAGGTGGTGCATGTATGGAATGAGCTACCAGAGGAAGTGGTGGAGGCTGGTACAATTGCAGCATTTCAAAGGCATCTGGATGGGTATATGAATAGGAAGGGTTTGAGGGATATGAGCCGGATCTGGCAGGTGGGACTAGATTAGGTTGGGATATCTGTTCGGCATGGACAAGTTGGACCAAAGGGTCTGTTTCTGTGCTGTACGTCTCTATGGAGCTTCCCAGTCAGCCATGTGGTGGAAAGGCATTTGGAGCCTCAACCATCACTGTCTATAATTTCAGACAATACAAGTGTAAATGTTCTTGTTGCCACTGCAACGCATTACCATGATAGAATTAAAACCATACCATTTAACTGGGTGGTCTAGATTACTAGTCCAGTGATATTGCCATAAAGTAAATTTCTTCCCTTTTCAGCACCTTTTATAGCATCTTAGAATGTCCCCAAATTCTTTATTGCCAGTTTTGTTTTTAACTACTTATTCATGGGATGAGGGCTCCTCTGGCTAGGCCAGCATTTATTGCTCAGAAGACAGTTTATGGGTCTGGAGTTAAAGGGCCAGCACAGGGATAATGTACTGAATGGTCTCCTTCAGTACTCTTAACATTTGATGATTTTACTATTGTCCCACAAACAGCAATATGATTCTTGAAAGATGAGCTGTGTTGTGATTGTAATGAGGCCAGACAGCTGTACCACAGAATGAATTCCCTGTTAACCTCGACCAGTCAGGGAATCCTGGCTAACATTAAAAAAGAGTGATTGTCAGAGACACTGACAATCTGGTGCCTGACTTTATGTGAGGTAGTACTGTAGTCAAGGACTGTCCATGTGTAAATAAAGGGTGACTTGGTGGCTGGATACCAGACTCTGTACAGTTATTTCAATCTGTTTCTTGTCATTTTGGTGAGGGATGACAATTGGCCAATACATCAACTAATTTTCTTCAAAATATCACCATGGGATTGTTTGCATCATCCACTTGAAAAGGGCAAGCGATCTCAATTTAATGTTTATTTTGAAAAGATAGTATAGTATAGCAAACAGTATAGCAGAATATCAATACTGCACTGTACTGTCAGGCCAGAGTTCGTACTTACATTTCTGGCATTGAACCAGAATACACTGACATGGAGATGAGTCCAAACCAAGCAGCTTATACTATACATTAAATGTGTTCCTGTCTCACTTCTTGCAAAATTCTTTTTGGAAAATTTCACTGTGTGGGGTGGTAAGTTTCACAAAACTCCTGGGAGCACTGTGCTAAACCATTGTGCTTGATATTTGTTTCGTGTGATTGTGTTCTGGACTTTAGAAACTAGTACTTTCCTTGGCTTTCAACTTTGTGTGTATGTGAATATTGTTAATCATTTAACATCTGTTCCACTGCTCCAGGACATCTCTGCAGGAGTTCCTCAGAGTAATGTCCTGGGCACAACCATAATCAACTGCATCATCAGTGACTTTCCTGACATCAGGTCAGAAATGGAGATGTTTGCTGATAACTGAATGTTCAGCACCATTCCTGACTCATAGAGTCTTGCAGCACAGAGACAGGCCCTCTGGCCCAAAATGCGCCACGCCAACCCAAATGTCCATCGACAGTAACCCCATTTCCCTACAATTGGTCCATATCCTTCTAAACCTTACCTATCCATGTATTTGTCCAAATGCCTTTTAAATGTTGTTAATGTACTCAACAACTTCCACTGGCAACTCATTCCATATGAGGACCACCCTCTGTGTAAAAAAAAAAGGTTGCCCCTCAGGTTCCCTTTTATTCTTTCCCTTCTAATTTTAAACTGATGCCCTTTAGACCTCAATTGCCCAACCCTGGGAAAAAGACTGAGTGCATTCACCCTATCCATGCCTCCTGTCGCCTTACACACTTCTAGAAAATACCCCCCTCAGTCTCCTATGCTCTAAAGAAAAATGTCCTAGCTTGTCCGACCTCTTCCTATAACTCAGACCATTGAGTGCAGGCGACATCCTTATAAATTTCTTTTACACTCTTTCCAGTTAAATAGCAGGGTGGCCAAAACTGAACACAATAATCCAAGTGCAGCCTTACCAATGTCCTGTATTACTGCAACATAACTTCCCAACTTCTATACTCAGTGCTTTGACTGCTGAAGGCTAGTGTACCAAAAGCCTTCATCACTGCCCTGTCTACCTGTGACTTAACTTTCAGAGAATCATGCACCTGAACCCCAAGGTCCCTCTGTTGCACTACACTCCTTAAGGACCTACCATTCACCATGAAACTCCGACCTTGATTTGAATTTCCAAAATGCAAGACCTCACACTTATCTATATTAAACTCCATTTGCCATTTCATGGCCCATTTTACCCAGCTGATCAATGTCCTGCTGCAATTTCTGATAACCTTCCTCACTGCTCACAATATTACCTATTTTAGTATCAGCTGTGACTATTAATCATGCCCTACACATTCTCATCCAAATCATTGATATAGGTAACAAGCAGCAATGGTCCCAGCACTGACCCCTGAGGCATGCCGCTAGTCACAAACCTCCAGTTGAACAAGCATCCTTCCACTATTACCCTCTGCTTCCTGCAATCACGCCAATTGTGCATCCAATTTGCCAGCTCACACTGGATTCCGTGCAATTTAACCTTCTAGTGCAGCCTACAAGTGGAACCTTGTCAAACGTCCTTACTGAAATCCATACACACTATCTCCTGCCCTCATCAATCTTCCTGGTCACTTCATCAAAGAAATGTAACAAATTTGCGAGGCATGATTTCCCCCGCACACAGCCATGCTGACTGCTCCTAATCAAACCCTGTCTTTCCAAACACATGAATAAATTATCTCTCAGAATCTTCTCAAGTAACTTAGCTACAACAGATGTTAGGCTTACGAGTCTATAGTTCCCAGGTTTTTCTTTGCAGCCCTTCTTGAATAAGGGAATCAACAATCACTACCCTCCAGTCTTCCAGGACCTCACCCGTGGCTAACATTGATACAAAAATATCTGCGAGGGCCCCTGCAATTTCTTCTCTATCCTCTTGCAGTGTTCTTAGATATATCTGGTCAGGACCAGGAGATTTGCCCAGCCTCATACATTCTACTACACCCAATATGGCCTCTACTGTGATTATGGACTGTCCCCAAGATATCACCACTAACTTCCCCAAGTTCCCAAGTTTTAAAGTCTTTCTACACAGTAAACACAGAGGAGAAATATTCATCGAGAGCTCCGTCGAGACTGAATGCAGCAATAACTGATTAATATCTAGATTTAAGCTGACAAATGTCAACAACACTCCTGCCACACAAGTGCCAGGCAATGACAATTTCCTAGAGAAGACAATCTGACCATCATCCCTTGAGATTCAATATCATTGCCATCATTGAATCCTCCACTATCAGCATCCTGGGAATTAACATTGACCAGAAACTGAACTAGACTAGCCACATAAACACTGTGTCTGCAAGAGCAGATCAGAGGCCTGGAATACTGTAGTGAGTATTCACTTTCTGACTCCCCAAAGCCTATTTCCCCATCTACAAAGCACAAGTCAAGTGTGTAATGGAATATTCCCCACTTATTCAGATGAGTGTGGCTCCAGCAACATGAAAGAAGCTTGACACCATCCAAACAAAGCAGTTCAATTGATTGGCACTGCATCCACAAACATTCACTCACATCACCACCAACACTCAGTAGCAGCAGTGTATACTGTCTACAAGATGCACTGTAGACATTCACCAAGGTTACTTAGACAGCAATCCACAAGCACTACTATCAAGAGGGACAAGAATAGCAGATAAATGGGAATACCAGCACCAGCAAATTCCCCTCCAAGCCATTCACCATCCTGACTTGGAAATGGATCATTGTTCTTTCGGTGTCACTGGGTCAAAATCCTGAATCTCCTCTCTAACAACACTAACATCAAACATACTGCAGCAGTTCAAGAAGGCAACTCACCACCACCTTCTGAAGGGCAACTAGGGATGAGAAATAAATGCTGGACCAGTGATGTCCACATCCCATGAATGAATAGAAAAAAATGCATGCTTCTGTCCATTTTGTAATTCAGGATTTTTATTGCCATATGTTTAGAAGGTTGAGGGCAGACTTAATAGAAACATACAAGATAATGCATGGCTTAGAAAGGATGGACATTGGGAAGTTGTTTCTGTTAGACAGGAAGACTAGAACCCATGGGCACGGCCTTAGAATTAAAGAGGTCAATTTAGAACGGAAATGTGGAGACATTTCTTCAGCCGGAGAGTGGTGGGCCTGTGGAATTCATTGCCATGGAGCGCAGTGAAAGCCGGGACGTTAAATTCCTTCAAGGCAGAGATTGATACATTATTGATCTCGCAAGGAATTAAGGGCTACGGGGAGAGTGCAGGTAAGTGGGGTTGAAATGCCCATCAGCCATGATTGAATGGCAGAATGAACTTGATATCTTATGTTTTGACTGTAACATTCAAGGTTGAAACTGTTGTTCAGTTTGGTTGAAAAGCAATGCAATCATACTGAAAGGATCAGAACTTACCTAATGAAATATTTTGAGACCTAGGGAAACAGCATTCACGTTTATAGAAAGTATATAGCTTTGTTTGCTCCTTCGTTCAATCTCATCTCATTTGATTGGAGGTTGTGTTTGACAAGTACTTATGTCTCAATGCACTGTTGATAAAGAAATATTTCTCTTCCCTCACTCCATCAGCATGTACTGTCTTACAGCCCATATTTTCATTCAATGAATTTCAATTTCTAATTACTTTTTGTTTTGCTTTACCTGCCATTCACACTTGTATTTTAAAAATATACTGACCTTTATCATCAAACGTCATTCTTCAGCCAAGCAGACCACTGTCAAAACCACTTTGTGCTGTGATCAACGATAGAAAAAAAAAGTACAAAATTGTCGCAGTTGGCCCATGTTTTAATCTCTGGGAAAAGGTCATCCACCTGAACCATTTTCTGTCTGCACGGATGTTGCCAGACGTAATGAATATTTCCAGCATTTTCTGTTTTAGTTTCAAATCTCCAGAACCTGCACTATTTTATGTTTATGCCAGTTTCAGATTTTCCTGTCCTGAAGTGTGAGGGGCTATGAATATGTTACGACTGATTATATAAAGAAGGATGCTACTCTGACATCTACTGAAACACCGCCAGCACGAGCAGCCTGCGATTGCCTGAGCTACTGGATCCCACCAGCAATGAATCAGATCTCAGTTCTGCAATCCAACCACATCCAGTCATCAACAGTGGTGGACAATAAACAACTCAACGATTGAGGAAGAACCATGTAACCCATCCTCAACAATGGGGGAGCTCAGCACGTCAATTGGTGGGTTTCATTGGCTGGGAGATAGTTGAGATCCTATGGGTAGGATTTAAAGAGTAGATCCTGAAATGTGGTAAGTGATATTAAGCTGGTGGCCTTTTTAATGGCTAGCACAGAAACACTGGGCTGAATGCAATTTTTGTACTTTTTTTCTTAAGTTTCCAGTGAATAGACACCAGTTCAGCTGGGCACGTTGTCGAGATAGCATTGGCTGGAGATCTAACATTGAGTATGGTGCCACTGTAATTGAATCAGCTCTGCTTACTGACTAACATCACAATCCGCATACATTCTACACATGCCCTACCATCCCCACTCATATCAAAAATGTTTGGAAGTGTGCAAGCACACATGCCATTTTGCACAAAAGACCTTGTCCATAACAGCAAGGAAATAGGCATCATGCTACAGAATTTGCTGGCCCTCGTATTCCTCCAAAATTTCTTTCTCTATTGTTTTACCAAGTTTGTCGAATGAAATGTGATAGTTTATTATGCAGTGTTCTTTGAGACTGCTATGTCACATTGTGCTCATTTGTAAAACAGGCAAGCTATCTCCCTGTCACAGCAGAAAAAGAATTATAGCATCCTTTCATTTGATTATTTTAATACTTGCTTAAATATTTATCTATAATTACAGTCCCATCCAATTGAATTGTAATTCTTACCAAATAGACAGGAATGTTTGCTTTGAATTGTTAAACTAATCCTAGTCTTTATTTGAAAAGCTTATAACAAGGTATCTAATCAATTTTTAGGAAGTATTGGTATGATGTTCCAAATATCCCAACAATCAATAAGCTTTGTGACAAATATCGCCATGCATTATTTGATAAGTTAGGTACTAAAGCTGCTATGGGTGATAATTTCCTTCTGGAAGTGTGAACATGGTGTAAACAGATCTTACTTAGAGAGCAAGGAGTATCAATTTTAAGATAAAGGACGGTCTACCATTTACTCTATCATGCAAATTTGACTTAAACACACTGACACAGCAGAACACTCAGTTTCTGTATGTCTGTACTTAATTAAAATTGAACTGCTATTTTAGTGAAAACATTTCAGTAAAGGAAAGCATTTTGCTTGGGTTTGCCATCAACAGTGAATCACTTCAGCAGAGGGTCAGATTTTATTCCTTCGTTGGAGATGGACATTGCTGGAAAGTCCAGCATTAGGTGGCCATCGCTAAATGCCCTTGAATTGCGTGGCTTTCTCTGTCATTTCAGAGGGCAGTTAGAAATCAACCATGTTACTATGGGTCTGGAATCACATGTAGACCTGACTAGGTGAGGTTGACAGTTTTCTTCCCAAAGAAATTTTTCAAATTACCTCATAGGATGTGGGCGTGGCCTGCATTTATTGACCATCCCTAGTTGTCCTTGGTGAGCTGCCACCTTGAACCACTGCAGGTTGACCCACAATGCCATTAAGGAAGGAATTCCAGGATTTTGACCCAGCGACAATGAAGGAAAAGTGATATATTTCCAAATCAGGATGGTGATTGACTTGGAGGAAAACTTATAGATGGTGGAGTTCCTATCTGCTGCCTTTGTCCTTCCAGATGGAAGTGGTTGTAGGTTTGGAAGGTGCTGTCTCTGCAGTGCATTTTGTACGTACTGCTGCTAATGAGCGTTAGTGAAGAAGAGAGTGGAGGCTTGTGGATGTGGTGCCAATCACATTGTTCTGATGGTGTCAAGCTTCTTGCATCTTATTGGAGTTGCACTCATCCAGGCAAGTGGAGAGTATTCCGTCGCACTCTTGACTTGTGCCTTATGGATGTTGAA
Source organism: Hemiscyllium ocellatum (assembly GCF_020745735.1). Classification (NCBI taxonomy): domain Eukaryota; kingdom Metazoa; phylum Chordata; class Chondrichthyes; order Orectolobiformes; family Hemiscylliidae; genus Hemiscyllium; species Hemiscyllium ocellatum. The sequence goes on from NC_083408.1 coordinate 43,419,747, forward strand.
TAGGCTTTGGGGAACATTAATGAACCTGATGCGCTTTTACAATAATCATTGCTATCACGATAAATTAGCTTTGTATTCCACATTTTTTTATTTGATCTTTGTTTAAAATCTATCAGTTTGCATGTTTTTACCAGATTATGAGTGACTGATTACCCACCTTCCACCGCTCTCCCCCCCCCCCCCCCCCCCACCCCCACCCCCACCCCTCACACACACACACACACACCTCCAGGAGAGGATGATGGAGGATGCAACCTTGACTTTTTATAAAATTTTTGAAAATGTCAATTTTGCAAATGTAAATGTTGTAATTTATGACACGCAAACATAACTGCTAAGACTGTGGACACTCGTATCAATGTCCATTTAAACCAGGAGCAGAATTCTAAATATAAGATTGTTCAATACAGTATAATAATGACTTGGAACAGTCTAAATCAATATAATTAAGCCTCACAATTGCACAAAGTACACAAGCCATTATTCAATAGACAGATAACCTGTGTGAGGCACTTAATAACGATAGGGCTTACAACACTTGTTAGATAAAAATCCTCAAATATCGGGACTCATCAGCTATGGAAGTTATAGAGTCATAGAGATGTACAGCATGGAAACAGACCCTTTGGTCCAATTCGTCCATGCCAAGCAGATATTCCAACCCAATCTGGTCCCACCTGCCAGCACCCGGCCCATATGACTTCAAACCCTTCCTATTCATAGACACATCCAGGTGCCTTTTAAATGCTGCAATTGTACTAGCCTCCACTACTTCCTTTGGCAGCTCATTCCAAACATGTATCACCCTCTGCATGAAAAAGGTCCCCTTTAGGCCTCTTTTATATCTTTCCCCTCTCACTAAACCCAAACCTTCTAGTTCTGGACTTCCCCATCCCAGGAAAGAGACTTTGTCTATTTATCCTATCCATGCCCGTAATATGTTATTAGCCTCTATAAGTTCACCCCTCAGCCTCCTACGCTCTAGGGAAAACAGCCGCAGCCTATTTGACCTCCCCCACATCTCAAATCCTCCAACCCTTTCAACATCCTTGTAAATCTTTTCTGGACCCTTTCAAGTTTCAGCAAATCTTTCCAATAGGAAAGAGACCAGAATTGCACACTATTCCAAAAGTGGCCTAACCAATGTCCTGTACAGTTACAACATGACCTCTCAACACATGTCATCCAGCATTCCCTATACCAACCAGCCTTTCCTTTCTCCCTGACAGGAATCTACTTTCTCTGGATTCTTGTTATCTCATTTCTGAGGGCTCCCCACTTTCCAGCTGTACCTTTACCCGCGAACACCTGTCCCAAACAGCTTTTGAAAGTTCTTGCCTAATACCATCAAAATTGGCCTTTCTCCAATTTAGAACTCCAACTTTTAGATCTGATCTATCCTTTTCCATCACTATTTTAAAACGAATAAATAATAGTTGCTGGCCCCAAAGTGCTCCCCCGCTGACACCTCAGTCACCTACCCTGCCGTATTTCCCAAGAGTAGGTCAAGTTTTGCACCTTCTCCACATATTGAATTAGAAAATTTTCTGTACACACTTAACAAATTCCTCACATCCAAACCCTTAACACTATAACTGTTCCAGTCTATGTTTGGAAAGTTAAAATCCCCTACCATATCTACCCTATTTTTCTTACAGATAGCTGAGATCTCCTTACAAGTTGGTTTCTCAATTTCCCTATGACTATTAGAGGGTCTATAATACAATCCCAATACGGTGATCATCTTTTCTCATTTCCCAGTCGCAGCCAAATAACTGTATTTCTGGGAATATCCACCCTCAGTACAGCTGTAATACTACCCCTTATAAAAAATGCCACTCCCCCCCACCCCTCCCTTTGCCCCCCTTTCTATCCTTCCTGTAGCATTTGTATCCTGAAACATTAAGCTGCCAGTCCTGCTCATCCCTGAACTATGTTTCTGTAATTGCTATGATATCTCAGTCCCATGTTCCTAACCATGCGCTGAGTTCATCTGCCTTCCCTGTTAGGCCCCATGCATTGAAATAAATGCAGTTTAATTGATCAGTCCTACCTTGGTCTTTGCCTCGTCCCTGTCTGCCCTGACTATTTGATTCACTACCTTTCTCAACTGCATCAGTCTCAAATTGATCTCAATCCTCACTAACTCCCTGGGTCCCCCCTCCACCTTAGTAGTTTAAATCCTCCCGAGCAGCTGTAGCAAAACTCCTCACCCACCCCCCGGTATATTAGCTCCCTTTCAATTTAGGTGCAATCCGTCCTTGTACAGGTCACTTCTACCCCAAAAGCGATTCCAATAATCCAAAAATGTGAATCCTTCTCCCATACACCAGTTCCTCAGCTATGCATTCATCTGCACACTCCTATTCCTGCCATCAGTAGCTCATAGCACCAGGGGTAATCCAGATATTACTACCCTTGAGGACCTCCTTTTTAAATTCCTGCCTAATTGTCTCTATATTCTCCCTTCAGAATCTCAACCTTTTCCCTTCCTATGTCATTGCTTCCAATATGTACAATGACCTCCTGCTGGTTCCTCTCCCCTTTCTTACCTTTCCTGGTGTTAACCCATCTATGTGACTGTATCTTCAACTTTTCTCCTTTTCTACAGTTGCCATCCATCACATCCCCTTGTTCTTATAAATTCCTCATCGCCTCTGTCTCTCCAACCGATCCATTCGATCTGATAGGATTCGCAACCAATGGCATTTATTGCAGATATAATTCTCATTAACATATAAACTTTCCCTAAACTCCCATATCTGACAAGAAGAGCATATCACTGTACTTAAGGTCAGTTTTGCTTCTTTCAATCTACAGACTCAGAAAATAGCACTGTCTTATTTCTCTACAAAACACTGCTCCAGGCTAACTTAATACTTATGGCTTATATTTTTAAGTTTAATCAAGAGACGTACCTCAATTAAACAAATAATCAAGAAAGAACCTATTCTACTTACTATTGCAGACTTCGTATCAGGCTACACTTAGAAATATCTGTTTCTGTGCTGTGATATCTCCCAAACAGGTTCCTCCAAGATTAGTTGCAAATTTCACTGTTTGTTAATTTTCCCAGACACACTCCAATGTCAAGTGATACATGAATTCAAACAGCAAAGGCAGTAACTGCACAGGTTCACTGCGGTCAGTTAGTAGTGTGAGCTTCTTTTTCTCTGTCTCTCTCTCCTGCACTGACATCACCATGTGCAGCCTTTGTCTGTTCCTCTCCCTTTTAAAGCTGCTGTTGTTTTGACATTTTTTTTCTTCAAAACAATGCAACAGCATATAAAACAGTAATTGCTGCTCCTGGAATTCAAGGAAATCACCTCAAACACCTCAAAAAAGGAGCAGCTGTTACAGCCAGAAATTTTTCCTGTCTTCCATCTTGGATCACTATAAAGAGAAGCTTTCTTGGAAATCTGTGGGATGTGAGACACTAATTTACCTCATGAGTGCTTTTTCTCCCTTCAAATTAATAGCAGCTGGAGCAAAAGCAAAATCTGTGGATGGTGAAAATCCAAATGAAATGGTCATCTGACAGATCATTGACTAGAAATGTTAACTCTGCTTCTCTTTCTATTCACACGGATTCTGCTCAAGTTGCCAAGTGTTTCCAGCATGTTATGTTCTAACTCTACATTCTCTGAGATTGAATAGATTCCCCTCTATAGAGACAGTGGAACAGACAAAAGCAAACTCATGGGTTTGCTGACTTTGTGTGTGTGTTTGTATTAGAATGTTGTAATTGAGAGTGCTTTCAGGAACCACATATACACCAGTATGTTGTGAATAACCTGCTCACCAATGTCAGTTTTAATGGCATCGTAGTCAGGTCTGTGATATTTAACAGTGTTACCAATGGTATTTAATCTGTCTCAGTGGTAGACTTCAGGCCTAAGCTGAATTCTGCTTTTTATACCAAGTCTAATTTACGGCTATGTTTCCTTCTCAGTCACTGCATAATTTTTTTCTGTTTTAATCACAACATGGATGCACAATAGACTGGTCAATGTTTTCCAACTTTGTAGATTTAAAAATGTGCTGTGAATCATCCAGTTGTTGATGCATCTGTTCCTAGTGTTGTTGGTAGTTTTAGGTCATAGGTCTAGAATGAGATAAGCATTGACTTTATTCTCTCATCAGACATCATTGACTCTCATGCCAACACCATGCTTGATCCTATTGAAGCAATTGTTTCAGTGTTTCAGTTATCTGCTAGACTTGGTAAAAACTTACCCCAACTTGGCTAATCATTCCCATGACTCTGTACAGTTCCATGATGTCTTCTATGACGACAATGTCTTCCAAGTTGTTTTATCAACATAGTCGGTAGTTTAGATTTTCTTGTCCACAGGCAGTTGCTAAATACCACTGTACACACCAAGTTGGTGACAATTGTTCTAAATGTCAGCTTCACCGCACTGTCCTCCATGGGTACCATTGGATGGATAACTCTCTCTTTTGTTTGGTTGAGTTGTATGAGATCAACATAAATTTACGGAGCATTTACTTATCAGCTTTGTCATACATGAAATCATTCCCTGATGTACCAATGCTTCAAAGTTTTGCTTCATGGTCTTCAAAAGTGAATGTGGAAATTTACTTGGAGTGAATAAGCACACTGATTTATCCTTCGATTGCAACTAATATTCATTTTCCAAAGCTACTAACCAATTTTGGGAACTCTGTTCTGAATCATTTTTGCTTTCCAAGCCCTCTTTATGTGTCTGCCTAAGATGCACATTTATTTCTATGCCTGACCAACTGCACTGATTTCTTTTAACAACAAAGCCTCCCTGTTGCCTTGAATGATGATTCAGTTCTTTTATTCAACCCACTGCCTGTCTTGCTAATTCACCCAGTATTTAACTGGTGTCAAGTGTTCCCTTGATTGTTCAGAGTCTGGTAAGCTTTCTTCCAAAACTCTGACTACAGTATGATCTTGAATCATGTCACTTCCACATTGACAAATATCCACCAATTCATACAGGTTTTTCTTGAAAGAATATATGTTCTCTTGCATTTATTAAATTGCACCTCATTGTTAAATTTCCTCAGAGGCTGAAATAAATGTTAAAAGACCCAATAATGTTGTCATACATGGTGATTTCTTTGTTCATACTCTGTCTTAGTAGAACTTCATTTACCATTCTGCCAGTTGTATAGAGCAGGATATTGACTTGGCCCTGGTTTGATTTGGCTGCTAACCTTGAAATAGTCATTTAACTTAGTTCGTCATCTCCATCAGTTTTGTCGCTTCCTGGCTACTTTTGAGTCTTTCATTTACCCGAAAGATTTTGATCACGGCACGTTTTGTCTCATGGCTTCCCATTTCTGATGGTGCTTCTTCAACTTTTCTGTTTTTAACAAGTGCTCTGCTCCCAGCTGCTTTCCAGTCACTGAGCTTGTTCTCCTGCCTGCAGCTCTGTCCTGTTGCTGCTATGCTTTGCCTTTGATACTTTCCTTTCTGCTGCTGCAGGGTCAGTCACTCGCTGTGACCATCTGTTTTCGTGGCGATGGGCCCTCAAAGGGGTTGTATCAGGGTAAACACCTGAGAACCGACTGAGCTGGCAAGTTGGCCTGTTTACTTAGTCTTCTGCTAACCATTTACACTCTTAAGCTTAGCTTAGGCTTCACACAGAATCACCTCTCCCCCAAATTTGCTGGTGCAGTGTCTTTTCCATCAGAACAGATGTAGGCTAACTATTTGCATATTTGAATGTAAATATTTTACATGACATTTCCCTCCAGGTTTCAGACTTTGTACATCATCTGACAATGGTGACTTGCTTTGGCATCAAGCCAACTTTGACAGTGTGTGGTGTCAATGATCCCTAATAGAAGTGGTTCATGGGGATCGAGTTCTTCAATATTTGGAGCTATACTCAGCTCGAAAGAAGGTGCTTTGGAGTTGAATCATCTCAGTCCCAAGACATCTCTGCAGGAGTTCCTGAGGGTATTATGCCAGGCCATGCCATCTGCAGCTGTTCCATCAGTGACCATCTTTCCATGATAAGATCAAAAGTGGAGATGTTTTGTAGTGATTGTACAGTCACATCTTCTCAGCCAGTGAACCAGCCTGCCCCCAAATACAGCAAAAGTTGGACAGCATTCAAGCTTGAGCTGATAAATGACAAGTGCCAGGTAATGACAGTCTCCAGTAAAAGAGAATTTAATTATCTCTCAGTGACACTCAATGCTGTTAGTGTTGTTGTATGACCTACCGTCGACATTCTAAGGATTACTAGCGACAAGAAACTGAATTATATACATAGATTTTTTTAATATATAGAATTCCTACAGGGTGGAAACAGGCCCTTCGGCCCAACAACTCCACACTGACCATCCAAAGAGTAACCCACCCAGACCCCATATTTACCCCTGACTAATGCACCTAACTTAGGCATCCCTGAACATTCATGGGCAATTTTGCATGGCCAATTCACCTAACCTGCACATCTTTGGATTAACCCTTTAATTAGACTAGCGATATAAATACAATGGTGCATTAAGTACAAGAGCAAATTGGAAGCTAAGAATTTTGCAGTGAGAAACTCGTCTCCTGACTCCTCAAATTCTATATACCGTCTACAAGGCACAAGCCAAGACTGTGACAGAATAATCTCCACTTGCCAAGCTGACTACAGCTCCAACAGTACTCAACAGATGCTGACACTATCCAGGACATCATAACCCTTTTGATTTTCATCCCATTCCCCACCTTAATGATTTACTCGCCCCCCCCCCCCTTTCACTATTGTACTCAATGCACAATGGTGCTATTGTGTACCATCTGCAAGATGACTATGGTAACTCACCAATGCTCCTTATGCAGTACCTTTGCAACCTACAGTCCTCCACCACTCAGAAGGACAAGGACTGCAGCTGCAGGTTTTGCATTCTTTCTCTCCCTCCGCCCACACCTCCCCAAATCAAAAGATCTCTCATTATTCTCACTTGGAACTATATGATTGTTCCTTCACTGTTGCTGGGTCAAAGCCCTGGAACTTTCTTGCTAACAGTTGTCGGGCTATTTCTACACCAAATGGATCACAGACGTTGATGAGGCCCATTCGTTGCCACATTATCAAATGCTGTTTGTAATGGGAAGTAAGTATTGGCCTTGCTGGGGACACTGACATCCTTTGAATGAAAAGAAAAAAACAGACTTGAAAAAAGCATCCTTCTACTAATTAGTCAAGCTAAGAGCTCCAACACAACCCTGATCAGCTGTCCAAATGAATTTGTTGTTTCTGCGCCACCCCTACCTCCTTCCACCCCCCCCCCCCCCCTCCCCCCCATTAGTCTTCATGGCCACAACTGAAGCAGTGAATGTTGGAGTGGGTGATTACATATTATGGATGGGAGTTCATAATTTGATTGAAAGTGTCAACAGATGGTGAATACTAAACTGTCGCCAGAATGACCTTTCTCTCTGTTTCAGCAGCATTGCCCAAAGGGTTTACAGGTACAGGATCCAAATCTGAGGTGGGACCTCGCCAAAACTCACTTGTAATCTCGGGTAACTCAGCACCATCTGTGTTGTGTTCTTGCCAAAAGAGCTCATGGCTATGGATAAATAGGAGGCCAGATGCATATTATCATACTGCGCTGTGCAACGGTTGGTAGTCAAATCCACAGAATAACAATTGAAAAATATCTCACCATTTAAAATTGAATTTCAATCCCTCCTTTTAATAAGGAACAAAAATGCATTCTATACAAGTGCAGTTCTCTGTTAGTAGGCGATGTCACACTTTATTTTGCTTAGTCTGTGATAGGATGTTTTCTTTCATAAGGGTAACTAGAACTAGAGCAAGGTTAAATATAAAGGGTCTCCCATTTAAAATGGAGCTGGAAAGGGAATTTTCTCTCACAGGGCCATTCGACTTCAGAACTTTCTTCCACAAAGAGCACGAGAGGTTGGGACTTTAAAGGTATTAAAGGTTGTTTGAGAAGGAAGTTACAACTTATGAGGAAGAGTTGGGAAATAGGGCTTAATGTCAAATCAGATCAACCAAGATCTTACTGGATGGCAGAACAGGTTTAATGCGCCAAATGGCCTCCCCTTGCGCCTATTTCTAATGATCTAGTATTTCTATCCAAACCTCATACCAGGTCAGTTCATTCCTTCTGATAAATTTGTACCAGTCCATGCCTATCTCTCTCAGCTGAGAAAAAGCTGAACCTGAATATATATTATGCTATTGTATTGTTTGCAAGGTGTTGAGAGTTAGATCTCCAGCCACTTCCTTTCCAAGAGTTAATCAAAGGAGCTACAATTTTAACTGGCTCCCCCCACAAGATAGGTGTTTCACACAACTGAAGTCCTGCTGTACCGCAGTCACCTGAACACAAAAGATCCTGTGGTGTGATGTGGAGGTGAGAAAAGTTTCACATAATAGTCCATCTGCTTTCAATATGTATCTCCCCATTTCTCCACTCCTAAGCTTTCTTCTATACAGATGATATTAACATGTGTGTAAGTTCAATTTAAATTCGAAGTAACAAAAGCAGTTTAAATTGTAGCCCAGTTATCTCCTGGTGAGAAATAACAGGGCTGGTATTTTCCTCCCCACATCAGACTGGACCTTCATGCAGACCCTGTTTTCCTCCTCCAGATCCATGATCTCCAGCTAGATCCTGTGATTGCCCAATACACAGTCTGATCTTCAACTCTTCTCCCTCAATTCCGATAGAGTAATGATCCCTGACCTCTCCAGTCCTCCATTTTCAAGTGCGAAGCTTTTCCACCTGCCTGACTGCCAGCCGTGAGATGGAGAAAAGAGACACATGCCACTTGATTTGGGAGACCTCCACATTAACCCAGTTTTCAGATTTCTTGGCTGTTCACAAGACTTGCCCTCCCCTTGCCCCCCACTTACTTCTTACTTTTGTTCCCAGGCTACGGTTATGAATTTGAAGGTGTGTATTGTACCTTTAAGAGAGAGTGAATGCTGTTCTGAACTGAGAGATTACAAACACCTGTGTATATGACTAGATGGCAGTCCCAGAGTGTAGTGGAAAATTGAAAATGTGTAACGTTTGGCTATGAACTGGATACCTGAGTTTTGGGTGCTGTTTTGACAACAATTCAAATTTAACCAATCAATTTAAATTATGCCTAGGATACTAAAACCCAGTTGGGTTTGAATGTATTGTTTTGCCAACATCAAACCAATGAGATGATCCAATGTTGGGGGGTGGATGGGTATAAAACGTGGACATTTTGAAGGTAGGTCAGAGAGTAACTCCTTAGAGAGCGAAAGTCAAGGAGAGCTAACATCTTGCTCTCAAAGAAATTAGGAAGCACGCTCTATCAAAGGTACCTTTTCACGTGAAACACACTCACAGTAAAATTAAAGATGGCCCAGGGAGATCCTCATCGGGAAGAGTGAAGACTTGGAAGAAGACAGCAGCTATGTGGTTTTGAAATTGGTCTGGCCGGTATGTGGCTCAAATCAGTGTGATTGATTCTAAGAAGTCTTCTGAAACCCCCAGCGATACATTCAGTTGATAAACCACTTGCAAAGGATGTCCACCACCTTCTCAAGTCAGCTAGATGATGGCTAACCAATGTCAGTCTTTCTCATAATGCTCACATCCCAGTAATACATTTTTAAGAATAAATTTTTATTTTTAATTTGCCTCTAAACTGGAATAAGTCTGTTTTTTCCAGGATTTCCCTCAGCCATCTTTTTACTTGCTTCTCTTTTATTCTGTCTCAGATACAATACTTATACATGGTTAAAAATGCAACCACAAAGAATGCTTTATAAAATCAACAGACATTTCATGTGTAAGGATTCAGTCATCACAGAAGCACTGAACTTTGAATGCAGCGACCTCTGAGCTTTTCGCTCTAGGGTGGTTTGACACAGCTAGAATGATAGATAGGTCAATTACAGTGAGCAGGTGCTGCGTTGTAAGCGGAGGAAAGATCAATACTGTTTATTTCATGCGCACACCTTTTTTGGTGTTTCTTGGGAAGCAATATGCTTACTAAGGAATGCGGCCATTACCCTTTTAAATATTACCAGTAAGGGGCAAGAGTGGTAGAATTGCAGACAGGATAAGATATGGACATTATTGACACCCATATGTCACCCATCTTCATTGCCCTTGAACAGAACATGTGGTAGGCCGCACCAGTGGGCATTTAAGAGTCACTCAAATTGCTGTGAATCTGACTTCCTATATAGGGCAAACCAATTAAAGATGGCACATTTCCACCCGTAAAGGACATTGGTAAGACATTTTTTTTCCAATGATCATCCTTAGCTCCATAGCCTCTTCTTCATAGACTAGCTTGATATTCCATATTTATAAGTTGAATTCAAATTCCATCAGCTGGCACGATGGAATTTGACCCCAGAACATTATCTCAGGGTTACCAGTCTAGTAACACTACCACAACACCACTGGCTCCCCAGTACTACAGTCTTGAGTGATGAAGTTTCCAACAATAATTCAGTCTCCTAATTGCTTACCATGACTTATATCTATCTGTGATCAGGGCTTCTCTGTTTGTTGTTCCCATAAAAGTTTGAATAGGTCAACCAACACTCTCTTTAGCTTTGCTGCATTCGCCCTATGAAATGGAATTCACGGCCTAATTTTATAACTTAGCACATTCTATTGCAGGGTTCTGAAACAATGGAACTATTTGCCATCCTCGGTCCTCCTTTCTCCTGGTGTCATTAAGCTATTAAGACCAAATATTGCCAACTCTAATCCTTCACTTGTCTCATCTGATACTTTGATACAATCCTGCACTTTAAATCTTGACCTTTGAATTCTCAATGCAAGAGGATAAAAATTCAAACTGCTGTTATATCTCCATCAGCAACTCTTTAAATAACCAACAATTATGATTATGAATGAAAAATTATTATTTTAAATACTTATAAGAAATGAAAAAAAAGAATTTTAAATGAAATAATAGAAATTATGATTCTCTGCAGCTTTAAGAATCCTGTGGATCTGAGCTTCATGTTCTAACGGGGACTTTTTTTTAAAAAATCCACTCTTCCAGTTTGTTTTATTCTATTATTTTAAATTTCCATTTAGCATAAGCTTTGTCTAATTCCTAAAGACCAAAAGTCAATACTTCTTCATTGAGATTTTATTTTCCACTTGGAACTCAAACCTGCCATCTTATTTCTCCAGTAATAATATCAGAGTCAAATGTTTTTGACACTACATCTGTGTATTTGTCCATTAGCCTGGAGAAGGGCAGTTGTATTCTGTTTTAACATCTGTGGTTTAGGATCTGTAAGCAAGTTTAAAGCAGACAGATTCAGTTTGTACTTGAGATTAACTCCCTGCTATCAATCAGGGCTGTCAAGGATTCCTTTACTCGCAGAAATCTGAGCTTTTGATTCTTTGGACATATCTTTAGTTGAAACAGTACATTCAACAATGGATAACTTTGGGACATTATCAGTTTCAATGTACTTGACTACTATCCCTGGAGACGGCAAAACGTCATATTCCACGCAGTCATTTCCCAGTGTAAATCGACATGATTAACTGGATTATGACTCAACTGCAAAATTGTTATTAAGATACAGTTAAAATTGAGCAGGGAAATAACTTCTATCAATGTTGAGTAACAATATGATTTTATTTTATAAACACTGGAGAAAAATCATACCTTTTGCTAATATCAGTCTTTGAGCCAATCTGATTTGACGAAGGGCGCGAGATTACATGATATAATAGGGGACTAAGAAGAGATCTTGCAGGCTGAATGTCCATCTTCTGTGCTGCAACCATTCTGCAATCTATACGTCCTCAGCGCGAATGCATTTTTAACTGAATCCAAGCTGTGGTATGATATTTATTTTCTCTTTCATCGCATGATTTGTAAATGTTAAGTTCGAGTCTTAGGGTCATACAGCATAGAAACAGACCCTTCAGTCCAAGTTGTCCATGCCGACCAAGTTTCCCAAACCAAACTACTCCCACTTTCCTGCATTTAGCCCGTATCCCTCGAAACCTTTCCTGTTCATGGACCTATCCATATGTTTTTTCAGTGTTGTAACTGTTCCTGCATCTACCACTTTCTCTCACAGTTTATACCACATACGAACAGCCCTCTATATAAAAACATTGCCCCTCAGGTCGCTTTTAAATCTTTCTCCTCTCATCCGAAAAGTATGCCTTCTAGTTTTGAACTCCCCAGCCCTAGGGAGCTATTCACCTTATCTATGCCCCTCATGATTTTATAAATGTCTACAAGGTCATCCCTCAACTGCCCACTCTCCAGGGAAAAAGGTCTCAAGCCTATCCAGCCTCTTTTATAGCTGAAACCCTCCAGGCCTGACAACATCCTGGTCAATCTTTACTGAGCCCTCTCCAACTTAATAACATCCTCCCTATAGCAGGACAACTGGAACTGTACACAGTAATGTAAAAGTGGCCTCACCAACATCCTGTACAACCTCAACATGACGTTCCAACTCCTATACTCAATGGTCTAAGCAATGAAGACGAAAGTAAGGACTGCAGATGCTGGAGATTAGAGTCGAGAGTGTGGTGCGTGGAAAAGCACAGCAGTGTATGTGGCAGCTGAGGAGCAGGAAAATCAATGTTTCGAGCAAAAGCTCGTTCCTGATGAAGGGCTTTTGCCTGAAATGTTCATTTTCCTGCTCCCCGGATGCCACCTGACCTGCTATGCTTTTCCAGCACCACACTCTCAGTCAAAGCAATGAAGACAAACATAATAAATGTCTTCTTAACCACCCTGTTTGCCTGTGAAGCAACTTTCAAAGAACTACATGCCTAAACTCCTCGGTCTCTGTACTGAACAACACTAACCTGAGCCTTGCCATTGAATGTAACCAAACTCCATTTGCTACGTCTTGGACCATTGGCTCAACTGATCAAGATTCCTTAACTATACCACCAGTTTTATGAAGTTGGATTCATATTATGTAAACTTCTAGGAAAATTAATATCAATACAGTTCCAATTCTAAATACTTTATTCGATTGAAAATGGCTGCATGACACTTATAAAACTCTTAGATTAAGATTTCCATACTGTTCAAGTGTATTTAAAAATCAATGCACAGTGTTTCCTTTTGGCAGTCTGTTGCAATTTAAACAGCCATTTTTCAGATTTGCCATTTACTCACTAGCTATACTTCACTATAGATCCTCATTTATCCTTAATTTGAATGAATTGCAGGAAAGGCTTGGGGTTATTCCAAATGTTGTCAGTCTGGTCAAGGGCTTCTTACAATTTGAATTTGAAATTAGCTCATTGAAAAATTCAATAATAAAATGACTAATCTGAAAACAAGTTGGGTGATTGTATTGAAGTGCAGTGTTGTGATAACCTGAGTATTTGAAGGAGCAAATACTACAAAGTAGAAAATCAGGAATTTTTCATCCTTTCCTTGTGTTCACTATGAGCAAATTATTTTCCGTTGTGCTTTGTGAAGAACTTGGAAAACTTGCATATATAAGCAGAAAAGGTTGGAGAAACTCAGCAGGTCTGGCAGCATCAGTGGAGAGAAAACAGAGTTAAGGCTTTGAGTCTGATATATGACCTCCTCTCCACGTTGCAAGTTCCCCTCCAAGCCACACTCCAACCTGACTTTGAACTAGAATTGTTCATCCTTCACTGATGTTGGGTCAAAATCTTGGATCTCTCTGACTAACAGCATATTGGGTGCACCTACACTACATGGATTGCAGCAGTTCAGAAGCCAGCTCACCACCACTTTCTCTAAGGCAATTGAAGCACGGAAACAGGTCGAACTGGTCCATGCCGACCAGATATCCTAAATTCATCTAGACCCTTTGCCAGCACTTGGCCCGTATCCCTCTAAACCCTTCCTATTCATATACCTATCCAGCTGCTTTTTAAATGCTGGAATTGTACCAGCCTCCACCGCTTCCTTTCACAGGTCATTTCCGTCCATGCATCAGCCTCTGTGAGAAAGTTGCACGTTAGGTTCCTTTTAAATCTTTCCTCTTTCACCTCTAGCTTTGGATTCCCCTACCCTGGGAAAAAGACCTTGGCTATTCACTCTATGCAAGCTCCTTCTAGTTTTATAAAGGTCTATGAGGTCACCCTTCAGCCTCTGATGCTCCAGGGAAAACAACCCCAGCCTATTCAGCCTCTTCCTATAGCTCAAATTTTCTAACCCCAGCAACATCCGTGTAAGTTTTTTCTGAGTCCTTTCAAGTTTAACAACGTCCTTCCTATAGCAGGCAGACCAGAATTAAATACAGTATTCCAAAAGTAGCCTAACCAATGTCCTGTACAGCTGAAACATGACCTCCTGCCACCTATACTCAATGCACTGACCAATAAAGGCAAGTGTTACCAAACACCTTTCTCACTACCCTGTCTACCAAATGCCTATCTACCAGTGACTCCACTTTCAAGGATCTATAAGCCTGCAGCCCATGGTCTCTAGTTTGGTAACACTTCTCCAGACCTACCATTAAGTGTATAATTCTACCTTGATCTGCCTTAACAAAATGCAACACCTTTACATTTCTCTACATTAGACTCCATCTGCCACTCCTGGATCCATTGGCCCATCTGATGAACATCCTGTTGTTCTCTGAGATAACCTTCTTCACTGACTACTACGCCACCAATTTTAGTGTCATCTGCAAGCTTACTAACCATTGCTTCCATATTTGCATCTAAATCATTTATAGAAATGACAAAAAGCAGTGGGCCAAGCATTGATCCTTGCGGCAATCTGCTGGTCACAGGCCTGTAGTCTGAAAAACAACCTTCCCCCATCACCCGCTGTCTCCTACCTTCTAGGTAACTTTGTATCCAAATGGCTAGCCCTCCCTGGAACCCATGATCAAACCTTGCTAGCCAGTCATTAGTATGGAGCCTTCTCAAACACCTTGCTAAAGTCCACTGCCCTGCCTTCATTAATCTTCATTTTCACTTCCTCAAAAAAACTCATCCAAGTTAGTAAGACGCAATTACCCACATTGACTCTCCCTAATCAGTCCTTGCCTTTCCAGATGCATGCAGATCCTGTCCCTCAGAATCCCCTCCAACAATTTACCTGCCACTGATATCAGGCTCACCAGTCTATAGTTGCCCTGCTTTTCCTTTCCACCTTTCTTAAATAATGGCACAACATTAGCCATCTTCCAGTCTTCTGGCACCTCACCCATGGCTAGCAATGATACAAATACCTCAGCAAAATGAAAAATACACGCTGGTCAAACCAATGATGCTCACATTCCGGGAATGTGTATTTAAAGATTTAGAATAATTAAGAATGAAGATAAAAATAGACTATAGGGGTTTAGATAGGGTTGACAGTGAGAACCTTTTTATGGAGTCAGCTGTTACTAGGGGACACTGCTTTAAATTAAGGGGTGGTAGGTATAGGACAGATGTTAGGGGTAGATTCTTTACTCAGCGAGTTGTGAGTTCATGGAATGCCCTGCCAGTAGCAGTGGTGGACTCTCCCTCTTTATGGTCATTCAAGCGGGCATTGGATAAGCATATGGAGGTTATTGGGCTAGTGTAGGTTAGGTAGGCTTCGGTCGGCGCAACATCGAGGGCCGAACAGCCTGTACAGTGCTGTGCTTTTCTATGTTCTATGTTCTAAGAAGTCAGGCGATGTTTTTGGTCATCATTAATCTCAGTAAGTTTAAAACTGGATATGGGGAATAGGCATGACCACTCTCTTTATTGCAGGAAATGTTACATTAGATGGGCTGAAAAGTGTCAGATGGAGTTTAATTCACATAAATGCGAGGTGCTGCATTTTGGGAAAGCAAATCTTAGCAGGACTTATACACTTAATGGGAAGGTCCTAGGGAGTGTTGCTGAACAAAGAGACCTTGGAGTGCAGGTTCATAGCTCCTTGAAAGTGGAGTCACAGGTGGATAGGATAGTGAAGAAGGCGTTTAGTATGCTTTCCTTTATTGGTCAGAGTATTGAGTACAGGAGTTGGAAGGTCATGTTGCGGCTGTACAGGACACTGGTTAGGCCACTGTTGGAATATTGCATGCAATTCTGGTCTCCTTCCTATCGAAAAGACGTTGTGAAACTTGAAAGGGTTCAGAAAAGATTTACAAGGATGTTACCAGGGTTGGAGGATCTGAGCTATTGGGAGAGGCTAAACAGGCTGGGGATGTTTTCTCTGGAGCGTCAGAGGCTGAAGGTTGACCTTATAGAGGTTTACAAAATTATGAGGGGTATGGATAGGATAAATAGACAAAGTCTTTTCCCTGGGGTCAGGGAGTCCAGAACTATAGGGTATAGGTTTAGGGTGAGAGGGGAAAGATATAAAAGGCACCTAAGAGGCAACATTTTCATGCAGAGGGTGGTTAGTGCATGGAATGAGCTGCCAAAGGATGTGGTGGAGGCTGGTACAACTGCAACATTTAAGAGGCATTTGGATGGGTATATGATTAGGAAGAGTTTAGAGGGATATGGGCCGGGCGCTGGCAGGTGGGACTCAATTGGATTGGGATGTCTGGTCGGCATGGACGGGTTGGACCGAAAGGTCTGTTTCTATGCTGTACATCTCTATGACTCTATGTTCATTTTAATTGGGCTTATTTTAAAGAACACGAATATAGGAAATCAAATCCAACTTACTTAAAACATTGTCATGACAATAAGAATGTTGCAAGGTTTGTGAAGGTTTGTAGCTCAGGTTGAGGTTTAGGGTGTAGGTTTGCTCACTGAGCTGTGGGTTTGATATCCAATAAGAGTGTTATTAGGAATTATAGCAGTTGCAGTTGTAACTCAGTGGAATACAGTCTCAGTCCTAAATCCAAAGGTTGTGGATTTTGATTCCACATGCACCAGGATCTTGAGTCAAGCTACATTCTGGCATAATACTTAGTGAATGTTGTGCTGTTGAAGATGCCACCCATCAGATGAGATGTTAAACTAAATACCTGGCTGCCCTCTCAGATAGAGATGAAAGATGCTAGAGCAAGGGATGTATCCCCAGTACTCTGGCTGATGTCAATCCATGTCATAAAAACCTGGTCGTTATCATATTGCTGTTGGTGAAAGCTTGCAGTGCATAAACAGCTGCTGATTTTCCAAAATTTTAATTTTATACTGTAACAACCTGATAAGGAGGGGTGCATGGCTCGATCATACTGGCCTTTGAGTGCTTGAGATTTAGCGCTGCCACCACTCTTCCAGTCTGTGTTTAGTTGAAGCATCACCTATTTATTGGGAGCGAGGATGAATTACCAGAAGAGCCTTTCTTTCACATCAAGACATACAGGTGTACAGCATTGAAACAGACACTTCAGATCAACTTATCCATACAGACCAGATATCCTAAATTCATCTAGTCCCAACAGCCTTCATTTGGCCCACATTCCTCTAAACCCCTCCTAATCATGTACCCATTTGGATGCCATTTAAATGTTGTAATTGTACCAGCTTCCACCAATTCCTCTGACAACTCATTCCGTACTGCCCTCTGCATGAAATGTTGCCCATAAGGTCCCTTTTAAATCTTTCTCCTCTCACCTTAAACCTATGCCCTCTAGTTTCTGCAGTCCCCTACTGTGGAGAAAAGACCTTGTTTAATTATCCTATCCATACTCCTTATGATTTTATAAACTTCTATAAGGTCACAACTCCGCCTCTGACACTCCAGGAAAAACAGCCCTAGCCTATTCAGCCTCTCCCTAAAGGCAAAACCCTCCTACACTGGCAACATCTTTTTAAATCTTTTCTGTACCCTTTCAAGTTTCACAACATCCTTCCTACAGCAAGGTGACCAGAATTGAATGCGGTTTTCCAAATGTGGCCTGTACAGCCTCAACATGACCTCCTTCACTGTCCAGTCTGCCTGCAACTCTCCTTTCAAGGAGCTATGAACCTGCACTCCAAGGTCTCTTTGTTCAGCAACTAGAACCTTACCATTAAGTGTATAAGTCCTGCCCTGATTTGCCTTTCCAAAATGCAGCACCTCGCATTATCTAAATTAAACTTCATCTGCCACTCCTCAGCCCATCAGCCCATCTGATCATGATACGATGTTGTTCATTGCATGAAAACAATGGGTGCAAGCGACAAATTACTTAAGCGTAATTATTTAAGTCTGTCATCTTGAAAGTTTGCATTCACAGGTCCGCCAGGCCTACCAAGGGAGCGACGACCTGCCTGAAGGGGATTACCCTGCTGCGGATCCTGGGGATTTCATCCTGATAAAGAATTGGGACCAAAAGAAACTGGAACCCAGGTGGGAAGGACCATTTCAGGCACTGATAACCATCCCCATGGTTGTGAAGGTGCAAGGCTAATCCCGGTAGATTCACAGAATCACAGTCAAGAGAGTCGGTGCAGGAACTGATAACCATTAGAGAAGAAACTGTATTCTGTACTTGTGACTTTGGGGAAAATGACTTCGGGGATAGATGTGTTTCAGACTGGCACTCCTATGTATAACACTTTTTTGCACCTGGCCTACCAGACAGCCCGTGTGACGGGGAGAGACACTCACTGCTGGATATGTGACCGTGTGCACCCTACTCAGCAGGGTGGGGGGGGTATTTCTTTGTGGCCCATTCCTTTCCACTGGCATGAGGTGGCCGAATGGCTACTACACCGGAGCATTTCCGGTGAACCTGGCAACACCGAAGGTGCACAGGAATGGCAGTCTGCAGAGTATAACATGCCCTTGTTCAGGGATTGATACCAGCCTAACTTCAACAGGTCACATAGGCCTCCCTCCCTCATTGTCCTCAATAACACTATGGGTGACAACATTTGTTTCAGGTGCTTGGGAAGTCCCCGGAAGGCACTTATGTGGGATCAAGTAAGTGTTCCTTTCATAATCCCCTCGGTTGAGCCTATTCAGAACCGAATGGAACATGGCAACTTTGTGTGTAATTGGGCCACCATCCTAAATAAGAAATCGGGCTCCCTCTGGAATAACGCTGTTCCCCCGGTTATGGGGATTGCAGTTTCCAATTTAATAGCCTACAATGGCTGTATTTTATTTGTAGGATAAAGGCCTACTCATGGCTCCCCTCAGAATAGAGCGGGGAGTGCCACGTGTCCGGGTTCTGGATGACTTACCCTCACCCCTGAGGTCCCTCACCAGGTTCTTCACCTGAGTTGGAATGTTCTCTGCCCCCCCCCCCCCCCCACAGGAATCTACCTACAAGCCCAGGAAATGAGTTAGCTCAGGACAGTGTGGGAAAGGGTCACAAATGACACTGCAAATGCCCAAAATGAAATTAATGCGGAGCTAAACTTGGTTGAGTGTTTTAAAGAAGTAACAAAGAGGATTGATGAGGGCAGAGCAATGGACATGATCTATATGGACTTCAGTGAGGGATTTGACAAGGTTCCCCATGGGAGACTGGTTAGCAAGGTTAGATCTCATGGAATACAGGGAGAACTCGCCATTTGGATATAGAACTGGCTCAAAGGTAGAAGACAGAGGGTGGTGGTGGAGAGTTGTTTTTTAAACTGAAGGCCTGTGACCAGTGGAGTGCCATAAGGATCAGTACTGATTCCACTACTTTTCATCATTTATATAAATTATTTGGATGTGAGCATAAGAGATATAGCTAGTAAGTTTGCAGGTGACACCAAAATTGAAGGTACAGTGGATAGCAAAGAAGGTTACCTCAGATTACAACAGGATCTTGATCAGATGGGACAA
Organism: Hemiscyllium ocellatum; assembly: GCF_020745735.1. Classification (NCBI taxonomy): domain Eukaryota; kingdom Metazoa; phylum Chordata; class Chondrichthyes; order Orectolobiformes; family Hemiscylliidae; genus Hemiscyllium; species Hemiscyllium ocellatum. The sequence goes on from NC_083408.1 coordinate 43,439,398, forward strand.
TGGGCTGAGAAGTGGCAAATGGAGTTTAATTTAGATAAATGTGAGGTGCTACATTTTGGGAAAGCAAATCTTAGTAGGACTTATACACTAAATGGTAAGGTTCTTGGGAGTGTTGCTGAACAAAGAGACCTTGGAGTGCAGGTTCATAGCTCCTTGAAAGTGAGTCACAGGTAGATAGGATAGTGAAGAAGGCGTTTGGTATGCTTTTGTTTATTGGTCAGAGTATTGAGTACCGGAGTTGGGAGGTCATGTTGCAGCTGCACAGGACATTGGTTAGGCCACTGTTGGAATATTGCGTGCAATTCTAGTCTCCTTCCTATCGGAAAGATGTTGTGAAACTTTGAAAGGTTTCAGAAAAGATTTACAGAGATGTTACAGGGTGAGAGGAGTTGAGCTATAGGAAGAGGTTGCATAGGCTTGGGCTGTTTTCCCTGGAGCGTCGGAGGCTGAGGGGTGACCTTATAGAGCTTTACAAAATCATGATGGGGAATAAATATGATAAATAGACAAAGTCTTTTCTCTGGGGTCGTGGAGTCCAGAACTAGAGGGCATAGGTTTAGGTTGAGAGGGGAAAGATATAGAAGAGACCTCAGGGGCAAGTTTTTCCTGCAGAGGGTGGTACGTGTATGGAATGAGTGCCAGCGAAAGTGGTGGAGGCTGATACAATTGCAACACTTAAGAGGCATTTGGATGAGTATTTGAATAGCAAGGGTTTGGAGGGATATGGGCCGGGTGCCGGCAGATGGGACTAGATTGGGTTGGGATACCTGGTCGGCATGGACGGTTGGACCGAAGGGTCTGTTTCCATGCCGTATATCTCTATGACTGTATGGAATAGAGAAGATCCATCTCTCTCCATTGGAATTTGTTGCTAAACTCCCTCATTCTCCCTCACTGTGGCAACAGATAAAGTGGAAATATTGAAACTTCACAATTAAATCTTTCAGAACAATTCTCTTACATAACATTCTTGATGGCAATAGACTTTTGAATTCATAACAAAAACGTTTACAAATTCATTATTCTTTTTAATCAATACATTGAATTTGGGCATTGTTGGCAAGGACAGCATTTATTATCCATCAATAATATCACTGGAGAAGGTGGTGGTGAGCTGCTTTTTTTGAATCACTATTGTCCTTGGGTGTTAGAACACCCATGATGATGTAGGAAGAAAGTTTCAGAATCATAATGCACCAAAGTGAAGAAATGACAATATATTTCCCAATCAGGATCATGTGTGGCTGGGACAGAAACTTGCAGGTGATGGTTTTCCCATGTATCAGCTACCCTTGATCTTCTAGATAGCAGAGATTGCACATTTGGAAGGTTCTGTCAGGGGAGCCTTGCTGAAACACTGCACTGCATTTTATGATTAGATTAGATTAGATTACCTACAATAAGGAAACAGGCCTTTCGGCCCAACAGTCCATACTGACCCTCCGAAGAGTAACCCACCCAGACCCATTCCCCATATACACCCCTAACTAAAGCACCTAACACTATGGGCAATTTAGCCTGGCCAATTCACCTGACCGGCACATTTTTGGACTGTAGGAGGAAACTGGAGCACCCAGAGGAAACCCACTGTCTGGTACACACTGCTGCCACCATGTATTGGTGGTGAAGGGACTGAATGAAAGTGCTGGATGTGGTGCCAATGACGTGGACTGCTTTGTCCTGGATGGTTTCAGGCCTCTGAAGTGTCGCTGGAGCTGCACTTCTCCAAACAAGCGGAGAGTATTCAATCACACTGTTGACTCGTGTCTGATAAAAGGTGAACTGTCTTTGGGAAGTTAGGGGCTAAGTTACTCACTGGGCATCCTTTAGCAGCCACAGTATTGATGTGGCTAGTTCAGTTTTTGGTCAGTGGTAATCCTCAGGATGTTGATCATGTGGAATTGTGATGGTAAAGAAATAAAAACATTGTTGTGCATGACCAAGGTGGGGATGTTAAAAGGAGGAGAGCCAATTCCTTCTCCTTCTCCAACTGGTCATGATAGTGTAAACTGGATGTAGCTGGCTGTCTGACCCATCTGTAGCTATTCAAACACATTGGTCCTCTGCTGGCAGTTGAAGTTTGCAGCTGTATCTTTTTTTCCCATTCTTGAAATTGAAGTTTTTTTTTAATGTTCGCTGTCTGCTTAGGTAAATGGAGACTCAAACTCCACAAACCAAAACCAAGGTGGAGAAAGGTGGGGCAGAGCAGCAGCATGTCCTTGGTAAACACTCACAAAGTTAGGTTGGTCACATGACTTCTCTTGACTCGCGACAGAAGTTCTAAATTCCATCCTATATTGTAAAAGATAGTTTGGATTAACCAATGTTTCATGACAATGAAAGGGGTTCGGTCCAAGTAAATAACTTTTGCAGGAAGGGGATGTCAGTGTCATGGTAGCATCATTAGATTTGTTATCTCACACCCCTGGCTAATGTTTGCATGCTAGAACCTCAAGAAAGTCAGAGGGGAGAGGGAAGTGTATGACCATCACTAAGGAAAAAATGTTGGGGAAGCTGAAAGATCTGAAGGTCAATAAATCACTTAAGACCAGATGGTCTACACCCCAGAGTTCTGAAGGAAATAGCTGAGGAGCTTATCGAAGCATTTGTGGTGATTGTTCAGTAATCACTGGAGTCAGAGAGGGTCCCAGAGGACTGCAAAATGCAACAACCATGTTTAAGAGGAGAAAGAGCAGACAACAGGAAGCCAGTTAGCCTGACCTCGGTCATTGGTAAGATTTTAGAGTCAATTATTAAGGAAGAGATTGGGCGTATTTAAAGGTGCATGATAAAATCGTGCAGAATCAGCTTCATCAAGGAGAGGCCACTTCAGGCAAATCAGTTAGAATCCTTGAAGGAGCAAGTTAGACAAAGGAGAGCCAGTGGACATGGATCGAGAGTGTGTTGCTGGAAAAGCACAGCAGGTCAGGCAGGATCCGAGGAGGAGGAGATGAAGGGCTCCGGCCTGAAACATCAATTTTCCTGCTCCTGAGATGCTGCCTGAACTGCTGTGCTTTTCCAGCAACACACACTCTACTCTGATCTCCTAGCATCTGCAGGTTTCACTTTCTCCTAGCCAGTGGACATGGTGTATCTGGAGAAGGCCTTTGACTAGGTGCTGCACATATAAGATAAGAGCCTGTGGTGTTCAAGGTAAGGTATTGGCATAGATTGAGGATTGGCTGACTTGCAGAAGACAGAGATTGGGGATAAAGTGAATAAAAACTGAAAGAACTGTGGATGCTGTAAATAGAAAACAAAGACTGAAGTTGCTGGAAAAGCTCAGTAAGTCTGGCAGCATCTGTGGAGATAGAAACAGTTATGAATCAAAGTCAATGATTCTTCACTAGAACTGAGGAAACACAGAAATGTATTAAGTTTTGGGGGGTGGGTAGAATAATAAAATAAAATGTTTGTGATAGAGTAGAGGACAGAAGATAATAGTTAAATAGAGTTATGTTTTTGTCAAGAAATGATAAATGTGTCTATCAGAGATGTGAATGAATGCATCACAGCTGTCTGAATGCAAAATCAAGTGATGCATTTGAAACAGTCTGTATGAAAACTCTCTAATGTAAGTCCACATTCTAGGACAATAAGATCAGAAGAATCACTAATGTGGGCTGAGAATATTCAAACTATTCCACGTGCACTTGATAATTTCTCATTTCATTGACAAGGCATTCACATTATTGAATTATAAAATTGTCCTGTTCAGGTCCAAGATTTCTCCCCAGCCTATAACCTCATGAATATTAGTGGAGTGTGGGGGAAAAAAAGAAAAAAAAATAGATTGCAGTCATATTGTGCTCTTGCTAACTACCAGCAGTCTCACAAATGCCCCATATAACTGAAGCATAACATTGGTACTTTGATATTCAATTCCTCTGATAATGAAGGGTAGCATTCCACTAACCTTATTAATTAATTAGTTGCTGTACCTGGATTCTTAGCTTTTGTGATTCACACAGAACACCTACACAACTTGGAATTTTGCAATCATTCTCCATTTAAGTAAAATTCTGCTTCTCACTTTTCCTGCTAAAGTGAACAATTTTCCCACATTATACTCCACCAATCTGATATTTTTGCCCACTCAGTTGATCTATCCATATTTATCTGCAATCCCCTTATCTCTTCTTCATATCGGACTTTCCCAACTATCTTCATGTCAACTGCGAATTCAGCTCCCATGCATTCCCCCACCCAATCTAAGTCATTGATATAAATTGTAAAAAAGCTGAGACCCTAGAACAAGCCCCATGGGACTCCACTATCGCATCCCACTAATCTGACAAAAACTTTTTGCTTTCTGCCAGCCAGCCAGTCTTCTATCTATACTCACATGTTACCCAATACACCATGATTTCTTACTTTACATGTCGCGCCTTATCAATGCCTTCTGAAATTTCAAATACAGTATGTCTAAGACTCCCCTTTATCCTGAGTCTGTTATTAGTTCAAATAAATTGGCTGATTATGATTTCTCTTTTCATAAAATCATGCAGACTCTTCCTGATTACTTTTTTTTTCAAAGTGCCCAGCTGTAATGTCCTTACTAATTAATTCTAACACTTCCCCATGATACACATCAAGCTAACCGGCCTGTAAATCCCTGCTTTTTGCCTCCCTCCTTTCTCAGATAGAGTATCTGTACTATCTAATTTCTAATCTGATGGAAACATCACGGAATCTTGTAGCTGATTCCAAGATTATAAGAAGGAGTTCATCAGACCAGAGACTTGTCAGCCCGCACCTCGGTATTGCTTCCTTAGTGATTGTAATGTCACTGTTCCTCTCTCCCTTCCAGCTCCTGACTTACAGATATTTCTGCAATGTATTTTGTGTCATACGTAGTGAAGACAGAAGTGCAAGATTTATTCATTCCATTCACTCATTCATATTATTGGCCATTAATTCATAATTGTAACTCTCAAGCGGATCAACACTTCATTTACTTATAGGTATCTAAAAAAACATCATAAGTGTTTATTATCTGATTTTGCGTTTCTAGCTAGCTTCTTCTCATACTCTAAATTTGTTCCTCTCATTAAACTTCTAACCATTCTCTGCTATTCTTTTCTTCTGTCCAATTACCTGACATATTTCAACAATTGAATATCTTTCCCCGTTAAGTTTTATCCTTTCTTTAATCTCTTTAGTTAACCATACATGATGAGTCCTCCCCTTAGCATATTTTTCATGTAGGAATATACTTATTCTGCATATTCAGAAATATATCTTTAAGTGCCTGCTACTGCATCCCTTTGATCTATGCCCTAGCCTAAATTTACATTCACTTCGCTTGCTTAACTGCCCAGCCCAAATAATTGCACTTATTTAAGATTTTTTAAAAAAATTAGCCTTAGACTCACTTTCAACTGAATGTAAATCTCAATTATATTATGGGCACATTTACTCTGAAGTCATTAATTAATTATCTCACATTGGGAAGTGTTGCTGAACAAAGAGACCTAGGGGCACAGGCACATAGTTACTTGAAAGTGGAATCACAGGTAGACAGGGTGGTGAAGAAAGCATTTGGCACGCTTGCTTTCATTAGTCAATGCATTGAATTAAAGAGTTGGGATGTACAGGGTATTGGTGAGGCAACTTTCAGAGTACTGCAAACAATTCTGGCCACTCTTCTATAGGAAGAAGGTTGTTGAACTTGGAAGGATACAAAAAAGATTTACAAGGATGTTGCCAGGACTGGTGGGCTTTAGTTCTAGAGAGGGGCTGAATAGGCTGTGTCTTTCTTCCCTGGAGTGTCAGAAGGGTGGTCTTATACAGGTTTATAAAATCATGAAGACCATGGATAGGAGAGATAGCTAAGGTCTTTTTCCTTGGGTGGGGGAATCCAAAACTAGTTTAGCATGAGAGGGGCAAGATTTAAAAAGAACCTGAAGGGTAACTTTTTCATGCAAAGGGTGATACGTGTATGGAATGAGCTGCCAGAGGAAGTGGTAGAGGCTGGTACAATTACAACATTTCAAAGACATCTGGATGGGTATATGAATAAGAAGGGTTAAGAGGGATACGGGCCAAGTGCTGGCAAATGGGATTAGGTTAGATTGGAATGTCTAGTCAACATGGACAAGTTGAACTGAGGGGTCTGTTTCCGTGATGTACATCGCTATGACTATGACTCTAAGTCTAGTACAACTTACTTTCTGGTCCATTCCAGACATTCTGCCCAAAGGAACTATTACAAAAAGCCCCTCATTCAGGCTACTACTGCCAATCTGATTTTTTCCAGCTTGTATGTAGATTAAAATCATCCATGATTATTGTTGTCCCTTTATCAGAAGCACCCAATATTTCTAGTTTCTGTTGTCCTACATTGAGATCACCATGAGGGGCTTGGTATACCATTCCCACTAATCTCCCCTGATTTCCTCAACTGTACCCAAAATGATTCTAGATCCCATCTTCCTGAACTAAGGTCATCTTTAACTATTGCACCAATGTCATCTTCTACTGAGGTTGAAACTCTCATCCATCCCATCATTAATTCTGGTTTGCCTTATTCTAATATTCTTGTGGTTGACTCCCCTTTTTTCACCAACCAAAGCATTTAGCTCAGTCAAGACAGGGTGAATGTTGAAAGGTTGGAGAACTCTCGAACCAGGGAGCACAAGTTAAATTTGAGGGGTCCCCATTTAAGACTGTGAAACTTTTTTTTCTCACTGAGGGTCATTAGGCTGTGGAATTTTTCTTCTCATAGAACAGTGGAGGCAGGTTATTGACTGCACCATAGGCTGAATTGGATAGATCTTTGATCAAAAGGGGGCTCGATGATTATGGGGAGGGTGGCAAACTGGAAAGTGAGGTTGAGACTACAATCAGAGAAGTCATGATCTTATTGACCATAAGATATAGGAGCAGAATTGGACCATTCGGCACATTGTAGAATGGTGGAACAGGCTTGATGGGTGAATAACCTAATTTCTGTACCTGTGTGAAAAGTCTATGTTCGTCTAATTTTAGCTTTGTGAGTACGTCTGATTTTAAGTTTTCCATTATACCTTTATCATACCTGTCCTGCCCAGGTCCTAAAATCTCAAATAGCCTGTGACATTATGCATTTTTCATTTTCCTTATTCCTTCAAACATTTTTCTTTGTGCACATTTTTGGTCACCTGCTCTGAAGTAGCTTTTAAGTGGTAATATATATTTTGAATCAACCTTTTCAAACATATTATGGCATACATTTAGAGCAGGTGGAACTCGTATATGGGCCTCCTGACCGAGGCGTAGGGCCACTACCACTGCACCACAACAGCCCCTAAAACGTCTCATTCTCTACTGACTGAGCTGATGAGGCATGCTCATATCATCAAGCTTCTGTGGAGCACGCTGAGCCATACAACAATGTTAAGTTACACACTCCAAAAATGCAAGTCCTTGTTCTTGAACTCAAAAGTCAGCAAGTAAATATTTTAATAACAGTATTTAAATATACAAAGTAATTTGCAAACATTCAGAACTTTTGCAAAGTCAAATTTACTAAACAAAAACAGCTATTTGTCATTCGCAATATAATCATTGTTAATCTTCCTCCAACCACTCTCACTTAATTGGTTTGGTTTCATTTTGAATACGCAGAATGATCCATAATTGCAACTGTTCATGTTGATGGCAAAATATAGTCCATCTTATTTACAATTTAAAATGACAATTACATTATCTTCTTTGTGGAAATGTTTTGAAGAGGATTATAGTTTTAAATATGATAAACCAACAATGGCTGCTAATTGATATAATTATGTAGTGTTCCACAGAACAAGCTGCTACACAGAATACTGTACTTATCATTAATCTTAATCATGCTTAATCATTATTCATCCACGATGCAAGTGGAGCTGGGTTGGCAATTTATACTTTGGTGAGATGTTTAACCTTTTACTAACTTTCTGTATAAACACATCTTCCTCACACAGGAGGGTGTGATAACTTTCAAATCTATAAGTGTTGCATAAAGCAATACTAATAATTTGGCTACCATACATGAACTTTGCTTAACCTAAATGTTACAAATTCAATAGCTTTTTATTTGTTTGCACAGTTAAATGGTGAAATGCAATGAGAGGATGTGCTCCCTCAAATCTATTTACTATGAATGCCAATCAAATCATGGTATTCATGTTCCCCACTGAGGAACATGAAGAAGCAGGATTGGAGATTCCGCCTTTTCCAATTATAGGCAGGAGACGTTGAGACAAGCTGGAGTTTTCAGAATGATTAATGTTTGGGAAGTGACCAGGATAACAGTGGGATGATTGAGTCTAACAGTAACCGACAAATGAAGGGGGGTTTCTGCAGTGGACGGGTTTGATCAAGTACCAGGTCATATGCCTTTGCAGATGAGGAAACAGGCAGTCAGTGTGAGGTCAAGACCTCAGCTCCAGATCAAACAGGGGATTCAGCTTACAAAACATCAAAGCAGCAGCCAAGCCGGGGAACGGGATCAATGGTGAGGGAGCTTGTGCGAGAGGGTTTGAGGATCCTGCCTCCAGACATCCCACTATCTAATACGGTATCCCAGAAGTCAGACAAACATGCTATCAACAGAAATAGCACAGAGGTCAACAGAGAGGCTGTTGATGTGCACCACCAAGTGATTGCACAGAGAAGTCTAAACGATTTATTCAACTGTAAACTACTTAGTAATTACATGTACCCTCCAAATCTCAGATATTTTGCATGTGGCTGACTACTAAAACCTGGCATGTGATTTACTCCACCTCCCCATCTCCACTGAAGGCCTCATGTCTATTTACTGACATAACTCATCTTCTAGAGTCAGTTGTGAGACTACGTTATAATCTTCTCTAGGTTTGTTTTTACACCATCGCAAAATTTGATGTAAAGTAATTATTATTACAATGTTATGCAATTGTCATTGTTGAAGGATCATTGCATTATCTTTGACAATGATAAAGCACATTGCAGCAAAATAAAGTCAATTTAAATTTATGTAATAGAGCAGATCACTTACTGGAATTAGTTTGAGTGTCATTTATTAGTGTATTTGTAAGAAAAGTATATTTTTATATTGTTGATGTTAAGATGAACAGAAACTAAGCATATTTGTTTCTTAATAAATTCCAGCAATCAATATATTTCTTGGTGGTTATATATGTTGCAAAAAGCAAGGGAAACAGTGAATTTGCTTGATTTAAAACAGCAATTTAGGAGAGTGCAATATGGTATGAGAAAGAATGTGATGCAGAATTTGGAAAGTGTCCCATTTCATTACCAAAATAGAACAATATTATTTCCAACAACATCGTTCCAATAATTCTTAAAAAAAACCTACTCAACAAATTAAATTTGCACAACAACAAAAAAAAATCATGTTTGTAATTTTATTTTTTGTCAACATAAAATGCAATTGAAAAACACAGGTTATTTATGTTCAATAAATGAAAGTCCTTATTCACTGAAAGATTCGAGTCCCACCTGCTCCAGAGTTGTGTAATTCCACCTCAGAATGGTTTGGTTAGAAAATACAAAAACAATCTAGAAAAGATTTAAGTTAAAATAATAAGAACCCACAATCAAAGACAATAGATTAATAAACAATAATTCAATTAGCACCTTACATCCAGATGGCTTTATATGTGTATCTATGAAGTATCAAAATGTTTCGGCTATGCCAGAGTTACTGTTGATAATTTATTGATCTTCAGCTCGGCAGTGGACAGCACCTTCAGGTTAGGAAAAGAAAGAAGAAAGTGGAGAAACATTGAAGTGAAACAAAGAGTTAATTTGTGACTCTCACGTCTGGTTTTCTTTACGATTATTTTCCATTTGCTCCATGGCAAATGATAATGTTAACAAACTTTGGTTCGGATGTCATAGAATTGCTTATTTAGCCATTCAATAATCCACTGGGCAGGGCAGCATATTCTTTGATGAAAAGTTATGGTTCAGGATCTGCCTGGTATGATGAGTGTGATGTTTGCAAGATTATATTTTTAACCAACTACTTAATTGAAGGTAAAATGGGGGAGTGAAGAGGGACATAGAATCAGTTCCAAATTCTGCCTAACAACAAGTCTAAATGGTTACTACAGGAAAAGGAAGGCCAAGGTGAGACAGACTGCGTGAAGTGTAAAATGATAGCACAGAGCTGCATTGTCGATGGATAGACTTTCAGTCTCTGGGATTTCAGACAGAAGGAGGGATATGCCTTTCAGTGTCACTCGACATTCTGATTCAGTAAGACTGGGTAATCTGAACCCATTACACATTGAATGTGGTTGCTTCCTTTGAAGATAGTAATCCAAGGGAGAGCATATTATGGAGTTTCTGAATGATGTACATGTGGAGTTGCCAACTGTGTTATAGGACTAATAACCATTATCTTCCCCATTGTTTCATTTATTAGTGAATAACAAGTTAATATTTAGTTGATATTGCTTTTCTTTACAATAAAACTTGTCATGCAATTCATTTAACTTTGTTATTGAGAATCTAAATCTCTCTTTTAAAGTTATCATTCTCTATGGAGATTGTAGCACTCGTCCTTTTATATTAGATAATATGAAACAATTTATATTTATGTTATACCTCAATGCAATGACTTTGGCATAGTTGGATGAAGCATGTCACAGAGTGTTTGCAGATGAGAGCCTGTGGATGTGTGAGGATGATGCAAAATAGATGGAGCTGACATACCCTGGCAACAATGTATGGGCCAGCTACAGGCAGCCGTAGCAACATCAAGTTGCAAATTCCACTAGCCATCTAACCTGGTTACCTAAACCTTACCCTGAATTATTACTTTCATTCTTTGACCTGCCTCTTATTTTGATGTCATCTGTAAGTTGTGCAACTTTGATCATCATTCGGTTCATTGCTCCATTTTAAAACAGCTGAAAATGTGTCGCTGGTTAAAGCACAGCAGGTTAGGCAGCATCCAAGGAATAGGAAATTCGATGTTTCGGGCATAAGCCCTTCATCAGGCATAAGCCCTCCATTTTAAAACAACCAGGATCTCAAGATGAACTACCGAGTCATCTCATGTATTTTTTCCTGTTTCCTGCCTTCACATTATCTCTGTGCTAATGTGAAGCCAACTACTTTTGCACACTACGGTGTACCATATTCAGTGACTCGTTATTAGAACCACCATTCAATAATATAGAAACCTGTTCAAAACATAATGAAAATCCAGCTTAAGCACTTCACTTTCTGTTGACCATTGTTTCTAGTGTGAATCCTGACCTGTTGGAGGAAGTGGGGAGTATGTTTAATTCACGCATTCGTTACAACTTGACAATGGTTTCAATCATTTAATTGTACTTAATCACCAATTGAATAAAGGTTCAATTGAACTTAATTTCAGTGAGTCATTGCTCGTAAGAAAATCAATGCATAATTGCAAAATTAATCATGCTAAATTAAGGCGGTCAAAGCCCTCACTTTCGTTGGATAATTCTGCTTTGCTTGATATTAGTGATGCAGAAAAATAACAGCATCCTTCAAATGAACCAGGGTGGACCAGACATCCTTTGATATTTTTCATCCATGTCATGGTGCTATGCTATATATGGAAACAGGCATTTTCAACTGAGATACAGTAATTGACAATGTAATTAATTGTATAAGAAAGAAAATAACTGGAGGTACAAAATTTAATTAGAGGACTACAAATAAGCTACTTATGTGTTGGCATTTTGCATGAAGACGTTTATCTGGGACAATATAATTTTATAGACCATTGGTTAGTATAATGACAAAATACCAATAGAATTTAAACCTGATCTTTGAGATGAGTCAGAAAGACAGCAATCACTGGCCTGGTAGTCATCTCCGTGACTTACTAGTGTGTTGCATCTGATGTTCTGGAATTTCTGTCCTGATCTAACGGGGATACGTTGATCAGGCCAGGGTGATATTGGTAATGAGAAGATGACATCAGTTATGCTGATGAAGATATCACCATAAGCTACTGTTTGTCTTGTGCTACTGCACCAGATTAAGCTGTGTAACAGATTTGAAGATGCGTTTGAAACAGGCAGATTCACAAAATTCCCAGATGCACCTGATGAGCAACCACTTGCTTATGATGTTGCAGTAACCTGAGGAAGTCGATTCATCCTCGGGGGGGGGGCTCCATTGAGTTCCAAGTATATCTATAAGCCATTTAGTGTGGTCTGACCAGCCATCTGAGCTTGCTTTAGGACTTCCATGACAACACTCGGACTTCTCTTCTGCGTATTCTGTGGTAGAAGCTGAAACTTCAGTCATTGTAAACTGCACCACATGCGGGGGGTGGGTTGTGTGAAGCCCTGAGGCCCACAGAGTGCTGAACGCCTTCATCCTGCTTGACATTAACCATGTGTTTATGAAATGGCCTGCCAAGACACCAAGCATTTCAGTGTATACGTTCATCAACCTTCTTTTATGGGCTGCCTCATCAAAATGCTCATTCTGAGTCCCCCCGAGCAGTCGTGAATGCCATTCTTGCCCTGTCGCCTAGCTACAGCCATCTTGTGCTCTGTGCCTCACCACATACATATTTCATATCTCTATACCATCCCCTAAATTACAGTGTCAGTACCAGTATCTAGCCTGGAGTGTAGCTGGCCACTGAAAACTTTTATAACAGTTTGCTGCAGGGCAATGTTGGCATTATGCCAGGGATCAGAATCAGCGGGCACTGGTTATGCACATGCCATGATCCCAGCACCCATTTTGAGAATTGATTAACTGTAGCCCCTTTCAAACTGTGGAGATTATTCCGTGCCTTTCTTGAAAATTCTTAGGATTGGGGGAATGAACAAGGGTCAGCATTTAATCAGTTATGGTTTTCAATTTTCTTTGAGAAATTGGCAGAGGGGCTGCTCAGGGATTGTAGATCCAGCTGAAGCTGTACTGTTGATTACTTTTGCAGCGATACGTGCAGGAGTCAAAGGCAGTTGATCCTGTTACATTTGTGTCAATAGTGGGCCATTTAGTGGCACAGCCCAGTTGTGAGAGACACTGGTGAATCATGAGAATAGTCTTGAATCTTCCACTTCATGATGCAAGTCAACAGCCCTGAAGTCAGCATTATTTGGAACCTCTACCTCACCTTCAGCTATTTAATTGCCACAAAAGAAGCAAAAGCAGTTATTATTAACAGAATTGCTGCTATTTAAATTGTTCCCATGTTCGTAATGATACTTCCAAATGATGTCACATCAGATTGCGAGCTTAAAATAACAAATAATTTATGTCAATTATTGACCATTTTGTGGAGTAGGAATAGGCCATTCAGCCCATTGAGACTGCTTCACTATTTAATACAATCATGGCTAATTGGACATTTCAGTGCCTTTTACTCACATTATTCCCATAACCATTATGCCATTGATAATCAAAATGTATCAACTTCTATTTGGAACATACTCAAAGAATTAACTTCCATAGTTCTCTGGGATTCACTGCCTTCTGAGTTTTAAAAAAAATTATCTTATCATGGTCCTGAATATATTTCCCATATTTTACATTGTATCTCCTGGTTCTAGATTCCAGTGGAAACATCTTTCTTACATCTACTCTGCCTATCTCTTTAAGTACTTTGGATATTTCAATGAAATCCCCTCTTATTCCTCAAAACTCGAGATAACTTTGATCCATTTTGCCCAATCTCTCTGCATCAGGCAGTTCTGCCATCCTGGCAACAAATCCAGTGAACCTTCACTGTACTCCCTCCGTGGCAATGATCTCCCCTGAGATACAAAGAACAAAACTGCACACAGTACTTGAGGTGCAGTTTAACCAAGCTCCTGTACAATTGAAGCCAGACTTTATTATTCTTGTGTTCAAATCCTCATGGATAAAGACAACAGTCCATTAGCCTCCCTCATAGCTTTCTACACTACCATGTTAGTCTTCAGTGACTTAGCGACAATGACACTTCCAACCTGTTATCATTTAAGGAATATTCTGCACATATGTTCCTCCTACCAAAAGGGGACAGTCTTACATTTTTTCTATCTGCCATGTTCTTGCCTAGTTGCTAAGCTCACCCAAATCGTCCTGAAAACATTTTGCACTTTTCTCACAAAACACATTCCTGCTTAGCCATGTATCATCTGCAAATTTGGAAATTCTACATTTGGTGCCCAATCCGGGTGAACAACTGGAGCCTAACTACCGATTCTTGCGAGACCCCACTAATCACAGCCTGTCAATGTGAGAATGGCCCAGTCATCCCTATTCTCTCTTTTCTGCCCATTAGCCAATATTTAATCCATGCTGGTACATGAACTCCTGCACCACTTTCATTTGACAAACCAACCTCCTGTGGGGGACCTTCTCAAAATCCATCCATTTGTTCCCCTTTATCAATTTTGTCAGTAACTACTTCAAAACTCTCCAATAGGTCTATCAAGCACAATTTCCCATTTGCAAATCCATGCTAATCATGCCCAATTAAATCACTGTTATGTGAGTGTTTATTTATCATGTCCTTCTGTAAGAGTTTCCAGCATTTTTCTCTCCTACTGATGTCAGACTGACAAGTCTGGAGTTCCTTGTTTTATTTCCAAATGCCCTTTTCTCAAATCATGGGTCAGTCGTGTTTTCTTTATTATGCCTTGTTTCTGCATGGAAATATAGATTTCAGAAGACAAGATTTAAATGTCAGCAGCAAAGATACTGCACAAGACTGATATGAAGGCTTTCCCTTCAATAATCATTGACAAGTCCATTATAACTGAAGATTGTTCACTTCTTATTTTGCAGTATTAATAGTTTTATGCAATGGTAACAGCATCGGGCATTTTTTTGTGTGAAAATATTTGATCAGAGATAGCTAGCAGCAGCTGTGATGTGAAGTTCTGTTTACAAAATGCAGTAGAATGTGAGAACTGAGCTAATAAATGATCGGTAAATTGGTGAGATAAGGTTAAACTTATCATGTTTGTTTTACAGGAATCAGTTATTAAGAATGCACTGAAATTATCCTAATACTGGGGATATGAGTTCTAATTGAATTAATCAATGTTTTTAACATGATCATGTTTAACTTTATAGAAATACTTATTTCAGTGTTGGAAGAAGGTGCACATTTGTTGAGAAGGTTTTGTGTACAAGCAGGCTCTACCTTTTTAGTTCCAACACTTGTGATTTGGGCTCTTAGCATGGATGTACCATTGAAACATGACAACAAAATGATATTTGCATTCTGCATTTTCACAGGAGGCAAGCAAACTAATCCCTGCTGCAAAAGAGGAAGGTAGATCATGAAAAGGCTCCTTATCTCCACAAAAGATAATGGAAATCAGAGAGTAAAATTACCCTTAAATAAGAAGAAAAATACTAAAACTTTTACAAGAGTAGCACTTAATATTAAGCCCACAAACAAATGTTCTAATAAATTTAACATAAAGGAAAAAAAATCAAATGAAGAATATTGAATTTACCAATTTGTGTTTTTTAATGCTGCATCAGCTAGAAAAGTGAAATATGAATATTTCTGATCAATCAGACTAATTACAGGTAGTTGTCCTATAATGTGCATTTTGTAACACGATTTGCGAACTGCACACTGTTCTTTTTACAGAGTGAATTCCCATTCGCTGTTATGCAATTCTCATCCCCAGCACTAGGTGTCACGGTGTGCGGAGGACCAGATCCAAATCAGCATCCCGTGATCAGTGAGCTCATGCGCTTTCTCATGAAGAGCTTCGTGAAAGAAATTTTTGTGCTAGTTGACTTGGAAAAGTTTCATGAAAATGTCCGTACAGCCTGAGGACAAGATGCTGCGGGCAATCTATTAATTTAAAAATTTAAAGAGTTAAGATAAGAGTGACATTTCGCTGGAATTGGCTAACAGTAAAAAGACTGTTGAGAAGCAGTTTGAAACTTGGCATTGTTGTTTGTATTAAGAGCTTTTTTTCTCTCTTTTTGTTTAAAGAAATATGTTTAAGTATTGTTATGAAGTTGAAGGCATGTACTGTAACTTTAAGAGAGAATGAATGCTATTCTAAACTGAGAGATTACAAACACCTATGTGATATGACTAGATAGCAGTCTTAGAGTGTACTGGAAACTTTAAAATACATGTAACATTTGGCTGTGAAATGGATACCTGAGTTTTGGTTGTTGTTTTGACAAGAATTCAAATTTAACCTATCGGCTAAACTTATGCTGCAGGATACTAAAACCCAATCGTATTTAAATTTATTGTTTTACCAATATCAAACCAATGAGACGATCTGATGTTGAGGATATAAAAATTCAGACATTTTGACATTTGCAGAGAGAGCAACTGCCATCAAGAGAGACCCAAGAAATTATGAAACACTCTCTATTAAAGGTACTTTTTCATTTGAAACATACTCACAGTGAAAAGAAAGAAGATGAGCCAGGGAGATCTTCAGCTGGAAGAAAAAAGACATTGAAGACGACAGTTGCTGTGTGGTTTTGAAATTAAGTTGATGTAATTTTATTAAGTGTCTTATTGGAACAGCATATTATTTTTGAGTTGTAGGCAGATAATAAGCACTTAAGAGAAAGGGGGTCTTAGAGTTGTGAATAGTTGCTGTTTAATATTCATTTTTAGAGTAAAAGAAAATTGACATTTGTTATTTTGGAGAAGATTTGTAGCTCAGGTTGTGGATCAGGTTGTAAATTTGCTCGCTGAGCTGGTAGATTTGTTTTCAGATGTTTCGTCACCATACTAAGTCACATCATCAGTGAGCCTCCGATGTTCTGTCCTGTTTGCTATTTATCTGTCTTTGTCTGTTGTGGTGGGTGATACTATCTCCAGTTCTTTTTCTGAGAGGTTGGTAAATGGGGTCCAAATTGATATGTTTGTTAATAGAGTTTTGGTTTGAGTGCCAGGCCTCTAGGAATTTGCATGCATGTCTTTGTTTAGCCTGTCCCAGGATAGGTGTATCGTCCCAGTCGAACTGGTGTCCTCTTTGTCTGTGTGTATGGATACCAGTGATAGTCAGTCATGTCTTTTGGTGGCTAGTTGATGCTCGTGTATCCTGGTGGCTAGTCTCCTGCCCATTTGTCCAATGGAATGTTTGTTGCAGTCTTTGCAGGGTATTTTGTATATGATGTTCGTTCTGCTGGTTGTTGGTACAGGGTCCTTTAAATTCATCAGGATTTACAAATCTGTTTCAATGACTAAGCATGATGGTAACCAATTGCAAAATAATACCAGTACACAGCATTGGACATGGTCAGTCAACTGTTCAGGGTTGTCAGAGTCAGGAAACTTTGCATATAGTGGGTGGGGGAGAGAAAGATGGGTGGCACACTGTTACTTTTGGTGCATGTGCGGAGATGTCCTGAGGGAGTGAGGTAAGCTGTGCAGAAGATATTCAGGGTCAATCAGGATCAGATGTTAGTGAGATGAGATTGAATGGGGAAGATGTTGCAAGAAATGTTGAGTACAGTAGCAGTGATCGCGTGAGCGTGAGGTACCAATGAGAACATAGTGGCATCACTGATGGTGGTCAATTCTGGGATATCCAGAAAATGGTGAGTTGTTTTGGAAATAGCACATGGTCTGATGGTGCTAGAATGTATGAGAAAGGCACCAAAGGGTGGGGTAGGTAATAAATCAGGCTGTTTTTATTAAATATTGATGGGCAGTCCCTAGCATCAAGATGTGAAACCCTCCAAAAAACTTGACAAAAATGACACTTAGCAAAAGAAATTAAAATTCAGCTCTTGATCTATCAAGGCCGGTTTCATTCTGAGATCTGACTTGTGCAGTGTTACTATTGGATGGGATCAGAAGACTGGTTAAAACGTAATGCAGCCAGCAGGGAGAGATGCCAGTCGGGAGTAATCAGTTGAAGATTCTGATGAATTGCGCTATATAGTACCATACAATAGGTCAACATTTACTTTGTTAAAAATCACACAGCACCAGGTTATAGTCCAACAGGTTTTTTTGGAACTAGCTTTCAGAGCGTTGTTCCTTCAACCACCTGATGAAGGAGCAGTGCTCTGAAAGCCAGTGCTTCCAAATAAACCTGTTGAACTATAACCAGGTGTTGTGTGGTTTTTAATTTTGTACACCCCAGTCCAACACCAGCACCTCCAAATCATAACATTTACTGAGACTGTGCCATCATTTGTGTTAAGCAAACTGCTTTTTTTTCCCATTTTTACTGGTATTCTTGGTGGTTCACCCCTAACCTTGTTTTTCCCATAGGCCCATTGGTATCTTAATAACATTTCTCTAGGCTCAAGGGTTTATTTTATGAAGCTGTAGTGCTTGATACAGCAAATGTATCACTTTCCAAAAGAGAAAGGCATATGAAAATTGGCGTATATGCGCCGATATCCTACTTTGCTGATAACTTTTGTGGTTTCTTGGCTAAATTTGGAAAATCTGGTCAAACAACCTGCCTCTTGCAAAGTCCTCAAGAAATCTCATTAGTTCACAACAACCCAAAGCTAATAATCATTTCATGAATCAAGAGACAAAGATAAATATAAGAGCAGTATAGCCTAACCTACAAAAGCTCCAACCCATTACTTCTTTCTGAGATTCATAAATACTGCACACTAGAGCTCAAGGCAAACATGACAAGGTTTAGCTCATTATATATTCTCAAACTTAGAGAAAGTTTAGAAAACCCTGAATAACTACAAAGTTGTAAGCAGAAGCAACAACAAAGTACAAGAGTCTTCTTCAGGTTTCAAACTATTTTTTTCAACAGAATGTAGAAAAACCGCTCAGATTAATGGATCATTTTCACTTGCTTAAAAAAGGAGTATATGAGTTCAAAAGGTATGCTGAGGATTTGAATATCTCATCAAGACTTACACAAGTGTGTCTCTGAAAGGATGAGATGACAGCTCCAGCTATTTGTTCAAATGAGCATAAAAGATCTCATGACATTATTTCTACAAAAGACCAAATTTCTTGGCATCCTGGCCACCATTTATCCCTCAGCCAACATCACAAAGAAAGAGATCTTGCTTGGGTTATTTGTTCTGATGTGAGATCTTGCCACATGCAAAGTGGACTCTGTCTTTATCCCACAGCACCACTGACAACATTGGAAATGTAATTCATTGGAGCCCATGGCGATATGAAAGTTGCACTACAAATACAGATTGATGATGTTATATTAACATCCCACACTGAGAAATACCAACAAATAGACAGATTCTCTTACACCTGTAAAGAATTTGATTTGACTATCAGTATGAGGAAGACAAATGTCGCAGTCCAGCAATTTGCCATATCGCCAGCTAACAGCATTAATGATGTGACACTAAAGATTGAGAGCTGCGCATACTTAGGCTCACAGTCAGCAATATGCAATAGTCATTAGGTGAATGCCAACTGTATACCCAAGGACCTTCTGTATGACGAATTGACCACTGCGTCATGGTCTCTGGGTCATCAATGCCTCTGCTACAAGGATGCTTCAAAATGAGATATGAAGAAGGTAGACAGTCACTTTGACAACTCAGATATAGTCACTGGTGGCTGAGACCTCTGGAGGCTAACTGTTTGGAAGAACTTTGAAGCTGGTGAGGAGATATCGAAGTTTGATGTCCAAGAAGAAGCCTAGAGAAAACTGAGGGCAGCAAATTGTGCATATCCACAGTCTTCCTTTGCAGAGCAAACAACAGAGTGCCAGGCCAGAATGGGGCTCCTGAGCCACTCAGGGACACAACACAGAATTGCACAAACTGTCCCCTTAAAAGACCAAAGGTTGCCATATTAATACCATATTCTTTCTTAATTTCGCCTCCAACTTTTTTCTGATTAACACGAGGGTCAATGTTCTGCAAATGCATTATTTTGCAGATTGCTCATCCTTTCACATCCCCAGTGCTGAATTTGCACTGGCTTACACATTCCTAACCTTTTACCCACCTTGGTGTTTGTCCCTTCTTTCAGTCCAAAGGTTGTCAAAGTCAAAGTTGGCATCAGGTAGTTCATTCCCATGCGATGCTGTGTTACAGAAAATCCAGCAATAAAATATACTTTTTTTCCCAGTTCCCATATTGATCTGGTATGGGATTCACTTATCATTATTTGAAAAGTGAAGGTCAGTGTTATAAAATGCAATCGTGTCTTTATGAGAAATATTCAGCGAGTATTTTACTGTGTGAGATGGGAAGAAGAAGACATCTGTGACACTTCGTCCTTTCTGGTAATTCTGAGGCCATTCCTGTCACTACACTCAATGTCAACAGTTTTCTGTGTAATTAGAGCCATTTCAAACTACTAGGTCAAAGATTTCCAGATGGTGGCACCACTTGGTAGAAAATTCTACATATCTCCAAGTGGGAAAGCATTCCAACAGGTACTGCACATGCACTTTCTGAATCACTTCTGCTTTCACTAATGTAAAAGGAAGGACCTGAAGTTACATAACACCCACAATGATCTCCAAACACCTTGATTAACTTAACAGCCAATGACATACTTCTGAAATGTGGTCACTATTCTAACAGAGGAAACCTTGCAGCTAATTTTTTACAGAGCAACATCTCAGGGATAAAATGACCAGCCGATCTGATTTACTTTTAAGTGAGATCATTTGATTGATATTGGACTGTACACTGGAATATCTTCTCAGATCTGGGAAAAATGTTAATGGTATATTTTATGTTGAAGGCTGAGGGGTGACCTTATAGAGGTTTATATAATTATGAGGGGCATGGATAGGGAAAATAGGCAAAGTCTTTTCCCTGGGGTCGGGGAGTCCAGAACTAGAGGGCATAGGTTTAGGGTGAGAGGGGAAAGATATAAAAGAGACCTAAGGCGCAACTTTTTCATGCAGAGGGTGGTATGTGTATGGAATGAGCTGCCAGAGGATGTGGTGGAGGCTGGTACAATTGCAACATTTAAGAGGTATTTGGATGGGCATAGGAATAGGAAGGGTTTGGAGGGATATGGGCCAGGTGCTGGCAGGTGGGACTAGATTGGGTTGGGATATCTGGTCGGCATGGACGAGTTGGACCAAAGGGTCTGTTTCCATGCTGAAAATCTCTATGACTCTAAGAGGCTTCAATTTGACCTCTCATCCAAATGACATGCTTAAGCTTCAGCCTTAACACTCAAATTATTGGTCGGTGGGCATTGTTGCTTATCAGATTAAATCATGGAAGATAACAATAGCCATAAGAATAGCCTTATGATCTTTGGAAAACAAGGTGGGATGAAATTGTGAAGGTGACAGTAGAAGCATTTTGAGCTATATTGGAAATCAGAGGGACCACATATGACCCCTAAAGGAACTCTGAGACAGTTTCACTCAATCTCAGGTTAGGACAGAACCACTAAATGTTTTGCATCCTTTTGATAATCCTTTTATCCCAAGCAAGGCATGAGCTACTCTGTAATGAATAGTATTATTAATATTAATGTAATAATGTCCTCTTGATTAGATGAAGGAAGATGCATATCAATCCGTCGCCTGGTCTGGATAATGTCAGTCCAAGGCTGATCAGAGCTTATGGGATGAATTTTCTGTGAGCCCACGCTCACTTCTTCAGTTGTTCGACAAAGGCAGGAATATTTTCCATAGGAAGCAAGTTTGCTACTTTTCGTTTCTGAAAAAGAGACAATAAAGCCTGTTAACAGGAGGGCAGTCAGTTTGCCAAGCACAGCTGCAAAGTTACTGGAATGAGTCTTTATTAGCATTGGGAAGGGGGTCACTAGAAATTCACCACAAAACTGCTGAGAAAATAGACCTGGCCATACAAAGATGCTGAGAGTTATTTTGCATACGTCACTAGAATAGTGCATGAGGGGTGTCAGGTATTCTTTCCAACCTGGAATATCAGAAAGGTTGGATTATGTTAGGTCATTGGCAAGAATTTGAAATTTTGAATGAGGAACCCATATTCTGTGGTTGCCCAACCCAGAGAGATATGATTGATGGTGTCTTGTTAGAGTCAGCATTAGGCCCATTAGTTTTCACAGCATTTTTAAATGGCCTGGACATTAGTGTGGAACATATCACAATTATTTTTGCAGATGATACCAAAATCTGAGCAAAGGTTAGCAGAGCAGGAGGATACAATTCTCTCCTGAAGGTTTGTTTACAAAATTGGTCACAAGTTGTCAGGTTTTAATGTAGCTAAGTGTAGTGCCATATATGTTAGCTGAGTCCATATAGAATACACATATCATTTGCAATGAATAATGCTTTCAGAAATTGAAAGAGAAAACAATCTGCATATTTCTCAATGCAAGTCACTTACGGAACATGGTCAAAATAGAGAAACTCTAGTGACGATAAACAGGGCTGAAGATTTATAAGAGCTGAACAGAATCATTTTCAAAAGGCAATTTAACTTGAACCAAGATGGAGACTGGAGTCACATGATTTCTTGGGTGTTTTATTTTACACTCTCAGAAA
Source organism: Hemiscyllium ocellatum (assembly GCF_020745735.1). Classification (NCBI taxonomy): domain Eukaryota; kingdom Metazoa; phylum Chordata; class Chondrichthyes; order Orectolobiformes; family Hemiscylliidae; genus Hemiscyllium; species Hemiscyllium ocellatum. Next base: position 43,461,756 of record NC_083408.1, read on the forward strand.
GAGGAATCACCAGTCTTCCATATGGAACACTATTTGGAAGAAGTACTGAGGATGTAGAATGTACATTGGTTGGGAGACATCAATATCTGTCAACAAGTGTGATTCGACAGTACTACAACTGACCAAGCTGATTCAATGATAAAGGACACTACTGCACCGGGTCACCAGCAGATGGTGAGAGAACAAACAAGGGAGAAATACATACTTTATTGCATCCTTACCAACTGCCTGCTGCTAATGCATCTGCCCATGACACTATCATTAAGAATGTCTGTGCATAGTCCTAAGGAGATGAAGTCCTGTTTTCATTCTGAAGATGCCTTCTGTTGTATTGTGTGGTACTACATCTATGTTTTGTGGTATCGACTCTGAACAGATCTAGCAATTCAAAATCAATGTGATGCAGAGGACCATTAACAGTAACAGAACTGTTTGCTACCTCACAGCCCAGTACATCCCTAACTCTGCCCTTAGCATCCAGCCAGAGGATCTTCCCTGCTTCAGTACAGAGTGCAGGAGGGCATGTCAGAAGCAGCATTGGACACAGCCAGAAACAATAATCAATCTGAAACTAGAAAACAGGGCTACCTGTGTGTCAAACAGCATAAGCAGCAAGTGATCGGCAGAGCAAGGCAATTCCACAATCAACAGATTAGATCTAAACTCTGTAGTCTTGCCACATTCAGTCATGAATGATGATGGACAATTAAACAACTCATGGAGGAGGAGCCTCCATAAATGTCCCCATACTCAATGATAAGCGAGCTCAGCAGATCAGTACAAAAGCTAAGGGTGAAACATTTGCAACAGTCTTCAGTTAAAAAAAAGTGCTGAGTGGATGCACCATCACAGCCTCTTCTCGAGGTCATCAGAATTACAGATGCCAGTTCTCAGGTAATTCAGTTCACTTCATGTGATATCAAGAAATGGCAGAAGTCTCTGAATACACAAAGACTATGATTCCTGACAAAATAGTACTGAAGACACAAACTCCAAAACTTGCCACATGCCCGAGACAAACTGTTCCAGTATAGCTACAACACTGACATCTACCCAACAATGCCCTGTATACAAAAAGCAGGTCAAATCCCAACTAGCCAATTACCTCCCTATCAGTCTGCTCTCCTCGCAAGGTGATTGAAAGGGTGATTGACAGTGCCATTAAGCAGTACTTGCTTTGGACTTAAAAGCAAAATACTGTATATCTGAAATAAACTCAAAGTACAAGATAAACTTACAGGTCTGACAGGATCTGTGGAGAGAGAAACCGAGTTAACATTTTGGGACTAGCATGATTGTTCTTTGAGCTTGTCAGTTCCAAAGTAGAGTCATGTTGGACTCAAAAAAATTTCTCTGTTTTTCGACCTATGCACTGATGCACAGTTTTGGTTCTGCCAGGACAACTCACTTCCTGACTTAACATGAATGAACGAGCTAAATTCAGAGGTGAGGTGAGAGTGACAGCCCTTGAGTACATTCATGACTGTATTTGACTGAGTGTGGCATCAAGGAACCTTCATCAAATTAAAATCAATAGCTGTCAGTGGACACTTTCTCTGCTGGTTGGAGTTCTACCTGGCACATAGGAAGATAGTTGTCATTATTGAACGTCAAACATCTCACTCCAGGATATCTCTGCAGGAGTTTGGCGGGGTAGTGTGTTAGATCCAATCATCTTCAGTTGCTTCATTAAGGACCTTTCTTCCATCTTAAGGTCAGATGTGGAAATTTGCACTGATGATTTCACGATGTTCAGCACCATTTGTGATTCCCAGATACTAGATCTGAAGCTAGTACTTAGGCCCCAGTAATGAAGATTGGTTGCAGAAGAGCCTTATCCTGAACTTTAGCAGGAGCCACTCTCCTCATATCCAGCCATTTGATAGGTGGAGTTTGTTGGAATAAACTTTAAAGACTTCCCTATTTGCCATTCCTTGATCCAAACGATGTCTGCTGTTAAGTCCTGCTCTGGAAGGTGTCTGCAAATGGGGTGCCGATATGGGGCTTTGAAGAGCTGGAAAACAGAGCTTCTGAGGAGCCATTTCTTCTCTCAATGTCGTTAGTCTGTGGAGTTGTCTTTTTCTTAGACCAATGAAGATCCAATCATTGAAGATATTTAAGGTGGATTCAGATAGATTTTTGATTGAGAAGGCAGTGAAGAATGAAGAGCAGTAGATAGCGAGGTGCCTTAAAGGCCAAATCACATCAACTGTAGCTGAAAATGTGTTGCTGGTCAAAGCACAGCAGGCCAGGCAGCATCTCAGGAATAGGGAATTCGACGTTTCGAGCATAAGCCCTTCATCAGGAATGAGAGAGAGTAGCCAAGCAGGCTAAGATAAAAGGTAGGGAGGAGGGACTTGGGGGAGGGGCGATAGAGGTGGGATAGGTGGCTGTGGTAACGAGTCTGTTTGAGAACGTGGCTGAAGAGTTTCTGTGCAGAGGAGATGACCTGGGGGGCGCAGTGAGAGAGAGACTCACTGAAATCCTTGTAGAGGGAGGAAGAGAGCTTCTTCAAGGAAGGCATCCTTGCAAGAGGATTCGCAGTAGGTTAAAATCAGCTGTGATCTCCAGCATCTGCAGACCTCATTTTTTACTCGAAGATTTTAACCTACTGCGAATCCTCTTGCAAGGATGCCTTCCTTGAAGAAGCTCTCTTCCTCCCTCTACAAGGATTTCAGTGAGTCTCTCTCTCACTGCACCCCCCAGGTCATCTCCTCTGCACAGAAACTCTTCAGCCACGTTCTCAAACAGACTCGTTACCACAGCCACCTATCCCACCTCTATCGCCCCTCCCCCAAGTCCCTCCTCCCTACCTTTTATCTTAGCCTGCTTGGCTACTCTCTCTCATTCCTGATGAAGGGCTTATGCTCGAAACGTCGAATTCCCTATTCCTGAAATGCTGCCTGGCCTGCTGTGCTTTGACCAGCAACACATTTTCAGCTGTGATCTCCCGCACACATCAACTGTAGGTTTGTTGAGTGATGGAGCAAGCTTGAGGGAGGGAAATGGACTACTCTCAATCCTAAATCTTGTATTCAAATCAAACCTATTAATTGAAGCCTATTAAAAGAGTAAGTTTTGAGCTGATATCAATGCCTCAGCTGAAGGTTGGGTCATTTCCCAGCTCTCTCACACCGCTTTGTGATGCTCAACAGTGCCTTTTCCTGTCACCAAGTAGATTGCAATTGATTCTGTTTCCTGATTGCCTTGATATGTGGGTACTTTATGGTTGTGTGGATGCCCATGTGTTTGCCAAGGAACTTGAAGTGTAACTTTGTTTTGAGGATGCAATGCATTTCAGATGTCTTTTTCCAATTACACTCCATGCTGCGATATCTGCAATATGAAGAGGCAGTTTAATTAACCTCTTCGTGCAAACAGCCCGGTGTGTACTTGAACTCATGGTCATGTTAATCGAAAGTGAGAATGTTACTATTTAAAACGGCCATCTCACAACATAAAGGAATAAGCTGAAAAGCAGAGATCATGGGAATGAAGCAATCTGTTACATGGTCAGTCATGTCGCTTTCTAAAATCTGACCAGGTTTAATGTTACTTTCAGAGAAAACTTAGAACAGATACCATGCACCCACCCTCTGCAATGGTGTAATGCAGCACATGGTGGATTTCACCTTGTTTAATTGATCTAGAAGAAATCTTGGCATAAGTTCGAACATGTTTTGGAAGTACTTTGGATTTAACAACAGTGATCAAGCAATGCTGTGGAATTTACTTCCTTGGTAAACTCTCTTCCAATTAGCCTTTGTCTGATGCAGTCTACAGGTAAAAACCTGCTCCAGAGCTTTGTCAGCACTAAATCGAAATGTTCCAATGAATATCAGCAGAAATTGTTGGAAATGTTCAGCAGGTCAGATGGTACCTATGGATAATGAGACAGAACGAATGTTTCAGACCTGTGATCTTTTTGTTCTGACGAAAGTTCACAACTCTGAAGTGTTATCTCTACCTTTTTCTCTTTATGGGTGCTTCCAGACTTGCTGAGTATTTTCAGCAATTTTTGTTTCTACTTTAGATTTCCAGCATCTGTAGTGCTTTAGCTTTGTATGCCCCGTGCAATGCTTGATTATCTTATTTGATAGCGGTCCATAATATCTCCATAAGCTAATAGCTGGGTAACAAAAAATCCAACTTAAGTGTCCATTTGGCAGTGAAACAGACAAAAGTGAATTTCCAAAGCATGATGGTTCACTTTTAAGAATGATGTGGATGAGCTGGTGTTGAACTGGGATGGACAAAGTTAAAAAAATCACACAACACCAGGTTATAGTCCAGTGGGTTTATTTGGAAGCATGAGCTTTCAGAGCACTGCTCCTTCATCAGGTAGCTGTGGAGCAGGGTCATAAGACCCAGAATTTATAGCAAATGATTACAGCGTCATGCAACTGAAATGATGTATTGAACAAATCTAGATTGCTGTTAAGTCTTTCATCTTTTAGAATGTGTTGCAGGTTTCAATTCGTTAATATGTAAATCCCAGAGCTTCCTTTAAGTCACATTCTCGAGATAACTTAAGGTTTTATAAAAAATAAGTGATATCTCAGCTCAGCAGTAAAGGTGTGAGGTTAGAGCCTGTCTATCAGTCAGACTGGTTCTATTTCCAAAGTAGGTACTTATATAATATTACATGGATTCATTGCCTGCAGATTGTGCACAAGATTGGGATCCAGACAGACTCTAACCTCACACCTTTGATGCATTGTCTGAGCTGCGATGTCACCTTTTTTTATAAAACCTTAAATTATCTCAAGAATGTAACTTAAAAGAAATTCTGGAATTTATATATTAATGAACCTAAATCTCCAACACATTCCAAAAGATTAAAGACTTTACAGTAATCTAGGTTTGTTCAATATATCAGCTCAGTTACGTGACACTGTAATCTTTTGCAATAAATTATGTATCATATGGTCCTGCTCCACAGCCACCTGATGATGGAACACCGCTCCGAAAGCTCGTGCTTCCAAATAAACCTGTTGGACTATAACTTGGCGTTGTGTGATTTTTAACTTTGTCCGCTTTTAAAGAATTTGCATTGAAGCAGCAGTCATTTCAAGGAATACAGGAGGCTTAGAGCATCAGGAAAAATAACAAACAAGAAACAGAAGTATGAATTCAGAACTGCCAGGGTCACTAACAGACTCACAGAGCTTTATGAATAAAACTTTGAGCAAAATAATGATTGCAAGAACATCTTAACACAGGAAGATGCCTGGAGGGTTGAGTTGAAAAATGAAAAGCAAGCTTCCACCAAGGATTTGTGATGCTGGATAGCCTTCAAGCAAGTTGTCCATGGCAAGATGAATGATTGTGGTGTATTCCACAAGGGTCAGCATTCTCCTTCTGTTTACTGTTGCTTGAAGATAATTTTACATGTTACGCCATTACAGGATTTTCTATTTAAAAGCCTTCCTTGTATTTTTTTAGCCCTGTCTCATTGAATGCTTTTGTTAGTGGTAGTTGTAATAACATTGTGTCACAGGGCTGGGATTTTCCTATCCTGACACCAGGCCAAAGTGTCACAGGGCTTTAAAAATGGCTTGGGGGACTCAATCCATAATTCCTGCCCTTTTTCCCCACAGTTTTCATCTTGAGGGGTGCGTCGTAAAAGCATACAACTGGCCTGATGTTGCAGTCCTCTTGCAGAGTGGACTATTCTGAACCTCCACAATTTTGTCTGAGGGGATCAAGTCTTGGTTGGCTTCATGAATCACCCAAGTACAGAGATGCTGTGAACCATATGAAAGTTCAGAACAAAAGGAGCTGCCTATTTCACATATCATAATGAAATGTTATAATGTAAGCTCAATCTGTTGACAGTCCTTTGTTTCAGGATTAATGGTGCTGGAAGAGCACAGCAGTTCAGGCAGCATCTGAGAAGCAATAAAATTGACATTTCGGGCAAAAGCCCTTCATCAGGAATAAAGGCAGAGAGTCTGAAGCGTGGAGAGATAAGCTAGAGGAGGGTGGGGGTGGGGAGAAAGTAGCATAGAGTACAATAGGTGAGTGGGGGAGGGGATGAAGGTGATAGGTCAGGGGCGAGGGGAGGGTGGAGTGGATAGGTGGAAAAGAAAATAGGCAGGTAGGATAAGTCATGGGAACAGTGCTGAGCTGGAAGTTTGGAACTAGGGTGAGGTAGGAGAAGGGGAAATGAGGAAACTGTTGAAGTCCACATTGATGCCCTGGGGTTGAAGTGTTCTGAGGTGGAAAATGAGTCGTTCTTCCTCCAGGCGTCGAGTGGTGAGGGAGCAGCGGTGAAGGAGGCCCAGGACCTCCATGTCCTCGGCAGAGTGGGAGGGGGAGTTGAAACGTTGGGCCACAGGGTGGTGTGGTTGATTGGTGCGGGTGTCCCGGAGATGTTCCCTAAAGTGCTCTGCTAGGAGGCGTCCTGTCTCCCCAATGTAGAGGAGACCGCGTCGGGAGCAACGGATACAATAAATGATATTAGTGGATGTGCAGGTAAAACATTGATAGATGTGGAAGGCTCCTTTCGGGCCTTGGATAGAGGTGAGGGAGGAGGTGTCGGCGCAAGTTTTGCAATTCCTGCAGTGGCAGGAGAAGGTGCCAGGATGGGAGGGTGGGTTGTAGGGGGGCATGGACCTGACCAGGTAGTCACGGAGGGAACGGTCTTTGCGGAAGGTGGAAAGGGGTGGGGAGGGAAATATATCCCTGGTGATGTGGTCTTTTTGGAGGTGGTGGAAATGTTGGCGGATGATTAGGTTTATGCGAAGGTTGGTAGGGTGGAAGGTGAGCACCGGGGGGGGGGTTCTGTCCTTGTTACGGTTGGGGGGTGGGGTCTGAGGGCGGAGGTGCAGGATGTGGGCGAGATGCGTCGGAGGGCACCTTTAATCATGTGGGAAGGGAAATTGGGGTCTCTAACTAAGGAGGCCATCTGATATGTTCTGTGGTGGAACTGGTCCTCCTGGGAGCAGATACGGCAGAGGCGGAGGAATTGGGAATACGGGATGGCATTTTTGCAAGAGGTAGGGTGGGAAGAGGTGTATTCCACGTAGCTGTGGGAGTCGGTGGTTTTTACCTAGTCCTTTGTTTAAGGTAAGTGACAATTAAATGAAATGATTGCCAGTTCATTTGTTCTAACCATTGGGAAACCATTGAGCATATTCACTGCAGTGTGAAAGGAGGAAAGTCTTAAGATGTTTTCCAGTGCATATCCCTTGGATGAACTGCTATTCTGCTTTGTAAAGTTTTGAAATCCACTCCAGATTCTTTGGAATTTCCCGACTGTTTTCATATTTCCATTGAAGTTCAATTCTCCCATTTGTTCAGCTATTTCAAAGAGTTTTCATTTTGTTTTTGCAGTTCTGTTCAGCTGCTTGTTAGGCTGTTTCAATGCTCATTGTTCTTCTAGCTATCATCAAAGGCTCTAATTGATTCTGCTGTGGAAGGTTTGTTGTCATAATGATTCAATAGGATGGTAATATTTACGGTTGGCAACCTTCTAACTCGTGAATTTAGTTCAGTAGGGTGTGTTGAAACATCAGTCAAGGTGAATGTGAACTTGTTTATGTTGGTAGTTTTATGAGTTTGTAGGAGAGCAGTTGTTTGAAAATGTCTCATTTATTTATTTAATTGAGTTGTGAGCTCTTCAAAGACTCCCAAATTTTATTATGGGATGGTTGTACTCTGATTATAGTGGATGCTGGCTGGGTTGGTTGGGGAAGGTAAAGGGACAGATAGTGTTGAGGAAGCAAGGAGGGCTGCAGAAGGACTTGGACATGTTCGGCAAGTCGGCAAAGATGTGGCAGATACCCAATGGTGTTTAGAAGAATGATTGGGGCTCTGATTGAAACTTACAGGATCCTGAGAGGCCTGGATAGAGTGGACCAGCAGGAAATGTTTCCACTAGTAGGAGAGACTATGACCGGGGACACAGCCTCAGAGGAAAGGGATGACCCTTTAGAACTGGAATAAAGAGGTATTTCTTCAGTCAGACTGTGATGACTCTGGAGAGGCCAGGCCGTTGACATAGATATTTGATTAGTAAGGGGATCAAGTGTTACAGAGTGAAAGCAGGAGAATGGGATTGATAACAAATGGTGGAGTAGATGTGATGGGCTGAATGGCCTAATTCTTCTCCTATATCTGTCTTTGTGGTCTTATGCTATGGGTATATGGGATTTGAAAGGTATATGATAGAATGAGAGGGTCTGGAATTGAGGGAGCATGAAGAGGGTATGGAATGGAGAGGGGGCTGATGAGGAAATGGGGAATAGGAGGTTTAGGGTTAGGGGAGTGGGACTTATTCTGGTCTCCAGAACTGGGTCAATGTCTTTGAATGAAGGTGGACTTTTAAACCAGGCTACATTGGCATTGGGCCCATTTTCAATTCTCCCTTCTTCCAAACAAGAGTCATAATGGACTTGATTGTTAACTCTGTTTTCATCTTCTCAGATGCTGCCAGATCTGCTGAGTTTCCCAAGCACTCTGTGTTTATTTCTGATTTCCAGCATCCACAGTAATTGACTTGAAATTTTCTCCACCTTAGCCTGTCTCCTCCAGTTCCAAGCCATTTGCCAGATGAAATTGATATTGATATTTGCCAATTATATTTGCCAATTGGATGCTGCCAATAAGAGACTGGATTGAAACATCAGGATAATTTCCCAAAACCCGAATCCCCACCTCAATGACGGAAATCCAGTCCATAGGGTCAATATAGGACAGAATGAAACATTTGATGCATATAATCTCATTCCTCTGCTCTAACACTGTAACCTTGTATTTTCGTTTCTCCTAAACCATTCACCAAGTATAAAATACCTGAACACATGGGTGGCTTTAAACTATTCTATTACACAATAGTAGCAGCTAGATTTAACCACATTTGTAATGACTAACTCCATTGAGCAGTATTGAACTCCATTTTAAATTTCAACTTCACCATAGCAACATGAAGTAAAATGAGTATTTGATTATGGTTGCAGCACTGTCAATTGTAAATACCAGACTCAAGTTGTGGAATTATGTATTTTACAAAAATACTATGGTATGGAATGTGCTCCCATTGCAATTACAGTGACAGATAGTAATCTTAGATTAATCCATGTTGATCAAATTGTCTTGCTCACCAGTCCAAATAAACTAATTGTTACCTGGTTTGACATCAGAGTGCACAGGATTAGCCTGATGAGATCTGAAGCATTCATTTGAGTTCTTGTCTTCTCTTTTTTTAAAAAAAAACAAGGTTAACAGTAAATTATAGAGGAAAACAGAATGATTCTGAAATAAGTGCTGTTATTGCGTCACCAAGTTCCCCGTATGTACATGTGCACAGTACACTGGCTGCAGCCAGCCAGCTCGGAGTCAGTCCCTGAAGTGAGGAGATTCTGAGATCCCATTTACATAGGTCAGCCAGGGCTTCCTGACTGGCCCAGGTTAACAATCCCAATCAAGAAGCTCATAGTCAATAAGATCCTTCTGGTTCAGATCATTACAGATTTGTTCTAATTTCAGATGAGTGGCATGTGGGAGGCAGAGCAGACTGGGATAGGTGTGGAGTTGGCGGAGTGAAGTATCTGTGTGCGTGCGTGTGTGTGTGTGTGAGGGAGACCTGGATTTCAGTGCCATATTCCAATGTGTAAATGTTCTTCTGAATCAAGCTAGCATAGTGAGATGCCTGGTCTTTAGGTGCAGGATTTCATTCACTGAAAAAGGCACTAGAGGAAATGATCCTTTGCCTGAGGTAAACTGTTAAGATGGGGAGATGGAAGTCGAACGTGACTGAAGGAAGAGAAATGAAGCCCTTCAGCGGGAGGCTGTTGAAGGATTGCCGATGCTGTGGAGCACTCCTGTCTCTCTTGAGACCAAGCAGAAACCTTTGCTTTCTTCAGTTCTATTATTTCATTTTAACTTTACCTCTGCACTTTTTTGTACTCCTCGAAGCTTTATAAAGTCTGACTTCTGACATTAGCATAAATTTTGCTGTTTTCTTTGCCTGACTTGATCCAATGCACTTCTGAATAAGCAGGGGCATCTAAATTTGGCAGCGCTACCCTTGAGTATTGTGGGGATGTGTCTCAACTGTGCCTGTGGAATCTCCCTTTTCTGCTGATTTACCACTGTTGTTCCTTCTTGTATCTGTAACTATTTCAGGTTCACCAGGTCATTTACCAGCTTTCTAAAATGTGCCCACCCCAGATTAGAACTTTTACTTCTGTTCTATCTTTATTCCTTTCCATAATGATGCTTCACCTGACTGTATTGTGAGCTCTATCTCCAAAATGGTCACCCACTGCTACTTCAACCATTTGCACAGCTTCACAGTTCCAAAGACTAAATCTAGAACTGCACCCTATGAATTGTTGAGTACTAGATGAAAATAATTAGCTCAAATGTGATTCAAGAATTTTGTGCTGTTTGGCTTTTTCACATTGTTTGCATCCTAGTAGATACCTGGGTTGTTCAAGTTCCCAACTGTTCTTATTCTATTGTACTTGCACTCAGAAATGTGACTAGATATTCGCTGCTTCAAATTGACAAGTGTGGTGCTGGAACAGCACAGCTAGTGAGGCAGCATCCCAGGAGCAGGAGAATCGACGTTTTACGCATCAGGAATTTTCTGCTTTAAGCGTCTCTCATTATTTGGGGGTCTATACTGTATGCCTGGCAGTGTGGGCTGTCCCTTTGTTTCTGAACTCAATCCATATCCTCATTTGATGACTCTTTTCGTATTTCAGCCTTCCTCACATCTGTGATGGGTTCTTTAACCAATAATGTTGCACCCAACCTTTTTTATTGCCTCCTTTATAATAGCTGAAAACCCTATAACCAGGGATGTTGAGCTGTCATATTTGCCTCTCTTTAGGGCGGTATGGTGACTCAGTGGTTAGCACTGCTGACTCAGCACCAGAGTCCCAGATTTGATTCCAGCCTCGGGCGACAGTCTGTGTGGAATTTGCACATTCTCCCCGTGTCTGTGTGGGTTTCCTTCAGGTGCTCTAGTTTCCTCCCACAGTCCAAAGATGTGCAGGTCAGGTGGATTGGCCATGCTAAATTGCTCGTAGTGTTAGGTGCATCAGTCAGAGCGAAATGGGTCTGGGTGAGTTACTCTCAGAGGGTTGGGCCGAAGGGCCTGGTTTCCACACTGTAGGGAATCTAATCTAAATCAAGTTTCCATGCATGCCATCATGCTGCCATGTCTCTCTCTCTCTCTCTCTCTGCTCTCAGCTCATTGGCTTTATTCACTCTGCTCCTTGCGCTCACATATATTTTCAGTGCTGTACATTTTTTACGCTCTGCTCCCGTTGTCTTTCAGAGTCACTCATTAAATTTCCAGTTCTTACCTCTGAAGTTGCCCTTTCCATTTCTCCTACCAGTCTAATCTAAACCCTCCCCAACAGCAATTGCAAACCTCCTTGTGAGGATATGTATCCTAGCCCTGTTCAGGAATAAGTGATTTAGCTTGTCCAGGCTCTAAAACCCCAGAGATCTGATGCCCACCATCTTTCACTTGTTTTCCACCACATGTAGCCTGAGAGACTGGGCATATTACTGAGACAACTGCTTTAGACTTTCTGCCTTTCAGTCTTCTATTAGCTCCCTGAAATCCACTTTCAGGATTTCATCCCTATTCCTATCTGCATCATCGGTACCAACATGGACTACAACCTTGGGCTGAATACTCTTGAATGTCCTGCAGCCGATCCATAACATCCTTGCACCAGGGAGATCAGGTAATTTCCTGGAGCTGTGTTGACAGCCACAGAAATACCTCTGATCCCCTGACTATGGAATCCACTGTCACTGTTGCTTTTCCATTCTCTTCCAACCCTCACCGCATATAACTGAGCTCTCCATGGTGCTACTGACTTGGCTCTCGCTGCAGTCTGCCAAGGGAATCTTTTCTCAGTACTGCCCAAAATGGAGTACTGATTGCCAAGCACAATCGACTTACGAGTCTCCTGCATTGCTTGCCTGCTTGTCTTGGTCTTTTTGGTGGTTATTAATTCCCTTGCCTGCACATTTCAAATCTGCAGTACGACCACCTCCCTAAAAGTCTTAATACTAGGGGACATGCATTTAAGGTGGGGGTGGGGGGGGGGGTGGGGTGGAGTTCAAAGGTGATGTGAGGGGCAAGTTTTTTTTTAACACAGACTGTGGTAAGAGTCTGGAATGTGCTGGATAGTGGTGGAGGCAGACACAATAGGGGCATTTAAGAGACATTTGGATAAGCACATGAATATGCAAGGACTGGAGGGATAAAGACCAAGGTCAGGCGATGGGATTAGTTTAATTTGGCATCATGTTCAGCACAATATTGTGGGCCAAAGGGCCTGTTCCTGTTCTGTACTGTTCTATGTGCTACCTATATAGTCCTCTGCCTCATTGATGAATAATAAGTACTTGAGCCACTAACCAAGTTCCAAAACCGAGATCTCAAGCTTGTGCAAGGGTGACATTTCCTGCATGTGTATTGGTAAGGGTCACATGGTGTGTTAATGTCATCGCATATACTGCAGGACTGAAATTCCACTTGGCCAAGTTGACCTGCCATCTGGTAACTTTAAAACCTATTTAGTCCAATTTAGAATAAATGAAAAACCTCCTGTTTTGTCATTGCAGATCATTATATCTGTGCAAGGGTGTGCTGTGGACAACATTAATACACTCCCTGATTCCATCAGTGTAGCATTCAGTCAGACATTCTTGGGCACACAATCAGTATGGCATTTAAAAGTGACAAGTTATGCAACCTTTATTAAAGTTTATTCTTTATTCATCCCCTTTATTATTATTCCCCTTAAGTAAATGAATGAAAAAGTAAACCACATTTCTTTGTACTGAAGAGTTAGATTAAGGATTTTATAATCACTGTAATTGTTATTGCCACAAAAAGATTTGATTTTTGTAACTCATCCACCCATTTTGAAAAGCTTTTCCTTAAAAATAAAATGTGACAACAGCTAGATCAGGATGTCAGTCTCCACCAAAGTTTAAATCGACAGCCAGTGAGGTGTGAAAAGATATTCCTACATTTTGAGCCACTTAAGCTGCGTGTGAAGTGCTCTTAACAGCTTTCCCTGTGACCAACTATTATCATTGCATAGTGCCACCGACCTTGTACCATTTACAAACTGCTAGGGACTTTCACACTCAGCAAGGTACTTAACATCTAAAAGCTGAGAAATGAAAAAAAAAAGTCTGGTCCTAAAATAGGCCTGTGAACGTGGAACCTGAGTTTAAGTGTCTCAGTGACAGGTGATTTATCACCTCTGCAGTGAAATGATTTATTTTAATAGTGAAACACCTTGAGTCAAATCTGAATTTAATTTCAAATGTTAATGTAATAGCTGTAATTGAGCCACTTCAGATTCATTGATGAATTTCCACATTTAAACAATTATGACTCATTTTGAATTTGCTGTATTGTATACGCAAATTGATAAAGTCTAGCACTTTGTCCATTAAGCTGATAGTTGCCATGACCTTGTAACTGTGCCAATTTAGACAGTAGTTGCACATTTCTTTCATATCTGTGTTAAAGTTTCTGGGAGAATGGCATGAGATACAAGGCTTTTGGCAATTCTTTTTCTTCGCGTTGTCAAGCTCATGAATCTGGAGCTGATAGCTGGGAGAATGGTATTTTGGAAGGTATAAAATAAAAGTATATTTTTTCATGAACCAAAGATGTTATGACATACTTTTGGGGCAGGTGGGACTTGAACCTTGGACTCATGGCTCAGAGATAGAGACACTGTACTACTGCAACACAATCCAAACAGAATCAATGATTAGTCATTGACGTCACTCTCTGCATACAAATTTGATTTCGGCTTTGGATTGTATAAAAAACGTAAACTGAGTTAGCAAGAGTGTACCAGGAGCTTGTGTGGGAAGACAGCTGAAGAGGCATCTTCAGCAAGAGCTGAGTTACACTCATTATTTCTGCATGTTAATTGTGGAGCTGAGAGGAAAGTCCTGATTGGGCTATAGATCTGATGGGAGTGCAAACCCAGAATGCATGTCATCAAAATTCTGCAAATCTTGAAGAAGAAAATATGTATTCAGAATATAAAGAAAATGGTATAATGCATGCAGGGTAGTATATGTAATGTGAGGCAATTTAAGCTCGAAAGGAAAGCAGGCAGGCATGAGAAATATATGGGGTGAACAACCCCCAGAAATGAGAAGAATGGCAAAAAGGTGCCATTCAGCTGAGCAAGCAAATGTACAATAATAAATGAAGTTGTATCAGATCAATGGGATGTTCTATGCAGCACCTGATATTTAGTTGCTTTTGACAGCAACGGAGCTGAATGCCATGCAGAGGCAATGGGATAAATAACCTCCTCGTGCACCACAGCAATTCTGTGATTCTATATCATGTGTGGCATACAAAGGATGGCTGATCCAATAGGAGCAGTTTGTCTGTGGTTAACCTGTCCTTTGAGAGTTCTTCCTAGTCCCAAACTCTTTGCAGTCTAATGCCTACCTGCAAAAGTCCAGCTTTCCCTTTCTTTGACTGCAAGTTTGGTCATCTCTGTAAACTCTTCTACAGGCTTAAGTAATGGGGTGATGGTGATATAGTGATCACATATCATTGAATGAGTGATCCAGTTTCTCAGACTCATGCGCTGGTGTCTTCAGGATTACTAGTATTGTAGCATTACCCTGACCCCACCATCTCCCCTCACTCAGCCTGCCGAACTGTCCATTCCTCTGGCAGTGGCTCTTCTGCCTCCAACCTCTCTTCACGACATCACTTGTGGTTATGCCTCCAAACACCCCTGTGCACGATGGGATCTTCTTGAAAATGAAAGGGCAGCCTTGGATAATGTCTGATTTAACAAATGGTACCCCTGACAGTGCAGCACTCCCTCAGTATTGTCAGATCACGGAAGTGAAATTTAAATACATAATCTTTGGATTCAGAGGTGAGACTGCTACCAACTCAAAAATATTTCTATACTGTTACAAGCACAGGTTCCTTCAGTCCTCATTACCTGTTTGGAAATTATTTGTTTTAAAGTAAATCACCAGTCTAGCCTTTATTTAAACAGAATATTTTTTTTAAAATTATAAGCCAATATTGAAGATTTCTTCAGAATAAAGAGATAAAGTTATTCACTAAACAAATTCCAGACATCAAGATCAAAACAAATGGAAATAAGGAAAAAGAATACCTTTTAAGACAAAAGTTCTATTAGGTCTGTGTTGGCGTATCAGAGGTGGTGTATTGCTTGAATGCCTTATTGCTAAAACAAAATGGTTAAGTCTTGAAGTCAGATCCAGATGGTTTCTGTCATAGAGCATTTGATGTTTTCTTGGACAGGTAGACTTAGCAAGGTCAGATTTTTAGGAGCAAGAGAAGGTTCTTTATTCTTCACTAGTTCTGAGGCTTAGGTACCTTTGCTTTACTTGTTTTTGGACAAGTCAGCACTTGGTTTTGGTATATACCTCACTCAGTCAAAACATTCCCACCCCAGGATGTTTTCTCAGAACCTACTTCCTGGAGTGCTACACACTGGCTTTTCTCAGCAGCCAAGTTTTTTTGTAAATTCAGTTTCAAAACTCAGAATGATGGTTTATTCATTTTGAGGGGTGAAGGGTTTCACCATACAATGATGGGCCTCTTTGAAATTTTTCCTCCCAACCACTATTCTCTTTGAATCTTGAATTCTCATGTCTACATCATCTGTTTGCAAACTCCCATTGTTTCAATAGCTGAAGGAACTGGTGGTTGATTCTCTCTGTAATTGACTTCATGCTTGCTGCTGTATAGTCAGCTGACATGTAATGCCCTGTGGTTTTTAACATCTTGTGTCCAGTTTGAGTCAGATTAGTTGTTGTCCAAAAATCTATCATGTGAAAACTCATTGGTATATGACAATTGTTACAACCAAGACGGAGAAATGCGGTATTACTCTTGTCCCAGTGCTCATGATGTTAAAAATACTGTTCTCAATCACCAAGATGATCAATTAAATACCTCATCTAAATCACATTTTAAACAGAACTGTGATCAACCAAGCTTCTCGATAAACTGAATTATGAGATTATGATCAAAGGACAAAATTATTCAATAACAATGTAGTAATTAAATAATATACATAGTGAAGTAGAAATGTAAATGCTTATTCCTCTAAATATCCCCAGAGCACACAGACCACTCTTGCAACAGTCAAAAGTCTTTTGCCCAGTGCAGGGGAGTACAAAACTAGAGGGCATAGGTTTAAGGTTGTGAAGTGAAAGATTTGAAAGGGACCTAAGAGACAACATTTTTTACGCAGAGTGTGGTGCTTGTGTAGAATGAACTTTCAGAGGAAGTGTTGGAGCCTGGTACAATCATAACATTTAAAAGGCATCTGGATAGGTACATGAATAAGAAGGGTTTAGAGTAATTTGGGCCAAATGTTGGCAAATGGGACAAGGTTAATTTAGGATATCTGGTCAGGCATGGATGAATTGGACTGATGGGTTTGCTTCAGTCCTGTACATTTTCATGATTCTATGACTCTAACAAGGGGAAAAGATGATTTACCTGCACAGAGAAAAAAATATTTTATCGACTGTGGTATTCTTAAAGGCAAAACGATCAAGTGTATGATATATACGAGGTAACTGCTCTGATGTTTTCGCATATGTGATCAAATCATAAACGATGCACAGTTATCCCTGAAATCTCGCAGACACAGCTTGCTCAGGGAATATAGTCTTGAGATGTTTTTTCAATCACCCTTTCAAAAGAGCTAATAGGCTTTTCCCTGATCTGTTCTGGATAGGGGCGCCCTCAGCTGGGCAGCTTGTTCAAAACAGTCTTTTTCTCCCCTGCTCGGCTTGTTTTCAGCAGATTTCCCTCCAACTTTTCAAGACCAGTTACTTTTCAAAACAGTTTCAGTAGGGTCTGTAACAAAACATGCCATTTTTAGGAAGTTTTGTTTCAAACAAGATTATCAAATCTCCACAGTGAACTTTCAGTTATCTCTTTTAAAGGAACTGCTTCAGGTATATCCACAATACTTGAAATAAATTCATTTTTTCACAATCCTTTAAAATGTAAGTTTTCCAAACAATACTAGATATCAACTATAAAGAACTTGCATGATTCAATTTATAGTGCACATATGTTTGCAGTGAGAGTACAGGGCAAAAGGCACAATAGATCGATTTCAAACATCAAACTGCAGAAAATGTCCAAATTGATAGTTGGCAATAAACAACTGTAAAAATCCACTTAGCTAGGAGTAAAAAGATACTGATGCAACTAGAGTGTGGAAATGCCACATTTTCTGAGTGCATCACAACCTAATTTGTGTTCCTGCACCACCTTAAACTAACCCTAACAGGCAAATTGTCATAGTTGGTAATGACACCAGCCTCTATCAGTGTCATTCATTCCTGGAGGAATACCTTGTATTTTACCTTGGTAATAACATAACTTTTTGCACTAAAAGTTCCTGAAAGACACATGGAACAGGTTGAGCTTTAAGAGAGCTGCATCTAACAACTTTTAAACATTTCTTTTAAAATCTCCCCTTAGCGACCTTGACTCATAAATCACTTGCATGAAAACTCTGCAACATGTCTCCCTTCCCATCAAAGATAAATTTCCATAATATCTATGTACATTCATTTTCATTATCAGCCTGAAACCTTCCAGGTTTTCTGAAGCACAGACCTTGTCATGTTCACTATTTAATTGTCCCTCCACTTGCTTATCTTCATGACTTTCAATCCACTTTCTACCAAGTCAGTGAAAATAATCACCTATATTAAAAAGGCTGGTTGCATATTTGACTATCACAGATGTGAACATTGCACTGAATTACAAGGGCTTGGGGAATTCAAATAAAAGCTATCAAAATTATGTTATGGATTTATATTAAGAAGAACAAATTGTAAGTACAAATAAGGTTGAATTCACATTTGTGTAGGTGACACCATCAGGATTAACCTGAACTTCCTGGAATTGTTCAGAAGTGGTAGCATTGACATTTCTTGTGATCTTAACTGATAAGTGACTATGTGGTGAGGTAAGTTAGAGCAAGAGACAAACTGGAGTTGATTGAGTTCTATCTTATCCGCATTTTGGAGCTAGAAGGTACCCTGTCAAAATTATGCAAGCACAAGCAATATGCTAGACCATTGGTGTCATCAAACAGTGACTCCTCTGAAGGAGCAGTTCTGGGCATGTTGTGGTCGACTGTATTCTGCACAATTTGACGAGCTCTTAACAACACCCAACAGGTGAGAATGTCAGGAGGAACAGGCAGAGGACAAAGAGGAGGCTAAGTAGAGAAGGAAGCAGTGAGCTGGCAACTTGGACAAATCCTTTTTTGTCTGAGCTCGTGGCAAGCAAAACGTCATGCGGACAGCCAGTTCTACATTCCTTTGTAACTGACCCCCACATGTGAGACTTGGCAGACAGGACAAAGTCAGCTCAAAGAGTAAGGTGGTGGATAAGCCTTCTCCAGAACGGGTAAATCCGAGGAAGAATGCTGACTGCAGGCAATTGGTTCTGCAAGAAAATACTCAGTCATCCCAGCAAGTCAGCCAAATGCTTAATTAACGCCAGGCTCATCGTGACCTAGAATCAGTGCAACACAGCAATCAGTACATATACCCTGACTCTAGAAGCAACAGATGAGGCCAAAGAGGAATTCAGCTTCAGTCTCGATCGATTGCTGCGCTGTGTCCCAAAGGAAGATGTCTGATTCTCCTTGGGCTTTCCATTATTACATCTGGAAGAGACAAAAACCTCTGGATAAGTTCTAACTAAGAAGGTTGGCAAGGAAGGAGGGGTGTGTGTGTGTGTGTGTGTGTGTGTGTGTGTGTGGCGGGGGGGGGGAGGTGAATGCAAACACCAACAGAGCCTTCTTCCATGACCTGGTCACAACAATCTCCCTACTTTGCCAGAGAGACAGGTACAAGGCAATACCCTTGCTCCAGGTCTTGGCATCTACTTGACTACAACATACTTTGAGAAAGGGACCACAAGGAAGTTAGCATCACTTGCCCCACAACAAGAGCCAACAGCTGCTGGACTGACTGTTTCCTTATATGGTTTATCAACTCCATCAGCCTGGTCCAAAAATGGCAGTGGTGGGAGTGCTGCTGCAGGCAAAAATACCCTGTAAAGAAAGTTCTTGCTCATTCAATCTCTCACAGACAACCTCAATGAGTAGGAACCACAGAATGTAAACAGCATCTGGTCTGCCCTTAAATCCAGCATAAACAGTACTTAGAAGGAATCTCTTGGTTTTTTCTACATGGAAACATCAGATTGGTTGACAAGTATGAGCAGAAGATTCAGGAGCTACGAAAGTACAAGCAGAAGGTGTTCCTGAAGAAGCACCACCAAATCCGCAAAGGAAGAAAACAGGTCCACAGCAAGCGAAAGTGGCAATCCAGTGAGAAAAAGAACTACTGACCTTAGAAAGAAAAGACGGTGGTGGAAATAGTTTAACAACTCATTTCCAGGCATGACGGGTGGAATCTGTACCCCTATCTCCTGCCCACAAACCCAATGAGAGCCAAGAATGGAGGGGCACTCATCCAGGACAGAAAGAGAGTCGGCTCTCACTGGAAGGAGCACTTTGGTGATCTCAACCAAGACTCAGTTCTCAATGTGGGTGGGCTCAACTGATTTCACAGTGTGCTACCCATCACTGTCTCATCACAACCCCAGCCTGGCATTAAGTTGAAAAGGCTGTCCAATGGCTGAGAATCAACTAGCGCAGACAGAATCACTGCCAAAATACAGAAATACAGCAGAGAAACACTTTCAGCCTGAATAAAGCAGATAAGCCATTTTGGCATGAATACATGGCCTCACTTCCCTCATGAAGAAGGAGCAGAGTATGCCAGCAGATCTCTGATCACATAATTATGATTATCTTCAATAAAGGAGGTAAGACCAATTGCGTTGACAGCAGAGGAATCTCCTAGCTGGCTGCCCTTCACTTGTCTCTCCAAGATGCTGAAGAGCTCCTATGGAGTTCATAGTGCAGAATCTGTCAAGCAAAACAGACAGTGAGCATGATCTTCACAAGTGCAGGAAAAATTCAGAGAGCAACAGCAACCTCTATACACAGACTTCTCTGACCTCTCAGCCTTTGACTCTGTCAAAAGAAAGGCGTATGGAGCATCTTCTTCACAAGTGTCTGCCCAAAGTTTACAAGATGTGCCTGTAAGAAGGATTGTTCTGCAATTTTTTTTTAAAGAAAGTCTTATAAATCTGGAGTTGAGCTGTCTGCTTGGAGCCCAGGTAGCTTTGTCTTTGATTCAAGTTGAAACAATAGGAGCAACCTGAATGGGAGGGGTCAGGCTTCCACAGAAGCAGGATTTTTAGGCTTAGTTTTCAGCAGTTGCTGGGCTTTTGAAGCTGGATGTGGATGCTCTTACTCCTCTCTTTGTTACAGCTCAATTCTGGGGTTCTCTTCCTGCTGCTCGACTCTCATGTGAAATAATCTATTTTAATGAATTTGCCCTTGCCCTTGGTGTGTTAATGGGATGTTACTATATTGGAACACTTATTGTTTAGAAGTTATGTTATCTATTATTCCGTGAAGTTTTCCAGTAGAATTAAGTTATTCCAATTCTTCATCTTTAGTTTGTATTTTACCTTCAGAGCAAGAATAAAGTGTGTTTTGCTTTAAACCTGGTAGCTTCATCAATCAAAGTGTATCTAGGACACTTGCCTTTCAAAATAAGAAAACGTTCGGCTTTCAAAATTGTTCTAAAACTATTGATTTGCGCACAGTCAGTTTGCTTCCTGGGATGTAAATTCTGAATTGTTACATTATCGTTTAAAGTGATTTATAGCTTTTAACTTGTATTTAGAGCTAACTCAAGTTAGCAATACTTCCTCAATAACAGCTGTCTGCTGAGTTCAAGTCAGCAAATTCCACAACCACTTAGTTTTAGGGTTTATTCAATTTAGGTTAATCGTCCCACAGGAGAAGAAGCTGCTGCAGAATGATACTTCCATCAAAATAGGCTAATTAATTTTAATAAGGCTTATAGGGTCATAGAGATGTACAGCATAGAAACAGACCCTTCGGTCCAATTTGTCCATGCCAACCTGATATCCCAACCTAATCTAGTCCCATTTGTCAGCACTTGGCCCATATCCGTCTAAACCCTTCCTATTCATATACCCATCCAGATGCCTTTTAAATGTTGTATTGTGCCAGCCTTCACCACTTCCTCTAGCAGCTCATTCCATACACGTACCACACTCTGCATGAAAAGGTTACCCCTTAGGTCTCCTTTATATCTTTCCCCTCTCACCCTAAACCTATGCCCTCTCGTCCTGAACTCCCCCATCCCAGACAAAAGACTTTATCTATTTACCCTATCCTCCCCCTCATGATTTTATAAACCTCTGTAAGGTCACACCTCAGTCTCCGACACTCCAGGGAAAACAGCCCCAGCTTATTCAACCTCTCCCTGTAGCTCAAATTGTTCAATCCTGGCAACATCCTTGTAAATCTTTTCGGAACCTTTTCAAGTTTCACAATATCTTCCCAATAGGAAGAACAGAATTTCACGCAATATTCCAAAAATGGACTAACCAATGTCCTGTACAGCTGCAACATGACCACCCAACTCCTATACTCAACATTCTGACCAATAAAGGAAAGCATACCAAACGCCTTCTTCACTATCCTATCTACTTGTGACTCTATCTTCAAGGAGCTATGAATCTGCACTCCAAGGTCTCTTTGTTCAGCAATACTACCTAGAACCTTACCATTAAGTGTAAAGGTCCTGCTATGATTTTTGCAAAATGCAGCAGCTTGCATTTACCTAAATTAAACTCCATCTGCCACTCCTCAGCCCATTGGCCCATTTGATCAAGATCCCATTGTAATCTGAGGTAACCTTCTTGGCTGTCCATTACACCTCCAATTTTGGTGTCATCTGCAAACTTACCAACTATACCTCCTATTTTCACATTCAAATTATTGCTTAGCTTTGCATCGCAGATATTGTAAGGGTCCAGGATGTCCCTCTCCAGAAAATACACTTGCCTACTTCAGGAAGTGTCAAAGATCATTTATCACAGAAAAACCTTAGTGTGATGATGTATTAATTCTACCCTTTTTCTTAATAGAAATTAACAAGCGATATACTTACAATGGTTATGTATATGGTTATGATTAGTACAGCCAAACGATGCAAAATCAAATTTTTAAAATATAATTTCATATTATTTCTAAATGAAAGTGAAATTGCTATTGTCCCACTCTCTCACTAGAAAGAGAGACAACTGGTGACAGTTTAATCTGACGGTCACCACGAGAAGGTGGCCCCAGTCAGTGTAAAACTGATATCCTTTCATTGTCATCATTCTGCATCAGCAAACCTGCCATCCAACCAGCAAAGCTAACCAACCCCTCAACCTAGGAATAACTAAAAATAGAACATCTAATAGGATTTAAGAATAGAGTATCCATCAACATTTAGAGCAAACTTTGCCTTACAGCCTAAGCATGCCACCTCTTGGTGGGAGAAAATCACATTTGGGCTTTATTATCTAATACATTCCGAAATTTCAGTGAAAGAGTCTTGTTTATTCAAATTTTTGGACCCTTGCTGCTTTGAAAATGTTTGGTGCCAACCCACTTTACAGGTCTTCCTGCCTGCATGTGACACTGTATCATTTAACATTATCCCTGAATTATTCAGTGAAGATTACCTTATGATGTTGTGAGCTTCTACTGTGTCAATTTGTTTATATTTTATTGTCCTTCCATCTCTCCCTTATTCTTTCAATCTTAAATCAATCCTTTGTTAAAGGTTTACTTTTAACTTCTTTATGTCTTTGTTTTCAATGTCCCCATGTGTGGCACAGCTGACAAAATGCAGCCTCTCCACATTCCCTTCCTAAGTTTTTGTTCAGTTTTATCAATGCCAACTGGTTCTTCATTCTGGCAGAGCTCCATTCTCTCAATCTCAGGTCTTACTGCCGCACCACCTGTCATTTTCCAAGATGTGTGAGTCTTTACACTTGTTCCAGGACTTGTCCATTCATTTCAGTTGTAACTGCTGGAACTAGGTCTCTGCTTGTCACCATTATCTTGGCCTTCTTCACATTCATTCTTAATACATGTTCCTCACTCCTACCATCTAACCGTGTTTCCAGAGACAGGTCATTTCTTTCCAAAATATTTATCGGAAATATTTTCTTTCGTACCTTGTGAAGGTTATTGTCCTGTCTAATGAACTCTCTTAGGCTATTGGGAGATAAATGAACATTGATTGCATAAGATCCTCAGAATCCTCATAACTTTCTCAGGTAGGAATCCTGTTCAGTTCATTATATTGTACGTAGGTCTGTCAGTACCCCAATGTTTCTTTCAGGCATTCTGCTGGTATCTCATCGATTCCAGGTTCTTTCCTCGCTTTCAGTTTTTGATTGTTGCGCTACCTTCTGCCTCCACACTCTCAGGTCCTTATCTTGCCTCTAATTGTGCTAATTCATTTCTATTTTTATTCTAATGCAGCTCTCAAACTTAAACCAAACATCATTTCTCAGTATTTTCTGCATCAAAGAGACGTTTTACCTCTTTGCCATTTGCGTGGTCAAAGATTGTCAAGGCTTGACATATTGTCTCTGCGATAAACGTAGAAAATATGACAGCCCCAATATATCTCTTTGACTCTAACTATACAAAGAGGTATATAGTATGACCAATCAATTTGTTTTCTTGATCTGGCTGAGGAATACATATTAGCAAAGACATGGGGGCAAATCCCCTTCTCCTTTGTAAATAGTGCCATGAGATCTTTGAATTTCACTAAAGACTAGGCAATCCCTGACAGTGCAACACTTTCTCATACATGCACTGAGGTTTTAGCCAGAATATTTTGCTCATATTTCTTGACTGGGGCTTCACAAAGTGTCCTTCTGTCTCAGAGCTGCATTGGGTTCAGATGGAGACCAATACTGCTTCCCTTCTGATTGAAGGTCCTGATCAAAGTATTGATGGTTCATCGGCAACTGCATTCAAATATAATTGAAATAATCATTAAGAGGAGGAAGGGATCAGATAATGTGGCCAAATTCATCAATGTTATTACTGTGTACAGGGAATTAGTGTGATTAAAATTACAATTAGTCGCTCTTGCTCATGACAAAGCCTTTGATAAGTTAAATTATGAATACACTTTCCAAGTATATTCTACTGAACTCTGGGCTTGAAAAGGGTGGGGAAGTGTAGATCTTTATGCTAATTCTGTATGGTGTTGGTAATACCTCTTCCATATTACAACTATGTCAGGGATACAGTGACATTGTGGTAATGGTATTGGACAGGTAATCTAGGCCAATTTTCTGGGGAAATGACAGACTATGAAACTTGAATTCAATTTAAAATAATTGCCATAATTTCATTCAGTATTGTTCTTCAAAGAAGGAAATCTATCCTACATGTGACATAAGACTCACAGCAATACAGTTGACTCTTTCCTGCACACTGGGCAATTTGGATCAGATGATAAATGCTGCGCTGGACATGTCCCATGCATGACTATTAAAACAAAAGATGGAATTAGAAATATCAGAGGGTTACACTCAGCCATAAATTACCCATGCCGTGATGAGATCCGAGGAGTGCACTAGAGCCAGCATCATGTTGAGGGATGATTAGGTGAATTAGGCAGCTCTATCCCACCTTAGATTTCTGGTTACGAGAAAACTGTCCTCGGTTAAATTGGAGCAGCAGAGGCATGACATGGGAATGCAAACTGTGAGCTGTCAATTAGGTTCATTAATAAGTCATTTGACATCAATTATCTCTGTGATGATTGCTGGTAACTTGGGGTTTTCGTGGTGACTTGCACGGCTCTCCCATGCTCACTGAAGGCTACTGAGTAAATCCCATTACTTATGGCCTCATAGGGATGTGCATGGCCCTTGCTGTCAGGCATTCAGTACCTGGCTGAGGAATCCAGTACCTGGCTGAGGAATCCAGTATCAGAAAATGGTGCAGGTGTGGGTGTTGGCACAGAACATCTTGCATGTGACCACTCCAGCCCCCTGTATTTAATTTTAGTGCCAGACTAAAACCAGAGGACTGTTTTAATGGCTACATCATAAGGCGACCATTTTTACTAGTCTAGGGTGAATCCCTCGAATATTTGGTAGTGAGTGGAGTTCAAAACTACTTGTGACACTTTTTATTCATGTAAACTGCTGTGTTGAAAATATATCAGTCATCACATGTTAGGCTTTCAGTGCCCTTCCTGAGACTTGTAAAATAAATGAGATGTCAAACAAATCTGAGAGTAGATACACCATACTTGAAACAGTTCATTAATCTCTTCATCATCCTGATGATCAGGAGATTTGGAAGAAAATGAGTGAAAATTCATGAGCAATGATTGGATTACACTCCAGGCTTAAGCAATATAGAAACAAACTTTTGAAAGAAAGCGTAGGCATCGATGTTGCAGCTTAATTGAAAACAAACCGCTTTAACACTTGGGTAGTCTTCTCTCTCTTTCAAGAAACACATTTACCCTTATAGTCTGGAAACTGCAAACAGCGCTAACAATCACCTTATATTTAATAATCCATTCGTGATCACTTGAGCTTCATGTCACTCCAGCAAAACACTGCAGCCATGTCATGTAGACTCTTTCAGAGCACCCATTATCAACCCCACTGCACTTGCCTATTCAGTTATGATTATCAAGTGCAATTGCAATAGCTCTTCATATCTAATTAGCCTTAATTTGATCAGAAATTTTTAAGTTAGCGATTCAGAGATCATTTTGCTGTTACTTGACCATCAACTTGCGATTGGTCAGATAGTAAAAATTTTGAGGTTTCATATTCCAAGTCAATACCTGGAATAGGACAGTAGCAGTGTCAGATAGCTTGGCTGATGTCTTGTCTTGTCTCAGAGCTATTATGGGCTTTCACTTGAAGGTCTGACCTAAGACGTTCTCACTTTACACATGTCCATGAATCAGTTGTTTGACCAGTATTAAAAATACACACATGAAATAGCCAATAATCATCTATGAGTTTTATTGTGGCATCACATTTTGGTTCTGGAAGGTTGAACCAAGTTGAAATAGCTTTCTGTCATCAGTTGTTATCTCCCAGACAGTGTCCTTCTCATGCAGGTCTGTTCTCCTCACTCGCTCAGGTTGTTCGAGAAACTGCTGACCTTAAGACCATAAGACATAGGGGTGGAAGTAAGGCCATTTGGCCCATCGAGTCCACTCCGCCATTCAATCGTGGCAGATGGGCATTTCAACTCCACTTACCCGCATTCTCCCCGTAGCCCTTAATTCCTTGTGACATCAAGAATTTATCTCTGCCTTGAAGACATTTAGCATCCCAGCCTCCACTGCACTCCTGAATTCTACAGGCCCACCACTCTCTGGCTGAAGAAATGTCTCCGCAGTTCTGTTCTGAATTTACCCCCTCTAATTCTAAGGCTGTGTCCACGGGTCCTAGCCTAATGGAAACAATGTCCTAGTGTCCATCCTTTCCAAGCCATGTATTATCTTGTAAGTTTCTACTAGATCTCCCCTTAATCTTCTAAACTCCAATGAATACAATCCCAGGATCCTCAGCCATTCTTCGTATATTAGACCTACCATTCCAGGGATCATCCTTGTGAATCTCCGCTGGACACGCTCCAGTGCCAGTATGTCCTTCCTGAGGTGTGGGGACCAAAACTGGGCACAGTACTCCAATCAGAGCTTTATAAAGTCTCAGTAGCACAATGGTGCTTTTATATTCCAACCCTCTTGAGATAAATGACAACATTGCATTTGCTTTCTTAATCACGGACTCAACCTGCATGTTTACCTTTAAAGAATCGACAAGCACTCCCAGATCCCTTTGTACTTTGGCTTTATGAATTTTCTCACCGTTTAGAAAGTAGTCCATGCTTGTATTCTTTTTTCCAAAATGCAAGACCTCGCATTTGCTCACATTGAATTCCATCAGCCATTTCCTGGACCACTCTCCCAAACTGTCTAGCTCCTTCTGCAGTCTCCCCACTTCCTCAGTACTACCTGCCTGTCCATCTAACTTCGTATCATCGGCAAACTTCACTAGAATGCCCCCAGTCCCTTCATCCAGATCATTAATATATAATGTGAACATCTGTGGCCCCAACACTGAACCCTGAGGGACACCGCTTGTCACTGGCTGCCATTCCGAAAAAGAAACTTTTATCCCAACTCTCTGCCTTCTGTCAGACAGCCAATCCTCAAACCATATCAGTAACTCACCTCGAACACCATGGGCCCTCACCTTGCTCAGCAGCCTCCCGTGTGGTACCTTATCAAAGGTCTTTTGGAAGTCTAGATAGACCACATCCACTGGGTTTCCCTGGTCTAACCTACTTGTCACCTCTTCAAAGAATTCTAACAGGTTTGTCAGGTACGACCTACCATAACGAAATCCATATTGACTTGTTCTAATCAGACTCTGCTCTTCCAAGAATTTAAAAACCTCCTCTTTAATGATGGATTCTAGAATTTTACCAACAACCGAAGTTAGGCTAATTGGCCTATAATTTTCCATCTTTTGTCTTGATCCTTTCTTGAACAAGGGGGTTACAAC
This sequence comes from Hemiscyllium ocellatum, assembly GCF_020745735.1. Taxonomy (NCBI): domain Eukaryota; kingdom Metazoa; phylum Chordata; class Chondrichthyes; order Orectolobiformes; family Hemiscylliidae; genus Hemiscyllium; species Hemiscyllium ocellatum. The sequence goes on from NC_083408.1 coordinate 43,489,330, forward strand.
AGCGATCTTCCAATCATCCGTGACTTTCCCTGACTCCAGTGACTTTTGAAAGATCTCAACCAACGCCTCTGCTATTTCCTCAGCCACCTCCCTCAGAACTCTAGGATGTAGCCCATCAGGGCCAGGAGATTTATATCAATTTTAAGACCTTTTAGCTTTTCTAGCACTTTCTCTTTTGTAATGGCAACCATACTCAACTCAGCCCCCTGACTCCCTTTACTTGTTGGGATATTACTCATGTCTTCCACTATGAAGACTGACGCAAAGTACTTATTAAGTTCTCCAGCTATTTCCTTATCTCCCATCACTAGACTTCCAGCATCAGTTTGAAGTGGTCCAATGTCTACTTTTGCCTGTCGCTTGTTTCTTATGTATTGAAAGAAACTTTTACTATCATTTCTAATATTACTGGCTAGCCTACCTTCATATTTGATCCTCTCCTTCCTTATTTCTCTCTTTGTTATCCTCTGTTTGTTTTTGTAGCCTTCCCAATCTTCTGATTTCCCACTGCTTTTGGCCACTTTATAGGCTCTCTCTTTTTCTTTAATACATTTCCTGACTTCCTTTGTCAGCCATGGTTGTCTAATCCCTCTCCAGATAATCTTTCTTTTCTTGGGGATGAACCTCTGTACAGTGTCCTCAATTATACCCACGGACTCCTGCCATTTTTGCTCTACTGTCTTCCCCGCTAGGCTCTGCTTCCAGTCTTTTTTCATCAGTTCTTTTCTCATGCCCTCATAATTACCTTTATTTAACTGTAACACCATTACATCCGATTTTGCCTTCTCTCTTTCAAACTGCAGACTGAACTCTACCATATTATGATCTCTACCTAAGCGTTCCCTTACTTTAAGGGATAAGATAACATGCAAGATAAAATGGAAATCTGGACAAAATGTCTAGAATTGTAATACTTCAGCAATAGAGTTGATTTAGAATGGTTGAGATTACAATAGGCAATTTGTTAAGGTTACCATTCTAAGAATTAGTTCATGCTCTTCTAATTTAAACAAATACTAAACGACTCATTGAACAAGGAAGTCTAGGATTTATCAGACTTTCAACAAACACAAAATAATTGCTTCAAGTTTTTAAATTGCAATCATCAATGTTAAAGCGCCAGTATGAAGAGGTGGTTAATCAAAAACAAAATATACAAGTAGCAGTTCCTTAGATTGGTAAGAATCAGCATTCCATTAATTGAAGCAGAATATTAGGATAATTCAAAGATTACAGAGATTTGGATTTTATTATATCCAGCTTCACAACTGAGTGTATATAAAACTGCTGGATTTTCACATTTGTGACAAAACCACTATTAGTGTTTCCTTCTTCATACTCACAGAGCTTCTGGACTTCACCATCTTCACTCATCTCCAAAATCAGACCACAGCCCTTTATTGCTTCATGCTAATTCCACTCTAAGTTGCCACCACTTTTGTCTTTGGGTCTGGATACCTTCCTATTATTACCACCTATTTCCCACTAACTATTTACTATCATGTTTTTATTTACTCCATTTAAAATTTAACCAAATTTAAATAATTTGCACTCTCCTTGGCATATATTCATGTCCATTTTTTGGCTGCTATTCCAGGAGAGTTCATCCATCTATTCTTACTTTCAAAATTTGTAACTTCTTTACTCTCTATGCCTCCTGGGCTGTCTTATGTTGTCATGCTTCCTTTCACTTATATTTCAAATACTCTCCCAATTCCTTACCATAGCTCTCTTGCTTTCTTCCCCCATTTATTCTGAAGCTGCTGCCCTACTCTCTGTCTCACTGTTTCAGATGAACAGAGTCCTCCTCTCCCTTGCTCTTTTAGGTTCTCGTGATTGTCTTTAAGTCCTCCTGTTTCACTCTTTGTTGCAGGTGTTTGAAATTTGATATTCTTACACTTGTCCTGTTAAATACAAGACAGAAAGCTTTAGCAACATGTAGCACTTCTTAGCAATATTTGATTTGGTTATACTTTTTAGAAACTGTACTCTGTTATAACATATTTAGCAATATGCTCAGAGTTAGCTCGGTGAACAGATTTAATCATCGAGATTTTCTTCTACATTGAACCAATTTAATGTCTCAGTTTCCTCTGATGAAGAACTGGATGTACTCCAATTGTAAACCTGTTTGAAACTTAATCTTTAATTAAAAACTTGTACAATACATCTGTTCAGTCTAACATCCTAATGATGTTTAATATTTCAAAAGCCCTCTTGACTTGCCAACTGTTTCGCATTGCACGTGCCAACATTGACACTGATTTGATCATCCCTGTACTTTGTTTATATCCACCTATTATGCCTCAATATATGCATATCTGTTCTTTAAGTTGCTAATACCTTATAGAAACATAGAAGATACCAGCAGGAGGAGGCCATTTAGCCCTTCAAGCCTGCTCTGCAATTCATCTCAATCATGGCTGATTGTCCAACTCAATAGCCAAATCCTGCTTTCTCCCCATAAACTTTGATCCTGTTCAGCCCAAGTGCTATATCTAGCCACCTCTTGAATGAATTCAGTGTTTTGGCATCAACTACTTCCTGTGGGAATGATTTCCACAGACTCACCACACTTTGGGTGAAGAAATGTCTCCTCATTTCTATCCTAAATGGGCCACTCCCAAATCCTCAGACTGTGACCCCTGGTTCTGGACATTTCATTGTACTTGTATCACATTGGACACTGACCCCCCCTCTCCCATTTAACTGAGAACTAAACGGATATTAAATGAATCATAATGCTAAGATGATTTATGTTTGTCAATGTTTGCCTCTTTCACTTGGAGTTTTAGTCTATTAGCAGTATCTACAGAAATGCTATATTTTGGGGATCCAACAGCAGAATCATCTCCTAAGCCAACATGCCAGACATCGAGCTGCAAATCACTTCAAACTGCTTCTGCTGGGCAGGACATGTCATTCACATGCCTGACCTCAGAACTGCAAAGCATTTCTGTCACCATGGGTGGCTAGTGATGTCATCAATGCATCCTGAACAGGTCAAACAATTCATGGCCATTTGCGATTAACCAAAAATCGAGATACTCGGGAAGTCAATAACACGTTAAGAGACCTTAACAGAATGAGCACAAATGTAATCAGAGAGAGCAAACAAACACATCATTCAGCTGACCCTTAAATCTCCACCTCTTTCACATGTACAGAGTCTGCTAGTCTTGCATTAGATGTGTCAGCTATCTCAGAGCGCATCAAAGTAAAGTGGAAACAAGTCGCTGATGAAGTAGTATCCTCCACTAATGGTTTTCACACCAACTCAGAAAGATTCAATAAGACAGCAATTCCCAAAGTGGGGTTGTTGAAATAGCTAATGATGTCATGAGCACTCCCTCCTCTGAAACTGCATCTTGCATTGACACTGAGGCCCAGGTAGCTCTCGGCCTGCTCTTGACCTGCTTCTCTCTCAGGCTCTTGTTCCAGACCGTTGTCCCTGCCCAATGGTCCATGACACTCGAAGCGTGGCCCTGACTGTCAACCTAATGGTAATGCCACTACTGCCATTATGCTGCAGCCTGTCACCACCCTGATACTGCTGAAAGATCTGGACTCCAATATCTGCCAACTCAATAGCTTCAATCTGTGCTTCCTGGCAAGGTTTTCTTATTCTTTCCTGGGATATGGGTGCTATTGACAAATAATCGAAAAGCCCTCAAAAGTTGTTGGACAGTTGCCATCTTGAAACTCAGTTTTGACTTTATCTACAGTAGTTTGTCACAACCGAATGGCTTGCTAGGCCACTTCAGGGTGTAGTTAAAAATCAAGCACAATGGTGTCACATCTGGGCCAAACCAGGTAAAAATGGTAGACTTCTTTTCCTACAGGGCATCATTAGTGAACTGGATAGGTTTTTATAACAATTGATTATAGTTTCATGAAACTATTACTGAGCTTGATATTCCAAATTTTTATGAAAATTGAGTTGGTTAGTTTGTTGAATTTAAATTCCACCAGCTGCTGTGGCAGAATTTGAGCCTGTGTGCCCAGGTCATTGACCTGAATTTCTGAATCACTCAACAACAGACATGACCCTTACCCTGTCGGATGAAGTAATAGACTGGTGAGTGCATTAAATAAATTTTTTTTACTAACACAGTACTTTAAAAATGCAAGCTAACCTATTTAAATTATCTTTTAGATGTTGATTGTAATGTGTGAATGTTAATTATTTTCTACTGAATGTGATATGATTCTTGATTTTATTTAGCCTCTGGCTTTCAGTAATTTTCAATGGGGTAATGTTGGAAAATCATTTGGATAGGATGGTTGCCGGGCTATCAACTTGGACAAGGATGGCGGTCTTGCCTGACCATGCTTGGAATTGATTCTAAGCAATGATTAGCTTTCATGGATTTGCCAAATCATTCGACAATGTGGATCTGTGCTGATACTTTAATTTCTTGAGAGCACATGGTCCATTGAAGCAAGGAAATAAAGAACAGAAGTTACTCAATGGCTTGCCCTGTGCACTAATCAGATCCAAGTCTCATCAGTCTTCCAGTCAAAGCATAAATTGCTTATGTACAGTTTTAATTTTTCCCTCATGCAGCACTGATTCAATACAACAGACCCATCCAATTGTTACCATGGAAACTGTCACAAAAATTGAATTTTTGGAAATGTTATGTGCTGATTAAAACTTGTGACAGAGTGCTAGGGAGTGGTATCCATCAAAACAATCAGTAATGTTCTTCTCAGTTTCATACTAAATTAACACAAGGTTTGGAAGAAGGATTTTTAAAAGAGCTAAGCGTAAATTTAAACAGATCTACCAAGTGTTTGTTTATTTCTCAGGTGGTTTTTTGTTTACTCTCAATTATTCTGAATCTCTATCTTATAATTCCAACTCTCTTTGCAATGGAAACTCTTTCTTATTTATTGTATCAGAATAATTTTGAACACATCAATTAAATTTATCCTTAAGTATCTCTGTTCTTAGGAGAACAATTTCACCTTATCCAGACTTTTCCCTTAATGAAGCCCCTTCTCTCAGTTGCCATACCCTTAAATATTTTTTGCACTTTGTCAAAGGCTTTGATATTCATTCTAAATTGACCAAAATACTCCAGCTGATGTCTGAGTAGTGATTTCTAATGTTTAATATAACTTTGTTGCCTGAGTACTTTGCACGCTTCGATTATTAAAGCCAAGGATGCACAGATCCAACTCATCCAGAGCACTTTTGCTAATAACCGCTACTATGGAACAATGCTTTGTCACTTATCTATGAAGCTTGTGACTCACTTGCCTTTTATTCTGTGACACATTTGATCTCTAAACTCACTGTTCCTTCCCTCTTTTCTATCGAGTAAAACACGGGAAATTTCCACCTCTCTTCAATTCTGAAGAAGATTGATTTTGAACTTGAAATGCCAGTTCTATTTTTCTCTCCACAGACGCTATTAAACCTGCTGAGTTTCTCCAGTGTTTTCTGTTTTTCTTGCAGATTTCCAACATCGGCAGATTTTGCCTTTGCTCAGTCAAGAGCAGTAATACCAGGTTTGCTTATAAATTGAGAAAGCTTCAGATGGATTGAATGAAACTGCATACTTGAATTTGATGCTGAAAGTAGGCATGGTACCTACTCGAAGGCTGCAGTTACTTCAATAATTAAGGGAGAGATCCACAATCAGATGCAACAGCTTGTGCACCAAATTCTACTTTTATCACTTAGGATCAGTATATTGGTGTGAAAGTTCAGGTGTGGCTTACAATGTCCCAGGATAAGATCGGTTGTTGAATTTTGAGCCAGTTACACAGTGAACTTTAAAAGTTCCCCATATTGAGCCAAATTTACAAGATCCTTTTCTTTGGCTGCTGCAGTTATACAGTCATCATATTTATCCTCACAGCTTTGCAGGTACATATGCTTCATAGATGCACCCATCTGTTAAGCAAAGCATTCTCCCATACCATTGTTACCATTTCCATTTCATTTATCCTCTGTTTTTAGCTTGATTCATTTTGACATGCAGTGTACTAATGGTTTAATGTAATCTCAACTCAAAATTCACAAAGATCTGTGAAGATATTTATCCAACCTGGCTCCCGGCTGGTGACACAGCAGGGGTTTGCAAGTTGTTAGGATTTCATCTCCGGAGAAGCATGATGCATATTTTGCTATTCTGCTGTCTTCCCTGGAAAAAGAGGAATTATATTTCAGTGGGCCCTTGCTTGCAACATGTTTCTGCTTTGAATTTCTCTGATGACAAATGCCATTGCGACTTGGCAGAACAATTCAAAAATGGTGTTGGTATTTTCAAAAGGATGGGTGAGAGAAGGATGACGAGAATTTAATGCAAACAAGAGCTATTTTTTCTCTCTCTAGGTGCAATGATTTACAATTTCTTGTGGGTTATGCCCATTGCTCTCACAGATACTAAAGGCTCTGTGAAGTGGATGAGAGAGATGCCTGTATATGAAAACGTTTTGAGGAAAAGCAAATGCTGAAATTGAAGAATAAGTATAATTTTGGAAAATAATGTACAGCAAGCACACAAGATTTGTTTTAAAGGCCCAGTGTTCAAAATATTTTGTAAACTTTTCTTTTGTTAGATAAATTGGATTGAACGAGTACCTGAGTGAAATGTAATTAAGAAACGCACTTTTCTTCTTTTACACAAGAAAGTTTGTAGAGGGGACTCTAAGATGTAAGCCTCAGGTAGAAGACAGAGGGTGGTGGTGGAGGGTTGTTTTTCAAATCGGAGGCCTGTGATCAGTGGAGTGCCACAAGGATCGGTGCTGGGTCCTCTACTTTTCGTCATTTATATACATGATTTGGATGTGAGTTTAAGAAATATAGTTAGTCAGTTTGCAGATGACACCACAATTGGAGGTGTAATGGACACCGAAGAAAGTAACATCAGATTACGACAGGATCATGATCAGATGGGCCAATGGGTTGAGGAGTGGAAGATGGAGTTTAATTCAGATAAATGCGAGGTGCTGCATTTTGGGAAAGCAAATCTTAACAGGACTTGTATATTTAATGGTAAAGTCCTAGGGAGTGTTGCTGAACAAGGAGACCTTGAAGTGCAGGTTTGTAGCTCCTTGAAATTAGAGTCACAGATAGATAGGATAGTGAAGGAGGTGTTTGGTGTACTTTCTTTTATTGGTCAGAGTATTGAGTACAGGAGTTGGACGGTCATGTTGGGCTGTACAGGACATTGGTTAGACCCCTGTTGGAATATTGCATGCAATTCTGATCACCTTCCTATCAGATGGATTCTGTGAAACTTGAAAGGGTTCAGAAAAGGTTTACAAGGATGTTGCCAGGTTGGAGAAATTGAGCAATAGGAAGAGATTGAATAGCCTAGGGCTGTTTTCTCCGGAGTGTCGGAGGCTGAGGGGTGACCTTATAGAGGTTTATAAAATCATAAGGGCATGGATAGAATAAATAGACAAGGTCTTTTCCCTGGGGTGGGGGAGTCCAGAACTAGAGGGCAGAGGTTTAGGATGAGAGGGGAAAGATATAAAGGAGACCTAAGGGGCAACCTTTTCACGCAGAGGGTGGTGCGTATGTGGAATGGGCTGCCAGAGGAAGTGGTAGAGGCTGGTACAATTGCAACATTTAAAAGGCATCTGGATGGGTATAAATAGGAAGGGTTTGGAGGGATATGGGCCGGGTGCTGGCAGGTGGGACTTGATTGGGTTGTGATATCTGGTCGGCATGGACGGGTTGGACCAAAGAGTCTGTTTCCGTGCTGTACATCTCTATGACTTTATGTGAATAGAAAACGTTGTAAGTACTTAGTACGTCTGTCTGGCAGCATGTGTGGAGACAGAAACAAAGCATGCTTCAAGGACTAACGTAATGACTCCTTTAAGTTGTATAACTCTATGCCTGTCACAAATGCCAACTCTGCTGCTTGCGACGGTGGCCTGTATTTGTACTTTAAATGTAAAATAACTCCACAGAAGGCTGGAGGTTTTTGAGGGAACAAGGAGACATTTATTGACCAGCCCTTTCCAGACAGTTTGATGTCACATTGAAGCTTTAATCAGCTGCAGCACCAAAATCAAATAATATGAGATTCTCACTAAACTGGAGACTCCATTGCCCTGGCCTGACCCTGACTTGGAATCTCGATTGCATCCTTACCTTTGCTGTCAACTGGAAACTGCTTCATGCTGAGAATATAATTATTTTCTATATTTCTGTGCAACAGCCCCTAACAGAATGGAAGTTTTAAGAAGTGAAATACAGTAATTCTGTATGTTATCCTTTGTTGGAAGACAGCCTCTGTTCTCAGAATGACTTGTGGTGCTCCTGACAGAAGCATTTCGATTGATCCTGCTCTTCTCAGTTATTGAAGCACTGTCAGATAAAGACTCATGAACCGAGAGTCTGCTTGAGCAACTTGAGCTGTCGAACTGGGTGCAAACTGCTCAAACATCATGAGTGGAAAAGCAATGATAAATGGTGAGAGAAGGTTGTTTTCTTTATAAAGTCAGGACTGGTGAGCAGTACTGACCTAAAAGTGATCCAGCTTTGAGTGCCTGATTTATTTCAGATCAAATCATAGCTTGTAAAATCAAATTAAGTATTTAGAAAAAGTGGAAAAAGTGAAGATCAGCTTGTTCGGTCTAAAGAATTCCTATTATTTGGTTGCAGGAAGATGCTGGTGAGGCATGAGCATATCTTTGCACAATCCTTTATCTCATTTTCAGATTCCAGACCCCTCAAACCCACTGTTTATAGGAGAAGTAAATCAGATTTGAGCTAAACAGTGTATCATTCTGCACAGGAATTTCCTGAAATAGTTCTGCTGCTTCTGACATTCTTCTTACTAAAGCCTCATGCCATTAATTTAAATAATTTAAATTCCTTGGATTTTTACAAATGATGCACTGTCCTAGATTCAAACATGGCGCATCAACGTGGCCCAAAGTCATCAGAGCGACCAAAAATCTCTCGGGCTTGTTGGTGAATTTCTTGGTAATTTTCTGAACATTTCTTTTCCTGATGCACACATTTTATTTCAGCAAAAAGCTGTTTTCTCAGGGCAGTGACATTTGTTTGGTACCCCCCCACCCCCCCAACTGCCATTTTACCCGTGGCCCAACCTATCAGACTGAAAGTGAGCTGCAATTGTCTCTTTCATGAGCACAACCAGGTAGTTTTCTCTTAGGCAATCCCTTGGGATTTTCTTTTCACTCTGGGGTTATGGGTGCTGAGGTGACTGAGCAGTCCAACTCTGAATCCACCACAGGCAGGGTCAGTGGTATTTGAAGAGAAGGGGTCGAGGTGAGGGAATGCTCAGGACTTTGCATGCACTGGGCAATACCTAGACCCATCAGTGATGCTCAAGATGGTTTATGGGCCATTTCACTGAGTCTTCTACCCCCACTGTAAATTCTCTGCAAGAGATTCCCATGAGTTGGTGGATATATTTTCAGAGAGGCTTTAAGAATGCTCATGAAGTGTTCCTTTGCCCTCCTGGTAACCCCTTGCCATGATAAAGCTCCAAGTAAAGAGCTTGTTGTGGAAATCTTGAACCAAGCCTGCAGACAATGTGGACCAAATGCGACTATGTTAATTTAGGATATCCAATCAGCTTAGACGAGTTGGACCGAAGGGTCTGTTTCCATGCTATGGGACTCTATGACTGAGGGTGGCAGGTGGGTTGGGAGTAGAGGGTCCAGTTACCTCTAGAGTATCATAAGATGGGATTTCTGAGAGGTCTATCAGTATGTCCTCCTTTGGCTGTCCAGTGGAAATGTCTCGATCTGTTCCAGATACCTCTGGACAGTCAGTGCTTGACCAAATGCAAAACAGCCATTTTAAATCTGGCACCAGCCATTTTAAATCTGGCATCAGAGATCCGAGGATTACACAGCAATGGTGAGTACTTCCTCCTACATCAAGTGGGATGACCAAACTCTCTCAGCTTCACAGAGAGACGTCCTCCATGAAATTTGACAAAAATGACAGCTAATTTCTGGTAGCTCATAATGCTGAACCAATGTTAGTTTTCCCCTTAAATTGGCATTCCTGCAAACTGACCTGATTTACATAAGATGGAAACCTTCAACTAAATGGTAATAATGTTATTCTCACTGAAAATATGAATTGAAAAATTAGTTTGAAAGGATATGTATATGAAAAGTGAAATATAACTCAAACAATGTTTATAACATTGACAGTTTAGACATTGAAGTTATGTTTGTGATACCATATTCCATGCAATTGCACAACTGAATCATTTCATGTCACATTTCCTCTTTGCCTCTTGTATTTGATTTATTATTTGACGGTATAATGCCCTTTTTAGTGGAAGTCCACTGTACAAACCTTAGTGCCTTGGGAGAAGAGTTTAGGATGCATTGTAGTTTGTTTGGTAAACTAAATAAAATCTCTTCTTGTTCATTGTAAAATGGAAATGGAAGAGCCATTTCTGCTCACCAGTGATTCAGTTCCACACAGAATTCATTTCTGGATCCCTGTATTTTCAGCCTGCTTTATAATTAAAGGTAATGTGCAGCTCCAGTTTAGTGGCTCCTAAATTAAAGTGGTTCAGATGAGATCTTGTGGTGCAGTGAGGAAAATCCCTATCTTTGAGCCAGAAACTCAGAAAAGAAAGAGCTACTTATAATGTGACCAAGTGTCAACTTCCATCTCCATCCAACATAATCAGATGTCAACGGCAGGAGAGATTCATGGTCAGCTGTTTAATGGAATGAATGTTGGGGCCTGTGTCATAGCTCTAGGCTACAACATGCATTGAGAAACATAGAAAACTAGTGTGGGAGTAGGCCATTCAGCTCTTTCAGCTTGCATCACCATTTAATACGATCATGGCTGATCATGCAATCTCAGTATTCCAATTCCACTTCTCTCCATAACCCTTGATCCCTTTAGCCGCAAGGGCCATGTCCAGCTCCCTCTTGAGTATAACTAACAAACTGGCCCCACCTGTGGAAGAAACTTCCACAGGTTCACAACTCTCTGAGTGAAGAAATTCTTCCTCATTTCAGTCCTGAATGGATTATCCCTTATTTTTATACTGTGGCCCACAGTTCCCCAACATCAGGAACATTCTTCCTGCATCTAGCCTGTCCAATCCCATCAGGATTTCACATGTTTCTATGAGATTTCCTCTCACTCTTCCAAATTCCAACAAGTACAAGCCCAGTCGATCCAGTCTTTCCATCTCGGAAATCAAACTGGTGAACCTTCGCTGGGCTCCCTAAATAGAAAGAATGTTCTTCCTCAGACTAGGAAAACAATCCTGCACACAATGTAAAAGTGTATTTGTTACAGCATCTTAGACTCTGCGTACGAACTGCAACACAGCACCATCGCTTCAACATAATCTATCAAAACATTCATTCGAATACATAATTGCACATTAGTTAGTCTGACTTTACTTTCAGTCATTCTAACAACATTGAGCAATTACTTTTGCATGAAATTATCCGAACTTCTTCCCCTCGAGATTTTGCATTCTTGGTACTATAGATTTTTCTTCCCAAATGAACTGAACAATGAGCAAGTATATAATTGCACAAAAAGAATGTTTTCTCTGTGGGCTCCATTGCTGAATGAGTAGTTTCTCATATCAAAATATAAATGAGAGGAAAATGAAATGGTAACATGCAGGAAATGAACAAACTGCCCTAATCACAACCAAATGAATTATTTTTTACATAAGGTAAGACTGTCCAGCCCCTCATGACCTTAGTATATCCTGTAACATGTTAAAACCAGTGAGGTACTAAATGTTAGCCTGGATTATATTTACAAATCCTGAGGTGAGGATTAAACTTAAACCTTCTCACACAAAGACAAGGGGCTGAATACTATGAAATGTGTGGCTTCTTGACACAGCAAATGAATTACATTTATTGAGAGACCTACAATGAGGCAAATCCATTCACTTGATCACAATCCTAGCCTGACAGGCTGAAAAGCAGAGTTGACTCCACCCTAGGTGTTTGCAAGATCCCTGGTTTCACTTTACAATGGCCTGCACTGCTGCAGCTTTAAGTGATGGCTGGCCCAAGTGCAGGAGTCATTAACCAATCAAAGAGCCAGCACTCTCAACAGGGCCCCCAGGAATCATGGCTACTGCTGGGACTATGTTTGAAAAAAGAGGCAGGAAGGGAGGCTGCCTGCCTGCCCACCACATCATCTCATTACATCCCCCCCCCAAAAAAAAGATGTCAAGGAGGCATCAGGAAGACCCTGACAACAACTTGGACATGGACAACAACTTGGCCTTCTGGAGATGGGCCCAGATGTCAGGGGCTTGTGAAAGGACAAAGAAGGTAACGTGTTGGGGTGCCAGACATCTTCCCACCAGCAGTGAGATGATAAAGAATAGTCCTCCCACCAGGAGGCCAACTGAACCGCTCAAATGGTAAATTCGGAGGAGCCTCTCACCAAGGCTGCCACTTTCCCAGTGGCAGTAGGTACTTCAGCAATTTGAAGACTACATGGTGAACTTTGGCAGTTTCCCTATGGACTCAGGAGGAAAAAATGGACAGTGCCTACCTATTCGCGCACTCACTGGCCGATCAACGGGCTCCATGGCCACACCTGACTGGGAAGAGTGCCATTTTCCCTTGTCCATGTCCAAGTTGTTGTCAGGGTCTTCCTCATGCCTCCTTGACATCTTTTTTTTTGGGGGGGCGGGGATGTAATGAGATGATGTGGTGGGCAGGCAGGCAGCCTCCCTTCCTGCCTCTTTTTTCAAACATAGTCCCAGCAGTAGCCATGATTCCTGGGGGCCCTGTTGAGAGTGCTGGCTCTTTGATTGGTTAATAACTCCTGCACTTGGGCCAGCCATCACTTAAAGCTGCAGCAGTGCAGGCCATTGTAAAGTGAAACCAGGGATCTTGCAAACACCTAGGGTGGAGTCAACTCTGCTTTTCAGCCTGTCAGGCTAGGATTGTGATCAAGTAAATGGATTTGCCTCATTGTAGGTCTCTCAATAAATGTAATTCATTTGCTGTGTCAAGAAGCCACACATTTCATAGTATTCACTTATACAGAGGCCAAAGGCCCCACAAAAATGGATGAAACCATGAAGATCCCAAAGAAAATGGATAGAGATCATAACATAGTTGAAATAACAAAAAGACTGTTCACAGATATAAAACTGAAGCAGATGGGAGACAGTTGGTAATATCAGATAGTCAGAACTCAAAGGGATTTCTATCTTTAACTATCTATATTTGAAGCTCTGGCACAATTTTGCCAGCTCTCTTGTGATATCTACAGTCTCGGTCAACAGCCTCGACTCATTCTCCACATGAGCAGCCCAGGGCTTCTCTTTACAGTTTCTTGGGCTTATTTAATTGAATTTTTTGCTCTCTATTTCTGCAATAGCGTCACAAACACTGCAAAAGATAGAGGACAAAATATTCTCGGAAGAAAGCATAGTCATGTCTGAGCAGTGCATTTCGCCGCCACTGTGGCCTATTCTGACATTCAGTCGTATTAGAGTTGATCTCCCATGTAACTCCGTCGCCATTGGCCCATGTCCCTTTGAACACCAAAACTCTCTTAATGTCATGTGATGTGAAGGGAGAGAAATGCAGATGGAAATAAGTGTTTCTTAATTTCATTGCAGAAACGTTGGCTCTAATTTTCAGGCTATGCACCCAATTCTAGACTACGCAACCCTATTTAAATAGGTTCTACATGGTCTGCATTATCGGTTTCTCTCAATATCTCAAAAGTTTAAATTGAGTCACCTCATCCTTCTGCATTTCAATTTATGTAGAAGGTAACTCTAGTTTATGTAATCGCACCTCACTATATAACTCTACACTCCAGCTACCATTCTGGTAAATCTACATTGTATTCCCTCCAGGCTTAATATATCCCTCATCACAAAGTGAAAAGGGGTGGCATAAGTGATAAAACTAATGATAAGGAAGAGGCAGAGAGGAAATAAAAGATGGAGACAAGAAAGAGATGCATTGGGACTGAAGGAAAGGGAAACAGCAGATAATATACTACCATAACACATTCTAAAATGATGATTGAGGAAAACATGAAATTACAAAAAAGTTAATCTTTTGGAGAGAAGCTGTTCCTTGGTTTGAAAATATGGATTTGCGAAGGGGTTTGGGTAATGTGTCATGTAATAGATGAAATTACTCACGCCAAAAAACGTCAAGTTTGAGGACAAGTGACATAATGGATTTTAATAATAAACAGAAAATGTGGAAATGCACTGCTGGGTCTGCAGCCTCTATGGAGAGAAAAATAAGTATGGTTAATGTTTCACTGTTCATTCACACTTCACAGGTGTTGCCAAAACTGCTGAGTATGTTTTCTTTTTATTTAAGATTCCCAGTGTCTGTAGTATTTTGTTTTGGTAAAATGCCCTGTTGGTTGGTCTCAAGACAGAGAACAGAGATTGGGTTTAAAGGGTAACTATTCAGAATAGCAGAAGGTAGGATGGGTTATTCTAAAAGGATCAGCGCTGAGACAACTGCCATTAACACTTAATATGAATGATTTAGTCTTTGAAATCAAATCCCAAATTTGTAAATTTTATTATCACATCAAATTTAATGAATACTCAATATCAAGAAATTCTACAACAAATTTGGCATGAATAAATGTACAGAATAGGCAAATAATTGGAAAATGAAGTTCAACACATATGAATGTGAGGAATTATGTTTTAATAGGAAGAATAGAGAACTCATTATTATTGAAAGGTACAAGTTAGGGTAAGGTAGAGGACTAAAAGAGAAATGGACTGATCAAAAAAAGTCACACTACAGGTTAACAAGATCATTTTTAAAAATTAGCAAGCCATGCACTGGATTTTATTTCTGGAGCAATAGAATTGAAAAGTAGGGGAGTGAAGCTGAACCTGTACTTCTTGTTGGTTGGACCACACTTAGGATATTGTGTGCATTTCTGGTTACCATATTATAAGTAAGGAATACAAACACTGTTGAGACTACAGAGAGGATTAAAGTGATTAAAACAGAAATGCATCTGTGCTCTTTCAACAGAACTTATTGACCAACATATCACTCAAAAAAGCCATTGACACTTCCACTTTGTCTCTCTATCATGGCAGTCTAGGTGTTCCATTGGTGTCTGAACCTATATTCATCCACGATCAACTTAGCAGCTTGTGCAATTGTGCTCAATTTCAAAGACACCACAAATACTGAAATCGACATTTTGTGGATCCCCCTGGGATCAGCTGTTGCTAGCATCTTCATTGGCTTCCTTGAGAATCGTGTCATTGATGGAAAAACTACTAACCTCCTGTCCTTCAGGTATTTCTGATATATAGATGGCACATTTGTGATGTTTCAATCCACAGCTGCATCAAGATTTTTTTTTCCAGTTTATTAAACACCATCAGGAGCTCAAAGTTACCACTGAAGTGGAGCAATCAAATAAACACCCTTTCCTTGAAGTATTGACTGAGAAATCTGCCAATGTGTTTTTCTATCTACTGAAAGATTAGAAGCTTGGCTTCCTGCAGTTCCAAGCAGTGCCACTTCAATCTTATTGACAATCTCATGAATAGGGTCCGATCCATCTTCTCACTGTATTAGCTTGATGTTGAGAGAGAGAGAGAGAGCATATCTAAACTATCCTGCTCAATAATGGCTGTCCCAATCACATCATCACTTGGTGTATGTTGTGAAAACTCATAGAGGGGCCCATGTCTACCATATTTGGGCCTAACAAGGCCCAATGTACTTCAAATACTTGGAGAAAGGAAGGAATCTCAAAACTTGAATGACATGTGAAGCTGGCTTATTCACACTGCCACTTTGCAGTAAATCCTCAGGTGGGTCTCCACTGATGGGATGCTGCTGCTAAGTCAAAAAGATATTTTGCAAGACCATATAAATTAATAATGTGATAGATAAGTTTCTGCATCCATTGTTTGCAAGATATGTAGGCTGCATGTCCCAGCAATGGGTGGGGCAATATCAAACTTCATGTCCAATTAAACATTTGTAGAGAACAGCATGCTGACCATACTTAATCAGCCCATTCTTACAAGCTTCAGAACAGTGTGTCCACCATGTGAACATCATTATTAAACAATCCAAATTAAGAATTACATTAGAAACCAGTGTAAGATTGGATGGGTTTAAATTAATTCAGCAGGGAGAATGGGAACCTAAATTGTCATTCGAGTTTAGAGAAGGTTGAGAGGAGGGAGGACTAAAATATGATTTTGGGGTCGAAGAGGGCACTGGCAAGCAAAATGTTGGCTTGAAGTGTTCCTATTTCAACACCAGGAGAGTACACAATAAGGTGGGTGAACTTGCAGCATGTGTCGGTATCTGGGATTTCGATGTTGTGGCCATTTCAGAGACTTGGGTAGAACAGGAACAGGAATGGTTGTTGTAGGTTCTGGGATTTAGATGTTTCAGCAAGGACAAAGAAGAGGATGAAAGAGGTGGGGTTGTGGCATTGTTGGTCAACAACAGTATTAAAGCTGCAGAAAGGATGCTTGAGGACTTGTCAACTGAGGTAGTATGGCTGAGATTTGAAACAGGAAAGGAGAGGTCACCCTGTCGAGAGTTTTCTATAGGCCTCCGAATAGTTCCAGAGAACTAGAGGAGAGGATAGCAAAGATGATTCTCAATAGGAGCGAGAGTCACAGGGTAGTTGTCATGGGGGACTTCAACTTCACAAATATTGATTGAGAATACTCAAGTTCAAGTACTTTAGTTTTTGTCCAATGTGTGCAGGAGCGTTTCCTGACACAGTATGTAGACAGGCCAACAAGAGGCGAGGCCACATTAGATTTGTTACTGGGTAATGAACCCAGCCAGGTGTTAGATTTGGAGGTAGGTGTACACTTTGATGATAGTGACCACAATACAGTTATGTTCACTTTAGCAATGGAAAGGGATAAGTATATACCAGAGGGCAAGAGCTACAGCTGGGGAAAGGCAGTTATGATGCAATTGGATATGATTTAAGATGCGTAGGTTGGGGAAGGAAACTGCAGGGAATGGGCACAACAGAAATGTGTAACTTATTCAAAGAACAGCTACTGTGTGTCCTTGATAAGTATGTACCTGTCAGACAGGGAGGAAGTTGTCGAGCGCAGGAGCCATGGTTTACTAACGAAGTTGAATCTCTTGTCAAGGGGAAGAAGGAGACTTATGTTAGGATGAGATGTGAAGGCTCGATTAGAGTGATTAAGAGTTACAAGGTAGCCAGAAAAGACATAAACAGAGAGTAAAGCGAGCAAAGACGGGACATGAGAAGTTGTTGGCTGATAGGATCAGGGAAATCCCTAAAGCTTTCTATAGGTATATGAGGAATTAAACAATGACTAGAGTGAGATTAAGGCCAATCAAAGACAGTAGTAGGATGTTGTGCATTGAGTCAGAAGAAATAGGGGAAGCGTTGAATGAATATTTTTTGTCAGTATTCACACTGGAAAAAGACAATATTGTCAAGGAGAATACTGAGAAACAGGCTACGAGACTAGTTAGGATTGAGGTTCACAAGGAGGAGGTGTTAGATATTCTGGAAAGTGTGAAAATAGATAAATTCCCTGGGCTGGATGGGATTTATCCTAGGATTCTCTGGGAAGCCAGGGAGGAGATTGCCATGCCTTTGGCTTTGATCTTTATGTCATCATTGCCAATAGGAATAGTACCACAAGACTGGAAAATAGCAAATGTTGTTCCCTAGTTCAAGAAGGGGAGTAGAGACAACCCTACTAATTATAGTAAGCCTTACTTTGGTTGTCAGTAAAGTGTTGGAAAAGCTTATAAGAAATAGGATTGATAATCACCCTGACAGGAAGAAGTTGATTAGGGATAGTCAACATGGTTTTGTGAAGGATAGGTCATGCCTCACAAACCTTATTGAGTTCTTTGAAAAGGTGACCAAACGGGTGAATCAAAGCCATTGATGTGATGTATATAGATTTCAGCAAGGTGTTTGATAAGGTTTCCCATGGTAGGCTACTGTACAAAATACAGAGGCATGGGATTGAGTGTGACTTAGAGGTTGGGATCAGAATTGGCTAGCTGAAACAAGACAGAGGGAGGTGGTTAATGGGAAATGTTCATCCTGGAGTTGTTTTACTAGTGATGTCCTGCAAGGATCTGCTGTTTGTCATTTTTATAAACGACCTAGATGAGGACGTAGAGGATGGGTTAGTAAATTTGCTGACAACACTAAGGTCAGTACAGTTGTGGATAGTGCTGAAGGATGTCATAGGTTACAGAGGGACATAGATCAGCTGCAAAGCAGGGCTGAGAGGTGGCAAATGGAGTTTAATGCAGATAAGTATGAGATGATTCACTTTGGAAGGATTAATAGGAATGCAGAGTACTGGGCGAATGGTAGGTGTGCAGAGAGACCTCAGTATCCATGTACGTAGATTCCTCAAAGTTGCCACCCAGGTTGATGGGCTGTTAAGAAGACAATCAGAGGGTTAGATCGGGTGGACAGTGAGAGCCTTTTCCTGACGATGGTGATGACGAGCACGAGGGGGCATAGCTTCAAATTGAGGGATGATAGATATAGGACAGATGTTAGAGGTAGTTTCTTTACTCAGAGAGTAGTAGGGGTGTGGAATGCATTGCCTGCAACAGTTGTAGACTTGCCAACTTTATGTGCATTTAAATGGTAATTGAATATGCATATGGATGAAAATGGAATAGTGTTGGTTAGATGAGCTTCAGATTGGTATCACCGGGCGGCGCAACTTCCAGGGCCGAAAGGTCTGTACTGCGTTGTAATGTTCTATAGACCCATAGAGTGATAGAGATGTACAGCACAGACCCTTTGGTCTAGCTGGTCCATGCCAACCAGATATCCCAGCCCAAACTAGTTCCACCTGCCAGCACCCGGCCCATATTCCTCCAAACCCTTCCTATTCATATACCCATCCAGATGCCTTTTAAATGTTACAATTGTACCAGCCTCCACCACTTCCTCTGGCAGCTTATTCCATACACATACCACTGTCTGCGTGAAAAGTTTCCCCTTAGGTCTCATTTTTATCTTTCCATTTTTATCCTAAACCTATGCCCTCTAGTTCGGTACTCCCCCACTCCAGGGAAAAGACTTTGTCTATTGATCCTATCCATGCCCCTCATGATTTTATAAACCTCTATAAGATCACCCTTCAGCCTCCAAGGCTCCAGGAAAAACAGCCCCATCCTGTTCAACCTCTTATGATTATCAGCATCTACAGTGTGATGCACTTGCATGTGCTAGTAATCGCATTTATCAATTCACAAGACACTGTGATATTCAAAGTTTGTGAGAAGATTTGTAGCTCGGGTGCTCGTTGTTGTGGTTCTGTTCGCCGAGCTGGGAATTTGTGTTGCAGACGTTTTGTCCCCTGTCTAGGTGACATCCTCAGTGCTTGGGAGCCTCCTGTGAAGTGCTTCTGTGATCTTTCCTCCGGCATTTGTAGTGGTTTGAATCTGCCGCTTCCGGTTGTCAGTTCCAGCTGTCTGCTGCAGTGGTCGGTATATTGGGTCCAGATCGATGTGCTTATTGATTGAATCTGTGGATGAGTGTCATGCCTCTAGGAATTCTCTGGCTGTTCTCTGTTTGGCTTGTCCTATAATAGTTGTGTTGTCCTAGTCAAATTCATGTTGCTTGTCATCTGAGTGTGTGGCTACTAAGGATAGCTGGTCGTGTCCTACTATTATACCAGCCACTGCAGCGGACAGCTGGAACTGACAACCAGAAGCGGCAGATACAAACCACTATAAATGCCAGAGGAAAGATCACAGAAGCACTTCACAGGCGGCTCCCAAGCACTGAGGATGTCACCTAGACAGGGGACGAAGCGTCTGCAACACAAATTCCCAGCTCGGCGAACAGAACCACAACAGCAATGTGATATATTGGCAAAAAAATGTATATATACATCACACATTTTTAATGGGGAGAAAAAGAAGGGGGTCATTAAAATTGTCGATCTCTGCTGCATTCCAATAGCAACATGTTGGACCATTCATCGTCTACCTGCTTGCTCTGAGAACTAAGATTGACAGCTAACTGTTCCTGCTGCATCTCCATGACGATAATTCCCAAACCATCAGCACCCTTTTCTCATGCCACATGAATTGATGTCCGTTTTTTTCCAAGACTGTGGTCCTGATGAGTGCAAGACAGCCTTGTCTCCTTTTAACAATTTTGAAATGCAATGGTATACATTTCATGAAATAAGTGAGAACCTGCATCGCTTTCCTCTTGAAAAAAGCCTGAGGGGTGATCTAATCAAGCTCTTTAAATATCTAATGAACTTTGCTGCTTGGTGGGGGGGGGTGTAGATCAATTTTCCTTTTTTGGGTGGGGGAGGAAGAACATAACTGGAGTCCTCAATATAAGATAGTCATCAAGAAATCCAAAGGAGCATTTAGCGCAAAGTCTTGCATCCAAAGAGAGGTGAGAACTTAGAACTCAATAAAACAGACAGTGGTTGGAGCAAGTACCACAAATACATTTAAAGGGAAATGAAGCAACCTATCAGGGAAAAGGGAATAAAGGGTTAAGGTTTTAAATTTGGATGAGGGCTCGCATTGATCATAATCCCGATGATGGACTGGTTCCCCTATGGCATAAAAGGAAGTAAAATGGCAAACGTGGAAAGAGGGAAAAGCTGAAGAGCAGGAAAACAAGCAAAGGAGGTAAAATATAAATGAATTCCAGAGAGGTGGCTTTGAGAGGTATTCTCTTCTGTGAAGAAAGGCTGAGACAGAGGTGCTGATGGCTCTACTCGGAGCCAATAAAGTAAACAGTTTGTGAGGCCTTGCATTTTTTTTTTTGAAAAGTTAGAACAATAGAAGCAACCTGAATGGGTGGGGCAAGCTCCCAGATTACTAAGATTTTTAGTTTTAGACTTTCTGTAGCAGTTGCTAGGATCTTGGGCACAACACCCGGTACTTGTTTTTAAAAATAACATGTTAGATAAGACTCCCTACAGTATGGAAACAGGTCATTCAGCCTAACAAGTCCACACGAACCCCCTAAAGAGTAACCCACCCAGACCCGTTCTCCTAACCTTATATTTACCCCAGACTAATGTACCTAACACTACAGGCAATTTAGCATGGCCTATTCACCTGACCTGTACATCTCTGGATTGTGGGTGGAAACCGGAGAAAATCCACACAGACATGGGGAGAATGTGCAAGCTCCACACAGACAGTTGCACGAGGCTGGAATCAAACCCAGGTCCCTGGCGCTGTGAGGCAGCAGTGCTAGCCTCCATGCCACCCACAAGTTAGGGACTAGGCTATGTTCTTACTAGATTTTGAGGGGATTTGATCTGGTCCCTAAAAGGTGCCAAGAGAAAAGATTTGCTCTGAATGCTACACAGAACTAAACCATGTCCTTATGAGTGCAGGTGTTATACTTAGCTACAAGTATTTAGACCATTGTGCTATTACTTATGATTTGTAAAAAGGATTCCTTTGTGAGACATAAATAAAAGTCAGAAAGGGAAACACATTTCTGAGAGAAGTTAGGAACCAGGAGACATTTATGAAACGTGGGAAGGATAGGGACTGAGTAAAATAAATCTGCACCGCAGAGTTTGAAAAGACAAACAAGGTAGCAGGACTAACACAAAGAATTGGGAAGTGGCTGATAAGGAGACAAGAAGTTACAGTAAAAACTTCAACATTGCTCCTTTAAATGGAGCAGTGCCAAAAAGGCTAGCAAATATTGATTTATTTTCTTTGCATGTGACAAAGGCTGAGGGAATTGTTGCTGAACAAGACCACCATCAGCTGCTTTCTGTCTACCTCACCTGCTGGGGAAACATCATGTTACACTAAGGTCATTCTATCTCTCATTCATGACAACAAATTGATTATTTATACATTTCCAATTATACATTTTGTACAGTATTAAAACATCTAGTGCTTTAAACCTTAATCTGCTGCAAAGATTGTTATTATGTCCCCTGAAACTATCTGCGGATGAATTATGCAACATCTGTCAGGCATTCTTACCTGAAGTTGAGAATTAAATGAAAAAAATTGCGTAATGTGTCAATTTTGACAATAATTACACCATTACAGCTATGCTGCAAGGAATTCACAGAGTGCAAGAAATGATTGTCTGGATTCTGCCATGAAGAATTGTGATTGATTTATGGTAGACAAATACATTACAAATCATTAGGAAATGTAGGTCATTCAGCACCATTCCTCTATTGAAACTATGTTAGATTTATGTGCATAATATTTTTTAGATTACAAAGCTTTTGCATCAGTATAATAAAGCGATTTTGCAAGTTTGGTTCCAGTATTTTATAAGAGTTTACATTAGCACTTGAAGAGGTTTTAGAAGTTACAGATGCTACTTTCACAAACAACAATGCTCCTAGCTGTGCAAAGAGCTGCTGAACCTCGAGTCCTCTGAAGGAAGAGTTTGTGGACAGTGAGATAACCTCAAGCAAACATATTTGCAACAGATGTCTCTTGTAACTCATTGAGTTGGAGTGTATGTTGAAGGCACTGCAACATGCCAGGGACGGAGGAGTATCTGGACAATGTGCTGAAGGCTTCATAGAGAGGTATGGAAAGAGTGTAACCTCTGGTCTAACTGATGGTGTACAACATAAAGAGAACCCAGGCAAGATAAAGAATGTAAATTGTCAAAAACTGAACCAATCCAACCAGCACACTGCACATGCTGATTGTAATGATAAACACAAGTACTTTGGTTGGACAGCTAGAATAAGCTTGGCACCTCAGAGTGAGGGAACGCCGGAAAAGACCAATTTATTCATTAGGCTTGTCTCTTCCCTTCATTCTTCCCTTGCACCTTTGTACTCTCATACACAATCACACTGTCTCTTGGAGGAGGCAAGTAATGCATATTACTTAGGTAACCCTTCAGATTTGTCCAAAGGCAAGAGAAAGCACTATCACAACATTGTTAAGCAAGTCAGTCATCTATCATGTGTCTCAGGTTTGTTCAACCCTCTAGATCCTTCTTATTCATTATTATGGGATGGATATTATTGAGCTGGAGAGAGTTTGGAAAAGATTTACCAGGATGTTGCTAGGAATGGGGTTGAGGGAGAGGCTGGAAAAGCTGGGACTATTTTTACTGGAGCATATAAAGTTGAGAGGTGACCTTACAGAGGTTTATAAAATCATGAGAGACAAGCATAAAGTGAATGGCAGGTGTCTTTTCGCTAGGGTGGAGGATT
Source organism: Hemiscyllium ocellatum (assembly GCF_020745735.1). NCBI lineage: Eukaryota > Metazoa > Chordata > Chondrichthyes > Orectolobiformes > Hemiscylliidae > Hemiscyllium > Hemiscyllium ocellatum. The sequence continues at coordinate 43,512,504 of NC_083408.1, forward strand.
TCAAGTTTCAGCGACATATTTTTTAATGAGAGGATAAGGATTTTAAAAAAGACACAAGGGGCTATTTCTTTACATAGAGAGTGGTTTGTGTGTGGAATGAACCATCAGAGGAAGTGGTGGATGCAGGTACAGTTTAAAAGACACATGGATAAGTACATGAATAAGAAATGTTTGGAGGGATATGGGCTAAACACAGGCAGGTGGCACTAATTTAGTTTGGGATTATGGTCGGCATGGACTGGTTGGATTGAAGGGTCTGTTTCCATGCTGTAAGTCTCTATGACTCTACTCCTAGGCTTTACTATTTTCTGGGGAATCTCTTAATTCTCTAACAAACACATTCCATTTTTTTCAAATCTCCTGGCTCTTCACATTCCCAGTATCTCAAAGTGAATCAGAACAATCTCTCCTGAAGGACTGAATTTTTCCAAGGTTTGACTTGGTGTAAAGTTTGAAGAGTTTTACCAAAGGGATTGTCTCCTTGAGCTCTGGCAGGCTTTCACAGAGCTCAATGTTGCTTACCACATTAAGGATGCATTCCAGCTCTCGCACGATCTTGAGATCAGCAGCATCAGAGGTCCTCGTCCATGCCAGGCCCTTTAGCATTCACACTGTGGTTGTGTCCAGCTTTATATAAAGACAGAGCAGTGCACTGGTTCAAATACTACCAGGAAAGAATAGCCCTTCACAGATCCCCTGCATGAGGGGTATGACTGTTGAAGGAGATACACTTGCGGGTTTATGGACCTGCAAATCCTGGTGGATTAGATGCCGGACAATGGAGACAATGGCAATCCTCTTTCCTCAAAACCAGTAGAAGGCATCAGGCCTTACAAGTCTGCTCTGAGGTTGCCACCTGGGTCAGTGTGAGGTTAACAATCCAGAGGTATACTCAGACATATAGGATGAAAGTTACTGACGCACTGTGCTCGACAAAGACAAGTACCACTACTTTCCATCTGGTCTCAAACTCAGATATCTCTACTACTGCACAAATCCTCCACTAGGGCTCACTGCTGCTTGCAGCATCTCCCTCAATAGCATCAACCACGGCACTCGCCCAGACTGCTAACTCTGTATACCCTCCATGCTTCCCATTCACTTGGGCACCTCACCATCTTTCACCATCTGCAACAGTACCAACAACTGTGCCACCCACTTACACCTCACTCGGTCCCTGCCCTTGTTTCATTCCTGGGCAAAACATGGCAGAGCGGGCAAAGACATGTGCTGGTAGTGTCCGACATCTGTCTACTCACCAGCCAGGAATGACATTGGGTGAATGCACAAACAGAAATAGGATCAGCAGGGAGGTTTGTTAGGGGCACTCGGAAGACTTGACTGAAGGTCAGAGGTGACCACAAATGCCATTACTTTGTGGTATTAACTTCTATTGTATGACACAAAAAGCGAAGAAAGAACAAATTGAAAAGATGTATTTGCATAAACGAGGGCTTGCTTGCGTTTCCCCCGTCAACAAGTTTAAAGTCAATCAATGATGTCTTCACCCAAATCAGTTCCATTGGATGTGGGTAGTATTTAATCCTTTCTGTCCGGTTGCAAGCTGAAGATTTTGTACTCTATTATGGATAAAGTGATTTTTTTTTCTCTGCAGCAAAAATATACTTTATTCATTATAAAAAGTCTTAATGGTTCCTTGTGTTGGAGTTCTGTACAGTGTTTACGCATAAAGTAAAACAAACATTGGAAATGGGCATTCTCTGTGTAATGCAACGCCAAAGGCATTTCCTACTTCTGCAGGACACTATTCATATACATTTTGAGGCAAAAGAAGGGTCTGATAACTAAACAGCCGCTCAGAGTACTTTGGTAGAAAGACCTTAGATGGTGGTCATTCCCCATTGCACCGTGGCAGCAGCTGCCCTATGCATTAGTGCATCTCTCAGCACATAGTCGTACACCTTGGAAAGTGCCAGACTCTGGATGAGCTGGGAGAAAGTGAAGCCTGCAGATGCTGGAGATCAGAGCTGAAAAATGCGTTGCTGGAAAAGCACAGCAGATCAGGCAGCATCCAAGGAGCAGGAGAATCGACGTTTCGGGCATAACCCCTTCTTCAGGAATGAATCTGGATGAGCTGATCAAGGCCCTCGAATCCACACTCTTGACTTATGAAGGATAGGCCTGGTCTCATTGCTGCTGAACGCTCTAACTAATTAGACTCTTCTGTATCAATTGCCCTTGTGGAGACATTTGTGAAAGAAAACACCTTTGACCGCATGTCCATCAAGCAGTGATTAGCATGGAGCATCCTCGGGACACTGCGGGAAAAGGAGAGGGTGGGCTGAGCAGACTGTGGAAGCCATTTGACAGAATATTTCATCACCAGTACTTTCCAACAGCACCACGGCATCACTTATCTAGTGATGAGAAGGGCACTGCCCGTCAGATCCTTCATGTGTGCCTGAACTCTCTCTCTGCCACTGCATGCTGCCCTCAAGTGGCTGCAGGGGTGAACAGACTGTCATTCACATACTTCTAGAATGTGTCCTTGCAAAGACGGTCTGGCGAGAAACAAAATGGTTTTTGTTGAGGTGTGACCTGAGCAGATCCATGATGCAGAATTCTATGCTCTAAGGTCTGTTCCCCAGGACATACTTTTTTTTAATTTCAAAAACATACTTTATTCATAAAATATTTTGAAGATCTGTACAATTGGTCATGCCATATATACATAAACATTCCATTTCTTTGCATACAGAGATCATTTGTATATATAGGTCTGTATGTTTACCATCCATATATCCATATGTTTAGCTGTTCCCCAGGACACATTTTTTTAATTTCAAAAATATACTTTATTCATAAAGTATTTTGATGGTCTGTACAGTTGGTCATGCCATACAAACGTAAACATTCCATTTCTTTGCATATAATGATCAGAATTTATCATTTGTACATACAGGACTGTACGTTTATCAATCACATATCCATATATTTAGCTGAGGTGCCAGCAGAGCCCAAATGACTGCGTGGGCCGCTGTTCTTCTTAGGCAGGCAGATGTTACACGGTGGTCTTTCCCCACCGTGCCTTGGTGGCAGCTGCCCCAAGCTCCAGCGCGTCCCTCAACACGTAGTCCTGGATCTTGGAATGTGCCAGTCTGCAACACTCAGTCAGGGTCAACTCCTTCAGCTGGAAGATCAACAGGTTTCGGACCGCCCAGAGAGCGTCCTTCACCGAGTTGATGATCCTCCAGGCACAGTTGATGTTCATTTTGGTTTGTGTCCCAGGGTACAGACCCTAGAGCACGGAATCCTGCATCACGGCACTGCTTGGGACGAACCTCGACAAACACCACTGCATTCCTCTCCAGACTTCCTCTGCATAGGCACATTCCAGAAGGAGGTGTGTGACAGTCTCGACCCCCCGCAGCCGCTTCGAGGGCAGCATGCGGTGTGGCTGAGAGTCTGACGTGCATAAAGGGTCTCACAGGCAGAGCCCTTCTCACCACCAGCCAAGCCATGTCTTGGTGCTTATTGGAAAGTTCTGGCGATGAGGCATTCTGCCAAATGGCTTTGACAGTCTGCTCAGGGAACCACTCGATAGGATTCGCCCTCTCCTTTTCCCGAAGGGTCTCAAGGACACTACGTGCTGACCACTTCCTGATGGACTTGTGGTCAAAGGTGTTTTTCTTCATAAACTTCTCCACGAAGGACAGGTGATACGGAACGGTCCAACTACTCGGAGTGTTCCGCGGCAGCGAGGCCAGGCCCATCCTTCACAACACCGGGGACACGTAGAACCTCCGTACGTAGTGACACTTGGTGTTTGCGTAGCGGGGATCCACGCACAGCTTGATACAGCCACACACAAAGGTGGCCATCAGGGTGAGGGTGGCATTGGGTGTATTTTTCTCCCCCGTTACCCAGATCTTTATATATCGTGTCCTTTCCGACTCGATCTATCTTTGATCTCCATATAAATTGGAAGATGGCCCAGGTGACTGCAGCGGCACAGGTTCTGGGAACAGGCCAGACCTGTGCCACATATAACAGCAATGACAGTGCCTCACACCTGATGACCAGGTTTTTTCCCGCGATGGAGAGCAACCATAGCTTCCAGGACACACAATGAGACAAATGTCTAATATACCCAGAGGTCCATTGACTCAGTTGAAGTGATATTACTCCTGATCAACAGATATCTTCACCCTGTAAGGTCTAAGGGGCCTAATTCTTACCATTGACTCTTGAAGAGCCTCCCATCACTCACAAGTGGAGCACCCTCCCTCAGGCAGAAAAAAACTTACACTCCATTCTGGATGAGCTGACAGCCATGTTCCATTTCCAATACAAATTTGCAATTCAGATGAGGGTGGAAAGCAACACAGGTCACACTGCCCAGAGGGAGTTCAGGTTCAGCCTGGGCATTTCGATACCTTCCCAAATCTACGTGTTTCTTGCACTCTCTGTCAACCCCACTAAGTTCAACTAAACCTTTGAGCTTTATTTGAGCACAGATAAAACCTTTCAGAATGTTCTGAATCCGAGAGGGAAATGTATTTTTTTCCCAATTCTGTACAACTGAGATTTTCTGCAGGCTGATATCTGATCAATGTTACAGCCATTATAGAGATGCATGAGAAATATCAGTGTCCTTGTGACAAGATATTTAGGCATTGATCTTAACTGGATGGGATTTCTAAGCTGACAAACTTTAGTTTCCTGATGGGAAGTATCTAGATAACAGAGACTGCAGCTCAGAGCAGGTGGTTTCCTTGCTGCTGGGGTAGAAATCCCTAGGGTTCAGGTGTAGTTGTGTCAGAAATGTTAATCCTAGACAATTCAGATTCCAGAGTGAATCTTGGCTTGTTGGATTCTCACTTTGTAACTGTTATGAAGGACGGGCCTGACCTCATTGCCATGGAACCCAAGAAGTTGGACCTTCTTACCACTCCCTCATGGAAAAATTTGGAAAAGAAAACACTGTGACCACAAGTCTATCAGGCAGTTTTCAGCATGTAGTGTCCTTGAGACCCTGTTGTGGAGATCACTTACTGAATGCATTCTTGAGAGGCTGCCTTTATACTTATATAAAATAAAATGTTCATTCAAGATGTTGACACCTGGACAACTTTAAATGTTGTGTTTATTCATACAACATGCCAAAATATAAATACAAGGAAATGGAGCCACTACCTCACGCACATGCACACAAGAAATGATAGATTCTGGAGAAAGAGCATGTCATAAAGTCATTGTCATAGAGATGTACAGCTCGGAAACAGACCCTTTGGTCCAACTCGTCCATGCTGACTAGATATCCCAAGGTAATCTCGTCCCACCTGCCAGCACCCGGCCCATATCCCTCCAAACCCTTCTTATTCATATACCCATCCAAATGTCTTTTAATTGTTGTAATTGTATCAGCCTCCACCACTTCCTCTGGCAGTTCATTCCACACACGCACCATCCTCTGCATGAAAAGGTTTCCCCTTAGATTTCTTTTATATCTTTCCCCTCTCACCCTAAACCTATGCCCTCTAATTCTGGGCATCCCCACCCCAGGGAAGAGACTTTGTCTATTTATCATATCCATGCCCTCATGATTTTATAAACCTCTATAAGGTCACCCCTCAGTGTCCAACGCTCCAGGGAAAACAGCCCCCGCCTATTCAACCTCTCCCTATAGCTCAAATTCTCCAACCCTGGCAACATCCCTGTAAATCTTTTTGGAACACTTTCAAGTTTCACAGCATCCTTCTGATAGGAAGGAGACCAAAATTTCATGCAATATTCCAAAAGTGGATTAACCAATGTCCTGTACAGCCACAACATGACCTCCCAACCCCTGTACTCAATACTCTGACCAATAAAGGAAAGCATACCAAACGCCACCTTCACTATCCTATCTACCTGCGACTCCATTTTCAAGGAGCTATGAACTTGCACTCCGAGATCTCTTTGTTCAGCAACACTCCCAAGGAGCTTACCACTATGTGTATAAGTCCTGCTGAAATTTGCTTTCCCAAAATGCAGCATGTATGTAAATTAAACTCCATCTGCCACTTCTCAGCCTATTAGCCCATCTGATCAAGGTCCTGTTGTAATCTGAAGTAACCTTGTTCACTGTCCACTACACCTCCCCTTCAACAACTTGCCCACTACCGACATTAGGCTCACCGGTCTATAATTCCCTTAAGGCTTGTCCTTACCACCCTTCTTAAGCAGTCGCACCAGGGTAGCCAACCTCCTGTCTTCTGGCACCTCACCTGTGACTATTGATAATACAATTATCTCAGCAAGGGGCCCACCAATCACTTCCCTAGCTTCCCACAGAGTTCTCGGGAACACCTGATCAGGTCCTGAGGATTTATCCACTTTTATGTGTTTCAAGACATCCAGCACTTCCTCCTCTGTCATATGGACATTTTTCAATGTGTCACCATCTATTTCCCTACAGTCTATATCTTCCATGTCCTTCTCCATGGTAAACACTGATGCAAAATACTCGTTTAGTATCTTCCCCATTTCCCGCAGCTCCACACAAAGGCAGCCTTGCCTATATTTGAGGGGCCCTATTCTCTCCCTACTTACCCTTTTGTCCTTAATGTATTTGTAAAAACCCTTTGGATTCTCTTTAACTCTATTTGCCAAAGCTATCTCCTGTCCCCTTTTTGCCCTCCTGATTTCCCTCCTAAGTATACTCCTATTGCCTTTATACTCTCCTAAGGATTCACTCGATCTCTCCTGTCTATACCTGACATATGCTTACTTTTTTTCTTAACCAACCTCAATTTCTTTCGTCATCCAGCATTCCCTATACCTACCAGCTTTCCTTTCACCTTAACAGGAATATACTGTCTCTGGACTCACGTTATCTTATTTCTGAAGTCTTCCCATTTTCCAGCCATCCCTTTACCTGTGAACATCTGCCCCCAATCAGCTTTTGAAAGTTCTTGCCTAATATCATCAAAATTGGCCTTTCTCCAATTTAGACTTTCAACTTTTCAATCTGGTCTGTCCTTTTCCATCACTATTTTAAAACTAATAAAATTATGTTCGTTGGCCCCAAAGTGCTCCCCCACTGACACCTCAGTCACCTGCCCTGCCTTATTTCCCAAGACTAGGTCAAGTTTTGCACCTTCTCTAGTAGGTACGTCCACATACTGAATCAGAAAATTTTCTTGTACACACTTAATAAATTCCTCTCCATCTAAACCCTTAACACTATGGCAGTCCCAGTCAATGTTTGGAGAGTTAAAATCCCCTACCATAACTACCCTATTATTCTGACAGATAACTGAGATCCCCTTATAAATTTGTTTTTCAATTTCCCTCTGACTGTTAAGAAGTCTATAATACAATCCCAATAAGGTGATCATCCCTTTCGTATTTCTCAGTTCAACCGAAATAACTTGTGTTTGGGATGCTCACAGAATTCATATAAATCAAACCTCCAATATAAAATTAATGTATCTATTATGTACTTATGTTAAAAACTTAAATCTAAACCAATTTAAAATGTAACTGTATTTTGAACTAAAAACATTATGCCTCAAAGCATTTTCACATTTGTTAGTCTAAGTGTACATTAGCCTGAGTCATAAAAACAACAGGGGGGATCCAAGATGGCGGCGAACGGAAAGGCCTGCCCTGCTGATCTCTGCACAACAACTCAGGCAAAGTGATGCTTTTACCCTCCCCACGTAAATTATTTCGGGAAAGTTTGATAATTAAATATTGGTTGAATCGTTATAAACCTTTCTTCGCAAGGAAAGATGACTAAAAGTAAGGGTTCAAGTAAATCCCAGCACACAGGATATTCCCTGGCAGCATCAGATATGCCCGTGACTATGACTGTGACTTCAACCGCTGCTACAGCCTCTTCTACAACTCCGCTGGAATCACTTACCCAATAGACCTGGTGAAGCTCCAGGAAATTATCAAGGCGTCGATTGAGGAGAGTCACACTAGGCTGGAACCAATCTCGGTCATGCTGCACAAGCACGAGCAGGAGCTGGAAGGGCTCAGAAAGCAAATGGAAGAGGTCGAATGGCGGACTGCTGCATTCAAGACCATAATTGATTCCTTGATGGATGGGATCCAGGTCCTTGAGGAGCAGGTCCGGGCCTTAACAGAGCAAGTCGACGACCTCAAAAACAGAGGTAGGAGAAAGAATATCTGGGTCATCAGGCTGCCGGAGGAAGAGGAAGGTGAGCAGCCAGTAAGTTTTTTTGAAGACCTGCTACTACGATTCATTGGTTTGGAGGCCGAGGCGAGCCGGTTGAAGGTCAACAGAGTTCATTGGATTGTGGTGTGCAGGTGCAGTTCAGACCAGTGACCCTGCCCGGTCCTAGTGCAATTCCGATGCTACAGGGACAAGCAGAGAGTTATGGAAGCTTCCAGAATGCAGAGGAAGGATCCACAGGCATTGATTTACAAAGGTTCCAAGATAATGTTCTTCCAGGATTTTTCTGCAGCCATGATCTGTAAAAGGATGTCCTTTAATGAGGTGAAGAGAAGACTGAGGGACCTCAGTATTCTGTAAGGTACCCGGCCGTGCTTCGTTTTACTCATGATGGGTCTGTATGCTGATTTGACTCTACAGAAAAATTAAAAAACTTTCTGGACACTTTAAAATAGACTGGATGGTCTGAAGAATATGGACAATAATGTTTTCTCTTTTGCTTTTGTAATTCACTCCTTTTCTTAAAGGAAGTGTTGTTGGACTTTTTCCGCTGTTAATTGGGGTTAATGTATCATTGGGGATGCGTAGAATGCTCACTTCTAACTTCTTTGTTAATATTACCTTTTCCTTCCTTTCGCTTGAGTTTGGGATGCGGCTCAAGCTGGAAAGAGTTATGGAGGTGTATGGGAGGTGTGTAAACACTCCCTGTGGGCAGGGGGTAGAGTCCCCCATTCTGTGCCTTTTGTATTTTGTATTTGGTTTAGTTTGTTGGTTTTTTTCTGTACATAGTCTTGAATGCTCTGTTAGTTTGTTAGATGAAGTAGTTTTAATGTGCATAGTTTTTAGGCGCCATGAGTCTATCTTCATTTGTACTCAGCAATTTGTATGTCAAATTATTCCTCTTGGGAGTTCTCGGTTATTGTAGAGGGTCAGGGCTAATTGTGGTCTCAAATGGAGTACCTGAAATATTAAATGGAGTCACTCACCAGTCAAGAGGAAGAAGGTACTTTCAAGTCTTAAAAAGGAGAGGCTTGATATTGCCCTATTGCAGGAAACTCACCTTGACGATAAGGAGCATCTGAAACTACAGCAGGGTGGGTTTGATTGGGCGTTTTTTTTTGACCTTTAGTACTAAAAGCAGGGAGTAGCTACCCTTGTTCAGAAGAATCTCCCATTTAATTTCCTGTATCATATTAAAGATGAATATGGGTGGCTCGTAATTCTTAAAGCCTCAATATACGGTAAAGTGTATGGTATTTTGAATGTTTATTGTCCCCAAGTGCACCCCTTAAATTCCTGATAGATGCATTCTCCAAATTAATTGCCCTTGCATTGCGGCATATTATTAAAGGGAGATTTTACTTGTCTTTACAGTGGATAGAATACCCAAAGGCCCCCCCCCAAAACTTTCTCTTCAATCTAAGTAACCAGTTGATTTTTGTGTGGAATTGGGACAGATGGATGTTTGGCGGCATCTCCACCCTGCGGGTAGGGACTTCACGTTTTTTTCTAATCTGCACAAGTGTCCCTAGGATTGATCCTTTCCTTGCCCCCACGATTTTTTTCAATTCGGTGATGTCCTGCACAATTGGGAATATCACCATTTCTGATCGTGCAGCAGTATATTTAATGGTCAATATTAAGAGCAATGTAACAGGTTCATGGCAATGGTGAACGGACCCCTCTATTCTCAAGAACAGTAAGTGCATTGAGTATTTCTCTAATGAGTTTAAAGCATTCTTGGTCATTAGTGCAGATACGGCTAGTGGCCCATCTATTCTCTGGGAGACTGCAAAGGCTTATGCTTTTATCTCTTACTCTGCCAGTCGGCAGTGACAGAAGGGAGAGCAGCAGTATCTGCTCGAGGTACGGTTGAAGGCAGCCGAGACGGCAGATTTTGGTAGGCCATCGGTGGCTAAGTGGTCACAGCTCTTTGGTTCATTTCGAATTCCATGCTCATACAGACAACAAGGAAGGAACTTTCCTTTGCAAAACAAATTTGAGCACGGCGATAGGCCGGGAAAACATCTGGCACATCTGGCTAGGAAAAAAAAACACCCCTCCCCCAATTTATTACCTCAATCAGAGACGGGACTGGAACTCTTATTTGTGATTCTGAGAAGATCATGCTGCATTTTGGAGATTTCACTCCGAATTTTACCAGTCAGAAGGCTGTGATAACAGATGGGCCAAGATGGAGTCCCTTTTTTTTGGAACCTGGATCTTCCAGGAGTGACCTCCGAGCAGGCGTCTCTCCTTAATGCTCCTTTAACAGGGCAGGAGGTACAGGGGGCTGTGAAGCAGCTTCACAGTGGAAAGGCGCCCAGCAGTGATTTCGACAAAGAATTTATAAATATATTGTCAGGGCCAATGCTGGACATGTAACAATTACTCGTACAGTCATGATTGCCTCCCGCCATCCATGAGAGAGACTAATATCTCTGTTATCCTTAAGAAACAGAAGATCCCGGAGGACTGTGCATCCAGTTGGCCCACCTTGCTTCTAAATTCTGATTTTAAACTTTTGTCCATGAGTCTCGTATTAAGCCTGGAAACGGTGCTGCCTTCCATTGTCAAAGAGGACCAGATGGGTTTTATAAAGGGCCGCAGATCCTCCACCAATGTTACGAGGTTGCTTAATATGGTCAAAGCATGTCAGCAGTGATTGGCTCAGGGATTAGTGATCTCTTTAGATGCAGAGAAGGCATTTGATCGGGTTGAATGGCCACATCTTTTTTACACCCTGGAACGGTTTGGCCTCGGTGAAGTCTTTATCAGGTGGGTAAGGGTCCTTGGTCGCAGTTCTCACCAATGGTGTAAGGTCCAGTAATTTTAGTATCTGTAGGGGCAGTCAGCAAGATTGTCCCCTCTCACCTTTACACTTTACGTTGGTGATTGAGCTGCAGGCAGAGGCTATCTGTAGGGATCCTAACATAGCTGCCCCAGAAGTGAGATCAAAGGCACATAAGATCACATCGTATGACATTCTTATCTGTCTGTCGAACCCAGTAGTTCTGTATCACATTTGATACAATGTATTAATTTATTTGGTTCCTTTTTGGGCTATAAGATTAAATTTTCAAAATTGGTGGCTATGCCTATGGGGGAATCTTGGGGAATATCTGATATTGACGGCGAATCACGGTTTCCCTTTAAGTGGTCACAGTTGTGGGGGGTGGGGGTGGGTGTGAGTTTCTTTATTTAGGTATTTTTGTTACTCCTGTCTTCAATCAATTATTTAAGGCAAATTTTGTCCACTTACTTGATAAGATTAAGCAAGATCTTTAAAGATGGGAGGCTCTTCCAATATCCTGGTTAGGCCGAGTAGCCCTTATTAAAATGAATGTCCCTCTTCCTTTGCTATACCCTATGCAAATGCTTCCCTTGATTTTTCCCAGACAGATATTTAGAAGACTTAATGGCTGGTTTAGTTCTTTTATCTGGCACCACAGCGGCCCCTTATTAAGCTCACCAAATTGCAATTGCCCCAAGGGCTATGGAGAGTGGATCTCCCAGATATTAGAAGATATCAATTATGCTCCTTTTTATCTTTTGTGAGGACCCAGCGTCCATATGGCTAGATATTGAGGCCTCCTAGACAAAGACTGTTGTTCTTAGATAAAATGAGAATAGTTGCGAAATACTGTCACAATCCAATTGTCTTGGATGTAGGTTTGCTTGCTGAACTGGAAGGTTCATTTCCAGATGTTTCATCACCCTACTAGGTAATATCTTCAGTGGGCCTCAGGCGAAGCACTGCTGAAAATTCTTGCTTTCTATTTATATGTTTGGGTTTCTTTGGGTTGATGATGTCATTTCTTGCGGTGAAGTCACTTCCTGTTCCTTTTCTCAAGGGAGTGTAGATAGGGTGTAACTCGATGTGTTTGTTGATAGAGTTCTGGTTATAATGTCATGTTTCTATGAATTCTCGTGCATGTCTTTGTTTGGTTTATCCTAGGATGGATGTATTATCCCAGTCAAAGTAATGTCTTTCCTCATCCGCATGTAAGGATTCTAGTGAGAGACGGTCATATCTTTTTGTGGCTAGTTGGTGTTTATGTATCCTGGTGACTATATAGAAAGAGAGAGAGAGAGATAGAGAGTAGTGTTGTCGATGGTCTATTGTTGTAATTTTGTAATTTTATAAAAAATAAATCTTTCTTCAATAATTTTTTTAAAGCAAAGATTATTCTGGGCCATATGGAAGTGTTTTACAATTCACCACAACTAAATAAAATATAATTTAATTCCTTACTTGCTTAATGAAATCAAAATTATTATCTATTGGAAAATAACCCATTCCTGTAGTATAACCAGGCTTAACTCTGTTCAAAGCTGAAAATGTGTTGCTGGAAAAGCGCAGCAGGCCAGGCAGCATCCAAAGAGCAGGAGAATTGACGTTTCGGGCATGAGCCCTTCTTCAAGCCCGAAACGTCGATTCTCTTGCTCTTTGGATGCTGCCTGACCTGCTGCGCTTTTCCAGCAACACATTTTCAGCTCTGATCTCCAGCATCTGCAGTCCCCACTTTCTCCTTTTAACTCTGTTCAAGAAGATTAACGCAATTAAGAAATTGAGTAGCCTGAGTCCCATGTTCAGCTAAAGTTTGTAGAATTGGAAAAATACCACTGAAGGTGCTGTTGCCCTTTGCAAAGCTCTGCCTTTGTGAATGACACACAGTTAAAGTCATTACTTTGGAATGCTTTCATTTTCACTCCATAAAGCAAGTTGAATCTCTGAAACTCAGGCAACACAGAGTTTGGTCCCAATCACTTGAGATATATAAATGTGGTATTTTCAGAACCATACACCAAATTTGAATTAAAATAGACAATGTATTGTTAATGCTGTACAGAAGGTGCAGTCATGAAAAACTAATTCATTACAGGAAGTTACATGATTGTGTCAGGGAAGGTCAATGGAAATATGCTGAACAGATGGAGCGGCCAATTGAAATGAAGCAGAGGTCTTTAATGAAACAATGGCAGTTATGATCTGATCATTTACTAGAAGTTGCCAGGTAGCATAAGATTTGCTTTATTATCAACTGGTACAAATAGCCAACTTTTGTATTTCATCATTACTGAGGTAATAAATTAAGTGTAAGATTTGCTTGTCTGAGACCAAGTTGCACATCTGCAAATTGTCAGTTATTGATGACGCTATTATATTCGTCCATTATCAAAGGATTTGCTCCAAACCACCAGAGACATGTGAAACTAATTTGCTTAAACTACTGAAAATAAAACTTATCTCTTAAGTAAAAGTAAAATAAAAAGAAGTGAATATGAAATATCAATAAATCTCCCAATGCAATTTGCCTTCTTTGGTTTCATTTTTATCTGATCTTTTCATGGAAATAAAGAGAATCATCAATAAGGTTGCGCCATTTCCCTGAAGGTTTAAATTTCTTTCAGGTGACAAGCCACACCAAGATGGAAACATGTGTTGGGTGATTTTGCCCCTCCCCTTTGTTCTGGCCTGAACTCCATTAATCTCTTTATTCCCTGTCCCTCTCTTGATGCCATTGCCCACCGCAAATTCTGGCATTAAACTTGACAATTTGGAAAGATACAGCATCCACATCTCTCACAGAGAAGGTAAGAGAGAGTTTCAGATTTTTATTGTTCGTTTTGTGTGTCAAAATGCTGATTTGTTTCATCTCTGAGTGACTTATCTTTAATTTAAAAATTCAGAGAGGCATTTAAGATACAGGAAAAGGGCCATAGGAGGTCCACGGGAATGGTCCCAGGAATGAAAAGCTCAACATTTCAGGAATGTTCGAGGACTCTACTCGATGGAGTTTGGAAGGAATGGTGGGGGTGGTGGGATCTAATTGAAACTTACAGATTGTAGATGATATAAAGATGAGGAGAGGTAGCATTGAGGGGGGGGGGGGGGTGCGTGGAGGTGGGGAGTTCTAGTCCAGGATTCTCTCAAAGTAAACTTGCAGGTTGAGTCAGTAGTTAGGAAGACAATTGCAATGATGGCATTTATTTCAGGAGGACTTGAATATAAAGACAGGAATGTACTTTGAGGCTCTGTAGGGCTCTGATCAGGCCACGTTTGGAGTATAGTGTGCAGTTTTGGACCCATGTCTTAGGAAGGATGTACTGGCCCTGGAGTGTGTACAGAGGAGGTTCACGAGAATGGTCCCAGAATTGAAAAGCTGAATATATGAGGAACGTTTGAGGACTCTGGATCAATACTCAATGGAGTTGCAAAGAATGAGGGGGGATCTAAGTGAAACGTACAGAATACTGAATGGAGTAGATGTTGGAAAGATGTTTCCATTAGTAGGAGATACTAGGACCCTAGGGCACAGCCTTAGAGTAAAGGGAATATTCTTTAGAATAGAGATAAGGAGAAACTACTTCATCCAGTGAATCTATGGAATTCATTGCCATAGAAGGCTGTGGTGGCCAGATCATTGAGTGAATTTAAGACCCGAGATTTTTGATTGACAAGGGGATCAAAGGTTGTGGGGAGGAAATGTGAGAATGTGTTTGAGAAATGTATCAACCATGATTAATGGCAGTGCAGATTTAATGAGCTGAATGGCATAATTTCTGCTCCTACATCTTATGGTCTTATGGAAAAGCCAATTGACCTATCAAGTCCATACGAGAAGAGAATAGCGCTGAAAATGTGTTGCTGGTTAAAGCGCAGCAGGTCAGGCAGCATCGAAGGAACAGGAAATTCGACGTTTCGGGCACAAGCCCTTCACGAGAAGAGAATACTCTTGTTCTACATTTCCCATTGAAGGAATTTACTGTGTTTGTGCTGTTAAATCATATTATCACTTTAAACACCTCAAATAATATCTCAACATTAACCTCTTCGCAGAATACCATGGTCCCTGTTTTATTTTGAATATGTGCAGTACCGACTCCAAAATCAATGTTTTTTGTTGTGGTACCTGGAACTGAACAGTACTCAAGAAGAAGTTTGATCAAGACAGTAAGCTACGGGAGGAACACTGTCTTTCTCTGTTGTGTGTCTTCACTCTCATCAAATCCTATTCCTTATCGCTCATCTACATTAGCTCCCAATCAAACAAGATCTAAATCTTAAAATTCTCATCCTTCTTTCAAATCCCTTCATGGCTTTGTTCCTCCCTATTGCTGGGTTCAGGCCCCTGTTATCCTAGAGATGTGCGTTGGCATAGCTGAATAAATTGATTAATAATATTTATAATCTCCACCCAGATATCCGTGCTCCTCTTATTCTGGTCTCTTGCGTTTTCCCAGTAATTATTCTACTGGCAGTGATACATTCAGTTTCCCTAATCCCAAGCTCTGAAATTCTCCTCCACACATCTCTTTCTCTTTTCTTTCTTCCTCTAATAGCCTCTTAAAACCTTCCTCTTCTCAGCTCATCTCACCTTATTTCCTTGTATAATTTCTCCTTATTTGATTCAGAATGATACTTTGTTTTTTAATACTGCTGTGATGGGTCCTGAGGCATTTAATTAAGTTCTAGGCACCTTATAAATAAGGCACCATTGTTGTATTCCAGCCTCATTAAAGAAAAAGTAAAAACAAGGACTGCAGATGCTGGAAACCAGAGTGTAGGTTAGAGTGGTGCTGGAAAAGCCCAGCAGTTCAGGCAGCATCCGAGGAGCAGCAAAATCGACATTTCGGGCAAAATCCCTTCATCAGGAATAAAGGCAGGGAGCCTGCAGATTGGAGAGATAAATAAGAGGGGGGTGGGGGTGGGGAGAAAGTAGCATAGAGTACAATAGGTGAGTGAGGGAGAGGATAAAGGTGATAGGTCAAGGGGGAGTGTGGAGTGGATAGGTGGAAAAGAAGATAGGCAGGTAGGACAGGTCATGGGGACAGTGCTGAGCTGGAAGTTTGGAACTAGGGTGAGGCGGGGGAAGGGAAAATGAGGAAACTGTTGAAGTCCACATTGATGCCCTGGAGTTGAAGTGTTCCGAGGCGGAAAATAAGGCGCTCTTCCTCCAGGTGTCTGGTGGTGAGGAAGTGGCGGTGGAGGAGGCCCAGGACCTCCATGTCCTCGGCAGAGTGGGAGGGAGAGTTGAAATGTTGGGCCACAGGGTGGTGTGGTTGATGTTCCCTAAAGCGCTCTGCAAGGAGGCGTCCAGTCTCCCCAATGTAGAGGAGACTGCATCGGATACAATAAATGATATTAGTGGATGTGCAGGTAAAGCTTTGGATATGGAAGGCTACTTTCGGGCCTTGGATAGAGGTGAGGGGGGAGGTGTGGGCTCAGGTTTTGCAATTCCTGCGGTGGCAGGGGAACGTGCCAGGATGGGAGGGTGTGTTTAGGGGGGTGTGGACCTGATCAGGTAGTCACTGAGGGAATGGTCTTTGCGGAAGGCAGAAAGGGATGGGGAGGGAAATATATCCCTGGTGGTGGGGTCCGTTTTGGAGGTGGCGTAAATGTCGGTGGATGATTTGGCTTATGCGAAGGTTGGTGGGGTGGAAGGTAAGCACCAGGGGCGTTCTATCCTTGTTACAGCTGGAGGGGTGGAGTCTGAAGGCGGAGGTGCGGGATGTGGACAAAATGAATTGGAGGGCATCTTTAATCACGTGGGAAGGGAAATTGTTCTGTGGTGTAACTCGTTCTCCTGGGAGCAGATCCGGTGGAGGTGGAGGAATTGGGAGTACAGGATAGCATTTTTGCAGGAGATAGGGTGGGAAGAGGTATAATCCAGGTAGTTGTGGGAGTCGGTGGATTTGTAAACAATATCGGTGTCAAGTCGGCCATCATTAATAGAGATGGAGAGGTCTAGGAAGGGGAGGGAGGTGTCAGAGATGGTCCAGGTAAATTTAAGGTCAGGGTGGAATGTGTTGGTGAAGTTAATGAATTGCTCAATCTCCTCAACGAGGTGGCGCCAATGCAGTCATCAATGTAGTGGAGGAAGAGGTAGGGAATGGTGCCAGTGTAATTACAGAAGATGCACTGTTCTACGTAGCCAACAAAGAGACAGGCATAGCTGGGGCCCATGCGGGTGCCCATGGCTACCCCTTTGGTCTGGAGGAAGTGGGAGGATTCGAAGGAGAAGAAAAGACTTAAGAAAAGACTAACATTCCATGACTGATGTGCATGCAAAACTCAACGTTCCTCCAAGGTTCTGGTATCCTCACCATTTAGAAAAGAATTTGCGTTGGAATCAGTGACTTAACAATAGCATTCCCAAAGTGATTCACTTCAAGATTCCCAACATTGAACTCCATTTGCCCAGGCCTTGCTCACTGAGTTAATCTGTCTATTTCTCTTTATAACGTCCTCCTTCCATTGGCACTACTTAGGGTGCTGTCCCCCAACAAACTTGAGCATAAGATTCTCGATTTCTTCATCCAAGGTATTAATAAATATGGTGAAAAGTTATGCCCAATACAGTTCCCTGGGGCATATGATATATTCCATCCAACCAATGCATGTTCATTTTAATCCTGACTCTATCTTATGTCTCTCAATTAAGTTGCAACCTTTGCCCCAAAGTAGTCTCCAACTCAATGCACTTTCATTTTTACTAATAGCCTTGTACATTGCTTTGCGGTACTATATCAATGGTATTGTTGAAGTTCATTCAGATAATATCCACAACTGTATCTTTAGGCACAATGTGCCTTCCTCAAAACAGCCCAGTAGATTAGTCAGACATAACCATTTGAGATCAGATTAGATTAGATTAGACTTACAGTGTGGAAACAGGCCCTTCGGCCCAACAAGTCCACACCGACCCGCCGAAGCGCAACCCACCCATACCCCTACATTTACCCCTTACCTAACACTACGGGCAATTTAGCTTGGCCAATTCACCTGACCCGCACATCTTTGGACTGTGGGAGGAAACCGGAGCACCCGGAGGAAACCCATGCAGACACGGGGAGAACGTGCAAACTCCACACAGTCAGTTGCCCGATTCGGGAATTGAACCCGGGTCTATAGGCGCTGTGAGGCAGCAGTGCTAACCACTGTGCCACCGTGCCGCCCGTAATTCTTCTTTGCTCAGAAAGAGCGATTCTAGTCATTTTCCCAGCATTGATGTTGGACTGACTGATCTGTTGTTACCTCCATTTTCTCATCCCCATCTTAGAAGATAGTGGGCTAGATTTAATTTAGTCCCAGTGACATGGTTGACCCCATCAATTGAGGAGTTGGTGGGAACCTAGTCTACGACTGAGGGGGAGGCCTGATATGATCATGTTTTGTTCAGGCATGTAACTTATTAGTGTTGGTCCTCCCATCCAATTAAGACACGTGGAAGATAGAAATCCCATTCCTGAGAACTACCATTAAATGGCAGCTCTCAAGTGCTGGCAATGCCACAAAAAGCAATGGCTGTCACTGGTAGTGCACCGAGGCCCAGCCCCAGGATCAGTGCACCTTGAATCCCAGGTGTGGGAATCCCAGGTTTGGAACTTTTGATCGTGCATAGAGTGAGGAAGAATGATGGAACCTCCAATAAGGTCAGAGGCAAACTTTACAGAGCCTGCTGAGCAACCTTCAGGAAGCACAAGAAAGACACGTGAATTAAACAAAATCTCTGAGGAGTCACAGAATTCCTGTATGCTCAGAAACTGTTGGTTTGGGGTGGCTAAGTAATGAGCCAATTGGATTCCAAAAACAACGCCTGAGATCCCTACATAGGGCCCTTTTTATCTCCAATACAATTGGGATAGGTTTTAGTCCACTCCCACAGCATCCACTAAAGCCAATGATTTCTCAATGGCACAATTGCCAAACCATGAGAGCTATGGCAGACTGTGGCTAAAGTACCTGCTTCATATGGATTACATACATGGAGTCATGCAAGTTACTAACAGTAGTCTTATTTTTCTCTGAACTGTTCAAGCTGGTAATTGATAGCAGCATTAGAGGGGACTTAAGGAAAAATAATTATCTGCCAGCTGGTAATGGGTGTCTGGAGTTTATTTCCCAGCTTACTGGTTGGGATGGAAACCTTCAATGCATTTGAACAGAACATGGATCTGCACCCAAAGAACTGTAACTAGCTGCTAGAAAGTGAGATTTTAATGGTTATTCACAGTGCACAAACATGAACAGAATTTGCTCTATAACCTTTTCATGGTTGTGTGGTTTTGGGTGTATTTCTAAATAGTCTGTTGATGATTCAGTATATTTCTTAAAAATGTTAGCACCTATCAAGAGAAATTGCCTTTGTTCATAAAATTGGAATGTACAAAAGCATTTTATAAAGGCGAAGATTGGTCAAGAGAGAAAGTAATTGTGTCCTTGAAGCCTGTGATGGCAGTACAAAGGCAGTTCAATACTTGGGTGAAGACATTGTCAACAAATTCCTGTGGTGTGGCATTTGGTTTTGTCATCGTGTTTTTAAAGTTGCTGTTGATTAAAGGAATCCTACTCAACTCCTGACATCTAAAGAGGAAACAAATTGATTTCCTGTGAAGAAAATGTTTAAATTAGAAAATAATGTGTGAACTTTGTTTTATATTCATGGAATCTGGGTACTGCTGGCTGGACCAGCACTTTTTTCCCATCTGCTGCCTCACAGCGCCAGAGACCCGGTTTCAATTCCCGCCTGAGGCAACTGGCTGTGTGGAGTTTGCACATTCTCCCCGTGTCTGCGTGGGTTTCCTCCGGGTGCTCCGGTTTCCTCCCACAGCCCAAAAATGTGCAGGTTAGGTGAATTAGCCATGCTAAATTGCCCATAGTGCTAGGTAAAGGGGTAAATGTAGGGGAATGGGTCTGGGTGGGTTGCTCTTCAGAGGGTCAGTGTGGACTTGTTGGGCTGAATGGCCTGTTTCCGCACTTTAAGTAATCTAATCTAATCTTTTATGGAAACCAATTTCCCTTGACAAGATGCTGGTGAGCTCCCATCTTGAATCTCTGCAGTTCACTCTTATGCAATGTTCCCTCTAAGCTGCACAGAGATTCCATGCACACCGATTGGTGTGTAGAAATACTGATTTTTGATTCTCAAAGTGGTCACTGTGTGGTAGCTGTGCACAAACTGTCAGCGTTCCACACAGCGACAGGAAAGTTACAGGGAATGTTGCTCCTGACTTGTGTCTTTTAAGTGGTGGACAGGCTCTGGGGAGTCAAAATTCACGTCAGGATTTCTAATCTCTGTCCTACTGTTGTAGCCACAGTACTTAATTGGTAGTGCAGTTCAGTTTGTGGTCAATGTTAACTCCAAGGATGTGGACGGTGGCAGATTCAGCAATGGTAATGCCACTGAAGGTCAAGAGATGATGGTTAGATTATCTCATTGAAAATAACCTTTGTCTGACACTTGTATGTCAAAAATGTTCCTGGTTACTTGTCAGCCAAAGCCTGGATGTTTTACAGATCTTGTTGCAGTTGGACATGGACTGCTTCAGTACCTGAAGAGTTGTGAATGGTTCTGAACATTGTGCGAGCATCAGTGAACATTACACATCTAACCTTGTGGAGGGAAGATTATTGATGCTGCTGAAGCTGGTTGGGCTTAGGACATAACCCTGGGGAACTCCTGCAAAGATATTCCAACAACTGTAACTATCTTCCTTTGTACGACATATGACTCCAACCAATGAAGAACTCCACCCCCCCCCCCCATTCCCATTGACTAGTTTTACTTGAGCTGTTTGACACAAATGCAGCCTTGAAATTATACCTGCATGTACAACAAATATTTAATATCGGCTGAGGTTTATCACTCTCAATTCAATTTTAAAGCCAAATATTTCATGCCAAAATTTCAGCCTGAACAATCCATCTGTTTGTATGGGTCCAAAACGGTTGATATATCAAGTGGAATGAGAACCATAAATGCAATTAATGTCACAGTCTGAGATAGTCAGTGCCAAGACATAGAAGTTCCCTAGTATGAAAAGCAGCACCATAATGTATATTCACACACATTTGCATCCATTCAACAAACTTCTTATTGTTGTTCTTGAGATCGCTACTTGTTAGACCAAAGAGAGAGATTTCTCCAGCACACCATGGTGGGAACAATGGCAACTCAGCTGATCTTCGACTAAATGCAACATAATGGAAACAGCTGACAACAAACTTGAGAAATAAAGTTCACAACAGAACAAAACAAGGACAGTCAGGCATGAAGCAGAAATGCAGAAGAAGAAACTCCAAGGTATACAGTAACACATGAGGCTACGTTCTGAAAGATGGCTCCTTCTATACAATTGCAATAGAGTAGACCATGTAATTACTTGATAAGGAGCTAATGATGCATCAAATGTACTTGATAAAATTTTAAAAGCTTTTAATAGCAATTTCAATCTCAGAAGTAATAATAATAGTCTGGAAATAGTGCAATTCAATCAACAATTCCAGGATCATGATGAATAAATGGATGATTTTACGAGTGAGCTCTACACACTAGTTGATAATCAGAATATGGAGTTTGGGGACTGAATGGGTCACAAATGACCGCAAACAGCTGTCAGAATATTGAATGCGTTTTTTCCAGCTTATGGAATTCCAGATAAAGTTGTTTCTGACAAATGATCACAATTTACAAATTACTTCAAATACTTTGCAGATAGTAGTGGATTTAAACATGTGACAAGATCATCAAGATAGGCATCATCTAACATTGATGTTAAATAAAGAATCAACTCAGTTTTGAAAAAGAAGAAAGATTTTCAAACAGATTCACGCGATTACAACTTGGACTAGCACTTTGCGAATTGTTGATCGAAGAAATCTCAACTCCGTATTCTACATAAACAATTATTTGCAAGATTGTTGAATAAGGCAGCTCACACTTGGAAGAGTGAACTGACATTACAAGGTAAACTCAGCATGTCAGAGTATAAAGTCCTGTCCCTGGAAGGAGCTAAGCAGAGCTGCACAAGGTCTGTATGCATTCGTTAATGTTCTAAATTTCAGTTATTAACTTAAGATGAAAGCAAAGGGAAGATTTAAAAATGTTATATCAAACAAATTTTAATTTTAATAACTGTTCATGATACTTGGAAAAGTGCAAGAATCTCTTTACTATTTAAATAAATTTGAAAATAACACAATCAACTAATGAATACAGTAAAATAAAATTAAAATTAATTAAAATATGCACTTCTGAAAAATAAATTTTTATTGTTTAACTAAAATTAGCACTTAAGACAGCAGAACAACACTTTTTTTTTCAATGTAAAACATTGCAACCAAACTTGAAGATGCAGAAGGAACCCAGTTTTTCCACTGTGCTAAAATGTGTGAAAATTACAGACGTTTGTAAGAGACACCAAAACTCAGGACCATAAATAGTAACTTATCATCTTTACCGAAATAGTAGTAAAAATGTGCAACTCTGTCTACCACACGGGGTGGTCAAGGTTAAAAGTGTAGATACATAAAGTGTTAGTCCCAGGGGACAGAGGAAGTGCTTCAGTGACCCCCTTCAGACCTCACTGGTGAAGTGCAATGTTCCCACAGATACCTGAGGAATCACTGGACCAAGACTGTCCAAAGTGGAGGAAGAACATCTGGGAAGGCATTGAGCACCTCAAGACTTGCCATCAGGAAAAAGTGGAAGCTAGACAAAAACAGTGAAAGGAATGCACTGCGGCACCAACACCCTACCCACTCCTTCCTACAACCACCTTGTTCCCCAAGTATAACAGAGCCCTCGGAAGGTGCATCGCTCTGTACAGCCACCTACAGACTCCCTGAGAGTAGACCAGAGTCATCCTCTTTTGCGAACACTGTCAATGATGACGCAAGGAAGGTCCATGAGGATGAAAATAACAGGATAGGTTGATAAAGTTTGAGGAAGAAGGGTTAGTCGTAGCTCATGGAATAGTATTGCCATTGTTAACCAGTTGGGCACAATGACTTGTTTCTGCACTGTGCATTCCCGGGAATAGAATTTGCAAATTTCTGCTTGGATTCCAAGCACGGCAGCAGTTCAGTACATGTTGAAATTTGTCTTTGTTCCATGAGCACATTGGTAGCCCCTCAGAGCTATCCTCTGAAATCACGCCGACAGCTGTTAGACTGAGAAAAGAGATAATGAATACCAATCTTTATTGCCTCCGGATTTGTTTTGCTCTCTGAATAAAAGACCTTGGGTATTTCCCCAAGGCTTCTTGTGCAGTTCAGAAAACAACTGCTCAATTAAATATAATCTTAACTTCAAAGTACTAGTTCAATGTTATTAGGTTCCAGTTAGCAACTGACATGAACAAACCATATTCTCTTGCATATTCAAACAGCCTCAGCCATTGATACAAAGAACTAAATGACAGTCCCATGTTCAAAAGTCACATTGCTGTAATTGTTCCTCACACTCTGATTAGGCTGTGATTATGCAACATTGTATGTACCTCCAAGATCAGCTGGTTTCCAGTCTCATGGACAGTGGTGAATATAACTGTGTGACACTCAACTTAACTGCTCTCACAATCACCTTATGAAGGAGCGGCACTCCGAAAGCTAGTGTGCTTCCAATTAAACCTGTTGGACTATAACCTGGTGTTGTGTGATTTTTAACTTTTGTACACCCCAGTCCAACACCGGCATCTCCAAATCATAACTGCTCTCTGAAATGGATGAAAAATTCACCCACTTTTCAGGAATGGACATTGATGGCTGACTATTCATTGAGTCAGTGACTTTCCTTGGAAGTGTAAACATAACAGCTAAGGCTTGATTCCAGGATCCCCAACAGCATTCCTGATACCATAATTCTTGCAGGTTAAGTATGCTGGCTGGTTTAGGCCACAAACCCGCACCTTGCATTCCAGACCTGCGGATAACCGTGCCCGAATCACCCGCAATTTTCATGGAATCATACCTACTTTTATTGTTTAACTGGCAAAGATGCACTCAATTTTCCCACCGTGCTAAAATGAATGTGAAAATTAGAGGTTTTTCAGAGAGACCAAGACTCAGGACTATGAAAAGTAACTGAACTTCTTCAACCATTAGTGATTAAAATATGCAACACACTTGACCACAAGGAGTGATTGAGATTCATAGTGTAGATGCATATAAGGGTGTATCTCAGGTGTCATGAAAAATTATTCTGGTAAGGGATTCTGTCATTTAGTTCTTTGTATCAATGGCTGAGGGTGTTTGAATATGCAAGAGAATATGATTTGTTCATGTCAGTTGCTAACTGGAACCTAATAACATTGAAGTAGTAGAGTCACTAGAGATGTACAGCATGGAAACAGACCCTTTGGTCCAACCTGTCCATACTGACCAGGTATCCCAGCCAATCTAGTCCCACCTGCCAGTGCCCGGCCCATATTCCTCCAGACCCTTCCTATTCATATACCCATCCAAATGCCTCTTAAATGTTGCAATTGTACCAGCCTCCACCACATTCAATACACGTACCACCCTCTGCATAAAAAAAGTTGCCCCTCAGGTATCTTTTATATCTTTCCCCTCTCACCCTAAACCTATGCCCTCTAGTTCTGGGCACCCCCACCCCAGGGAAGAGACTTTGTCTATTTATCCTATCCATGCTCCTCATAATTTTGTAAACCTCTATAAGGTCACCCCTCAGCCTCCGACGCTCCAGGGAAAACAGCCCCAGCCTGTTCAGCCTCTCCCTGTAGCTCAGATCCTCCAATCCTGGCAACATCCTTGTAAATCTTTTCTGAACCCTTTCAAGTTTCACAACATCTTTCCAATAGATAGGAGACCAGAATTGCACGCAATATTCCAACAGTGGCCTAACCAATGTCATGTACAGCTGCAACATGACCTCCCAAATCCAGTACTTAATACTCTGACCAATAAAGGAAAACCTTCTCCACTATCCTTTCTACCTGCGACTCCACTTTCAATGAACTATGAAGCTGCACTCCAAGGTCTCTTTGTTCAGCAGCACTCCCTGGGACCTTATCATTAAGTCCTGCTAAGATTTGCTTTCCAAAAATGCAGCACCTCTCATTTATCTGAATTAAACTCCATCTGCCACTTCTCAGCCCATTGGCCGATCTGGTCCAGATCCTGTTGTAATCTGAGGTAATCCTCTTCGCTGTCCACTACACCTCCAATTTTGGTGTCATCTGCAAACTTACTAACTGTACCTCTTATGCTTGCATCCAATTCATTTATGTAAATGACAAAATGTAGAGGACCCAGCAGCAAACCTTGTGGCACTCCACTGGTCACAGGCCTCCAGTCTGAAAAATAATTCTCCTCCACCACCCTCTGCCTTCTACCTTTGAGCCAGTTTTGTATCTAAATGGCTAGTTCTCCCTGTATTCCATGAGATCTAACCTTGCTAATCAGTCTCCCATGGGGAACCTTGTCGAACACCTTACTGTAGTCCATATAGATCACATTTACTGTTCTGCCCTCATCAATCTTCTTTGTTACTTCTTTAAAAACTCAATCAAGTTTGTGAGACATGATTTCCCATGCACAAAGCCATATTGACTATCCCGAATCAGTCGTTGCCTTTCCAAATACATGTACATCATGTCCCTCAGTATTCCCTCCAACAACTTGCCCATCACCGAGGTCAGGCTCACCAGTCGATAGTTCCCTGGCCTGTCCTTACCACCCTTAAACAGTGGCACCACGTTAGCCAACCTCCAGTTTTCCAGCACCTCACCTGTGACTATTGATGATACAAATATCTCAGCAAGAGGCCCAGCAATCATTTCTCTAGCTTCCCATATGGTTCTCGGGTACACCTGATCAGGTCCTGGGGATTTTACCCGTTTCAAGACATCCAGCACTTCCTCCTCTCTAATCTGGACATTTTGCAAGATGTCACCATCTATTTCTGTACAGTCTATATCTTCCATATCCTTTTCCACAGTAAACACTGAAGCAAAATATTCATTTAGTATCTCCCCCATTTTCTGTGGCTCCACACAAAGGCCGCCTTGCTGATCTTTGAGGGGCCCTATTCTCTCCCTAGTTACCCTTTTGTCCTTAATATATTTGTAAAACCCCTTTGGATTCTCCTTAATTCTATTTGCCAAAGCTATCTCAAGTCCCCATTTTGCCCTCCTGATTTCCCTCTTAAGTATACTCCTACTGCCTTTATACTCTTCTAAGGATTCACTCGATCTATCCTGTCTGTACCTGACATATGCTTCCTTCTTTTTCTCAACCAAAACCTCAATTTCTTTAGTCATCCAGCATTCCCTATACCTACCAGCCTTCCCTTTCACTCTGACAGGAATGTACTTTCTCTGGATTCTTGTTATCTTATTTCTGAAGGTTTCCCATTTTCCAGCCGTCCCTTTACCTGCGAACATCTGCCCCTGATCAGCTTTTGAAAGTTCTTGCCTAATACCGTCAAAATTGGCCTTTCTCCAATTTAGACCAGATCTAAAAGTTGAAGTTCTATCTTTTTCCATCACTATTTTGAAACTAATAGAATTATGGTCACTGGCCCCAAAGTGCTCCCCCACTGACACCTCAGTCACCTGCCCTTCCCCAGTTCCCAAGAGTAGGTCAAGTTTTGCACCTTCTCTAGTCGGTACATCCACAGACTGAATCAGAAAATTGTCTTGTACCCACTTGACAAACTCCTCTCCATCTAATCCTTTAACACTATGGCAGTTCCAGTCGATGTTTGGAAAGTTAAAATCCCCTACCATAACTACCCTATTATTCTTACAGATAGCTGAGATCTCCTTACAAGTTTGTTTCTCAAATTCCCTCTGACTATTGGGGGGTCTATAATACAATCCCAATAAGGTGATCATCCCTTTCTTATTTCTCAGTTCCACCCAAATAACTTCCCTGGGAATATCCTCCCTTGTTGTGGTCCTGTTCGCCGAGCTGGGAGTTTTTGTTGCAAATGTTTCGTCCCCTTCTAGGTGACATCCTTAGTGCTTGGGAACCTCCTGTGAAGCGCTTGTGTGATGTTTCCTCTGGCATTTATAGTGGCTTGTCTCTGAGCTTCTGGTTGTCAGTTGCTGTCCGCTGCAGTGGCTGGTATATTGGGTCCAGGTTGATATGTTTGTTGATAGAATCTGTGGATGAGTGCCATGCCTCTAGGAATTCCCTGGCTGTTCTGTTTGATTTGCCCTATAATGGTAGTGTTGTCCCAGTCGAATTCATGTTGTTTGTCATCTGAGTGTGTGGCTACTAAGGATAGCTGGTCGTCTTGTTTTGTGGCTAGTTGGTGTTCATGGATGCGGGTTGTTACCTGTCTTCCTGTTTGTCCTATGTAGTGTTTTGTGCAGTCCTTGCATGGGATTTTGTACACTACGTTGGTTTTGCTCATGCTGGGTATTGGGTCCTTTGTCCTGGTGAGTTGTTGTCTGAGAGTGGCTGTTGGTTTGTGTGCTGTTATGAGTCCTAGTGGTCGCAGCAGTCTGGCTGTCAGTTCGGAAATGCTCCTGATGTATGGTAGTGTGGCTAGTCCTTTGGGTTGGGGCATGTCCTCATTCCATTGTCTCTCCCTTAGGCATCTGTTGATGAAATTGCGCGGGTATCTGTTTTTGGTGAATACCTTGCAGTTCTGGTGTGCTGCAGTGTGTTATGGCCCTTTTGAATAGTATCCTGATGCAACTTCGTTTGTGTGTGTTGGGGTGGTTGCTTTCATAGTTCAGGACTTGGTCTGTGCGTGTGGCTTTTCTGTATACCTTCATGCTGAATTCTCCGTTCGGTGTTCTCTGTACCATCACGTCTAGGAATGGGAGCTGGTTGTCCTTTTCTTCCTCTCTTGTGAATCGGATTCCTGTGAGTGTGGCGTTGATGATCCGGTGTGTGTTCTCTACTTCTGTATTTTTAATGATTACAAAGGTGTCGTCCACATATCTGACCCAGAGTTTGGGTTGTATTTGCAGTAAGACTGTTTGTTCTAACCTTTGCGTTACTGCTTCTGCTATGAGTCCAGAGATGGGTGAGCCCATGGGTGTCCGTTGATTTGTTCATATATCTGGTTGTTGAATGTGAAGTGTGTTGAGGCACAGGTCCAGTAGTTTAAGTATGCCGTCTTTGTTAATAGGTTCAACGTCCTGTTGTCTGTTCTGTATGTCCAGCAGGTTGGATATTGTTTGTCTGGCTAGGGTTTTGTCGATAGAGGTGAACAGTGCCATTACATCGAATGAGACCATGGTTTATTCCTTGTCTATGTGTATATTTCTGATGATGTCCAAGAATTCCTGTGTTGACTGTATAGTGTCTGGATCCGCTGATAAGGTGTTTCAGTTTCTGCTGTAGCTCTTTAGCCAGTTTGTGTGATGGTGTCCCTGGTAGTGATACTATGGGTCTGAGTGGGATGTCTGGTTTGTGTACTTTAGGTAGTCCATAGGATCTGGGGGTGTTGTTGCTTTCCAGTTTCATTCTTGGGTCAGACCTGGTTATCTGTCCTTTTTTTTTGTAGATTCCTCAGTGTGTTGTTTATCCTATTGGTGAGCTGTGGGGTGGGGTCAGACTCCCTCTTTTGGTAGGTGTTGGTATCTGCAAGTAGTTGTTGTGCCTTTTGGATGTACTCTGCTTTATCCAGTATGACCGTTATTCTGCCTTTGTCTGCTGGTAGTATGATTATGTTCTTATAGTTTCTTAGTGATTTTAGTGCTTCTTTCTCCTTGGTGTTGAGGTTGTGTATTTGTCTTTTCCTTGTTATCAGAGGTATGATACTTTGTCTCACTGTTTGTTGTGTCTCTTCTCTCAGTCCATTTTTCCTGAGTGTGCATTCTAGTGCTGCTAGGAAGTCTGCTGTCTTGGCGTCCCTGTGGTTGTAGTTGAGTCCCTTGCCAGTATTGTTCTTTCTGTGTCTGTGAGCTGTCTGTGGGAGAGGTTTTTAACCCAGGTGTGTGTTGTGGTGTCCTCTTCGTTGTGTATTAGTTTGGCCATTTTTTTCTTTTAGTGTCGTTTTTTTTTTGCGGTGTGTGGTCCTGTTCTGTACTATGGTGATAGCCTGTTCTATGGTCCGTGTCCATTCCTGATTGGTGGTTTTTAAAATTAACGATTTTTGGATCATCAACGCCACACTCACAGGAATCTGATTCATGAGAGAGAAAGAAAAGGACAATTAGCTCCCATTCCTAGACGCGATGGTACAGAGAACACCGAACAGAGAATTCAGCACGAAGGTATACAGGAAAGCCATACGCACAGACCAAGTCCTGAACTATGAAAGCAACCACCCCAACACACACAAACGAAGTTGCATCAGGACACTATTCAAAAATGCCACAACACACTGCAGCACACCAGAACTGCAAAAAGAGGAAGAAGAACACCTATGCAAGCTATTCACCAAAAACGGATACCCGCGCAATTTCATCAACAGATGCCTTAGGGAAAGACAATGAAATGAGGACATGCCACAACCCAAAGGACTAGCCACACTACCATACATCAGGAGCATTTCCGAACTGACAGCCAGACTGCTGCGACCACTAGGACTCAACAACACACAAACCAACACCCACTCTCAGACAACTCACCAGGACAAAGGACCCGATACCCAGCATGAGCAAAACCAACGTAGTGTACAAAATCCCATGCAAGGACTGCACAAAACAATACATAGGACAAACAGGAAGACAGCTAACAACCTGCATCCATGAACACTAACTAGCCACGAAATGACACGACCAGCTATCCTTAGTAGCCACACACACAGATGACAAACAACATGAATTCGACTGGGACAACACTACTATTTATAGGACAAGCCAAACAGAGAACAGCCAGGGAATTCCTAGAGGCATGGCACTCATCCACAGATTCTATCAACAAACACATCGACTTGGACCCAATATACCGGCCACTGCAGCGGACAGCAACTGACAACCGGAAGCGGCAGAGATCAGCCACTATAAATGCCAGAGGAAACATCACACAAGCGCTTCACAGGAGGCTCCCAAGCACTGAGGATGTCACCTAGAAAGGGGACAAAACGTTTGCAACAAAAACTCCCAGCTCAGCGAACAGAACCACAACAACGAGCACCCGAGCTACAAATCTTCTCCCAAACTTTGAATATCCTTCCTTAGCACAGCTGTAATGCTATCCCTTATCAAAAATGCCACTCCCCCTCCTCTTTTGCCTCCCTTTCTATCCTTCCTGTAGTATTTGTATCCTGGAACATTAAGCTGCCAGTCCTGCCCATCCCTGAGCCATATTTCTGTAATTGCTATGATATCCCAGTTCCATGTTCCTAACCATGCCCTGAGTTCATCTGCCTCCCCTGTTAGGCCCCTTGCATTGAAATAAATGCAGTTTAATTTATTAGTCCTACCTTGTCCCTGCCTGCCCTGACTGTTCGATTCACTTCTGTTCTCAGCTGTACCCATCTCAGATCGATCTCTTTCTTCACTATCTCCCTGGGTCCCACCTCCCCCCCCTCCCTTTACTAGTTTAAATCCTCCCAAGCAGTTCTAGCAAATTTCCCTGCCAGTATGTTAGTCCCCTTCCAATTTAGGTGCAATACGTCCTTCTTGTACAGGTCACTTCTACCCCAAAAGAGATTCCAATGATCCAAAAATGTGAATCCTTCTCCCATACACCAGCTCCTCAGCCATACATTCATCTGCTCTATCCTCCTATTCCTGCCCTCACTAGCTCATAGCACTGGGAGTAATCCAGATATTACTACCCTTGAGGACCTTTTCTTTTTTTTATAAATTTCTACCTAACTCTCTGGTTCTAACGACATTGGAAGGGAAAAGGTTGAGACTCTGAAGGGAGATTCCAATGTGGTCAATGACCTCCTGCTGGCCCCTCTCCCCCGTGAGAACCTTCTGCACCCTCTCTGAGACATCCTTGATCCTGGCACCAGGGAAAGAACACATCATTCTGCTTTTTCTCTGCTGGCCACTGAAACGTCTGTCTGTAGCTCAGCCTACAGAATCCCCTAACACAATTGATCTCTTGGAAGCCAACGTACCACTCGTTGCATTAGAGCCAGTCTCAACCCAGAAACTTGGCTGTTTGTGCTACGTTCCACTGAGAATCCATCACCCCCTACATTTTCCAAAACAGCATACCTGTTTGAAATGGGTATATCCACAAAAGACCCCTGCTCTAGCTGCCTACCTCTCTTACCCTTCCTGGAATTAACCCATCTATGTGACTGTATCTGACTTTGAAGTTAAGATTATATTTAATTGAGCAGTTGTTTTCTGAACTACTCAAGAAGCCTTGGGGAAGTACCCAAGGTCTTTTATTCGGAGAGCAAAACAAATGTCTTAACCATGCCACCATGCCAAACTATTTCCCTCCACTCGCCTCTCTAGGTTCCTAGATACACTCCATGCAAATCTATAGCAATTCCAGGCCCATTCACACAATATAAACTCTGTAAAGCACCAAAAATAATTGATTCATACCTTTTTACTTTCTTTAAAAATCCCAGTGATAAAATTATTTGTTTTTTCAGTTCTTGCTCTGTGATCTATTCAGTCAATTGCACAGTTCTAATTTACACAAGTAAAGAGCTGTCAATTGCTTTGCAGTTTCTGCTTTTGATTATTTCAAGGGCCTGATGATTGATTCTTCCATTGACTTGTCATAAAAACATTTTTCAATGAAGTGGAAAGTTGAGTCAATAACTGGGGTGTGAGATAGCATGACTTAGTGTGGATAGGACATGTGCTGAAAATGTGTTGCTGGAAAAGCGCAGCAGGTCAGGCAGCATCCAAGGAGGAGGAGAATCGATGTTTCGGGCATGAGCCCTTCTTCAGGAATTCCTGAAGAAGGGCTCATGCCCGAAACGTCAATTCTCCTGCTCCTTGGATGCTGCCTGACCTGCTGCGCTTTTCCAGCAACACATTTTCAGCTCTGATCTCCAGAGTCTGCAGTCCTCACTTTTTTTTCTCCTGGATAGGACATGTGTAATGTTTGGGAGGTGAGGGCTTTTATAAAGACAGAATTCATGTTTCAAGTCCAGTTTCCTTCCTCAGAAGTTCTGAAGAAGACTCATATCAAATTCGAAACATTAACTTGGTTTCTTTTTCTGCCGGACCTATCGAGTTTCTCCAGCCTTTTCTGTTTTTGCTTCAGATTTCTGGCATCTATTGTATTTTGCTTTTACTTGCTGAAGGACTGTTTGTTGTTTTGTCAAAATTATTACGGCAGGGACAAAGTACCAGTGCAGTGAGGTGGGCTTTTTAACAGCCTACCTTTGCATTGGCATTCCCCCGCTCCCCCCACCCCCAAGGCTGACCCAAACACTTTGAGAGAACAATAGACCCAACTGTGATGATCACTTCCCCCTTTAAAATGGTA
Source organism: Hemiscyllium ocellatum (assembly GCF_020745735.1). Classification (NCBI taxonomy): domain Eukaryota; kingdom Metazoa; phylum Chordata; class Chondrichthyes; order Orectolobiformes; family Hemiscylliidae; genus Hemiscyllium; species Hemiscyllium ocellatum. The sequence continues at coordinate 43,544,780 of NC_083408.1, forward strand.
ATCCAGATTCTCCAGGCATTTTCTCAGGAAACAAGCATGCTGAGCCAGGAAACTTTCCAACTTGGAGATCGTGAGGAATGCAGATGCTGGAAAGTCAGAATCAATAAAGTGTGGAGCTGGATGAAGCATAGCTGGTCAAGCAGCATGAAAGGGGCAGGAGAGGCCATGTTTCAGGTTGGGACCACTTGCCTTTCAGTGATAGCTACTACATTATTAATTGTCCAAAGACTATCTTTGGGGGCGAGAAAATTCTTCTTGGCTTTTCTTCTATCAGGAATAGGTTTTTAGCATTTCCTGCAGGTTGATCCTTAATTGGAATGTATCTAATTGTGCATGCATAGTGTTTAACCATAGACTGACATGACCATGATTAGTACATGCATTCAGGTTAGATTTTTATTCCCTTGTTCACACTCTAAAGCAAATCTAAAGAAATAAGTTCCCTTGTTAGTGCCACATACTTTGCATAAAACCTTGGATCAACAAAGGTCTCCAATTTAGCTTCAAAAGAGTTGATTTTTAATTACAGTTCAGAATAAAAGCACCCATGTAATGGTTCATGTCCAAGTATGATATTGTGACTTTTGAAATAATGTAAGTGATCAAGCTACCATTTATATTGTGACCTCAACTAAAACTGCTGAATTCACTTTGCAATTCAAAGCGCAGTATCTTCTTTTAATTAAGTAAAACATACCTGATAACATCCCATTTAAAATCGAAGGTGTTAAAAAGGACTCCTGCAGATTGTTGTTACTATGATATAAGCAGACTGAAGATGCCAAAATACATTCCAAAGCAAGTCAGGAAACATTTGTTGAAGTATAATGAACATAATGATAAGTGAAGTTGAGTCGAATAGTACCAGGACATCAATCTATGTAACACTTTAAAGCAGAAAATGCTTACATATAAATTGCGTTTTAAGTGCTTTAAGAGTTGCTGAGGGACAATCGATGATGCACTTTAAAATCACTTGAGGATCAAGGTTAGACTTAGAGATTGCTGTCGCCAAGTTAACTGTTTCCAACTCCCTAAAATTGGTTCTTCGCTCCGTCAAGGCAATGAACTTAATATATATTCACAAAAACCTAATGATCTGTACTTTAACTTTTGTGTCTTCAAGACAAAAGTGATCATGTTGGTTGTCTGGGGCACTTGGAAGGCTTCCTATGGGTACAAGGGTGACTGCTAAGTTTGATCTTTTCTTGGAAGCCTTAGCTTCAAATAGAATAGAATACTGCAGGAGCACAAAACAAACCCTTCAGTTTCTATCCACCTGAGGCAGATTTGCAACTTTATTTAAACTAGGAAATGTGATGACGAGAAAAGAATAAATTTGAGTGGATCCAGAAGGGAGCCTTGCAATACTGGCATCTTGGGAGTAGGACAGGAAGTCATGGAGATTGTGGCAGGAAGGGCAATCAATAATTAATTTGGCAAAACAAATTGAACAGTTAAGATGAACATTATGAACTTTATGATGTAACATTTTCTGATCAAAACCAATGGAAAATTATGTCAAATGAATTGGCTACTGTCCATCGTCACTGCCAAAAAAAATTTCAGGTGCAGTCTGGTGCAATCTGAATTTATCAATAACGGTAAGGGAATGGAGTTTATGCTGATTTGGGATGTCGGATGGCAAAACTTTGAAGCTTAAGTTTTCCTCCCGAGCAATTGTGCTTCAGCCATTGTTTGGCAACCAACATTCAGAAGGTTGTAGTGGCGAGCTAGGAAGGACTTTGCTTGTATACATGTGGTAGAGAACCCTGATTTCTGCGGACATCATTCATGACTGGTGAATTTGTTGAAAAGAAAACAGTCTAACCATACCACCTACTAAGACTAAAGACTTCTCTGACATATTCTGGTGTTGTGGAATCAAAGACAAGAACATTCAAAAGTTTTGAAGAATTTATAAAGCATTGATGTACCCTTTTGAAAAGCTCAGTGCAGAAGGTGGACAATTTTGTTTTAGAAGCGGTTTTGTGAACGACAGATTTCCCTGATATGACTTTTAGAATCTGAAGATTTTGTCAATTGCCCTTGGCTTGGTTTTCCAGATCCAGGCTCCAGCTCACCGTATGAAAATGGTATGCCAACAGTATACCTAACAGACGACCTGCAAGGAGTTCAGGAGAAATGACAGAGTGGGTATCTCCTTATACTTTCTGTCCTGTCAGGTTTTTTTTTATTTTTGTGCTATCTTTCTTTGTGGTTTTGGAGGGGCAGGGTTTTGTGGGAGCACTGTTTATTTTAACACATTTCAGTTCACACCCTCACCTCTACAGTTCCCACTTAGTGAACAAGTTTAAGATCAAGGCATAAATGAAAACAAAGTAATTTTCTGCCAATACCCATTACTGATTGATCTAGAAGCATGGCATTCCAACTACAGTTCTATCAACAAACACATCGAGTTAGACCCCATCTACCACCCTCTGAGAAAAAGAACAGGAAATTACATTACCATAGGAAATGACATCACCAACCTAAAGAAACCCAAACATATAAATAGAAAGCAGGAATCATCAGCAGTGGCCCGCTGAAGATGATACTTAGTAGGGTGATGAAACGTCTGGAAATGAACCTTCTAGCTCAGCGAGCAAACCTATATCCAAAACCTCAACCTGAGCTACAAATCTTCTCTAAACTTGCTATGATTGAACTAAAGCAAATTAACATATCTGCTTTAAGAAATAAGAAATTCCAAGGTTTTAATGAAATGCTTTGCTGTAATAATAAAATTATTTTTTAACAGAAGAAAAATAAACTGATTAAACTTCTTTTTAGCTTAAAGCTCCACCTTTTATCATTTAACAGATGCTCATTAGTGTAGCTAATTTAGAAAGCTGCATAGACCTTGACCATAACACAATATCGAGTATGTTTTAATATCTGCTTATTAGCGAGTATTATATTAACTTCCAAATAAATATACTATGCTTATCAAGTAGAGCAACCAGATTCTAGGGTACAGTATGTTGGGAAATAGATGCATTAGGTTTTTGAATGCTTTCATAGTTGTTTCAAAGATAGGAAAGCACTGCCTTATTTTTTGAACTATAGAATATTATTGTACACAAGGAGACCGCAAAGCCCATTGTGCTCATATCAGCTCTCTGACAGTACAATTCAGTTCAATACACTCACCTGTCTTTTCTGTCACTCTGAACACTTATTAAATCTTCAGCTCTTTCTCCAATTCCCTTCTAGTGTCAAACCCTGTGCATTCACCAGGTTAGCCTACTGCATTGCAGTCGCTCATCAGCAACTAATGAGTTAGGGGTTTCATAGATCATAAGAAACAGTAGTAGGCCATTCAGCCCATTGAACCTGCTTCATCATTCCGTATATTGGCTAATCCAATTGTGCCCTCAACACCATTTTCATACTTGCCCTACACTCCCTCTTAACCCTAGACACCATTGCCAACCAAAAATCCATTTAACTCCGCCTCGCACATATTCAATGCTCCAGCTTCCATGGTCATCTGTGGAAAAGCATTGAAAACGTCAATGACCCACCGAGACAACGAAAATACTCCTTCTCTCCATGTTACACTGTGTCCTTAATTCTGAATGCTCTTCAGTAGAAAACAATAGCATCTATCCAACAGTATCTACAGAATCGTATATGTTTCAATAAGGTCACTTCTCATTCCTCCAAACTCCAATGACTATGAACCCAATGACTATGGGTTTGCAGCCCCCGCCCGCCCTCCCCCACTGTTTGCTTGTCTCTCGGTGCAGTCCCTCCTTTATACCCTTTGTTTCTGGCCCTACCATTGCTGCTCATCTATCCAGTTCTGGTCCAGTTTGGATTTCATAGATCTTTGTGCATCTAGGTGTCAACCTCCTCTTGATTAGGCACAGTCCATTCACCTTCAGCTCTCTTCCTTGTTCCTGACCATGGGTCTTGGCAGCTTTCTTTTAGCAAAATATTGGAATTCAGCAATTTCATTTTAAAGAGCTTTTTTGGGGCGGCACGGTGGCACAGTGGTTAGCACTGCTGCCTCACAGCGCCTGTAGACCCGGGTTCAATTCCCGACTCGGGCGACTGACTGTGTGGAGTTTGCACGTTCTCCCCGTGTCTGCGTGGGTTTCCTCCGGGTGCTCCGGTTTCCTCCCACAGTCACAAAGATGTGCGGGTCAGGTGAATTGGCCATGCTAAATTGCCCGTAGTGTTAGGTAAGGGGTAAATGTAGGGGTATGGGTGGGTTGCGCTTCGGCGGGTCGGTGTGGACTTGTTGGGCCAAAGGGCCTGTTTCCACACTGTAAGTCTAATCTAATCTAATCTTAAGAGTGTAATACTATTATGGTTGTTATGCTACAACGATATTCAAATCCAGTTGCTTATTTCCCTTCTTGATGCTGGATCAATTAGATTTCTGCTCCAGTTTTGGGGCATAATTGAGAGTAAAGCTATCGAACAGTGGCAAAGTGAGATGAGATGCACAGTGGTCAATCAGACAGAGGAAAGGCAGCAAGGGATGGGGCTGTAGACTATTAGAGGCTGGAAGGAGTGGACCTGTGTACAAAGACTGAAGATAATGTGAAAGAAAAGGGGTTTCAGGATAAGGTGCTACCCCTTGAGAAAATATAGTGAGTGAGCAAGGAGAGAATTGTGGATATGTGTGAGTAGCAGAGAAAGAGTATGGAGAATAGATATGCTGGACCTTTTTAGGAGTCTGAGCAACATGAGCTTTGATGAAAATTGTGCCAGAATTGTGTGAGATGTCCAACAAGGCTTATCTCCATATCCAGAGCAACTCACACTATATTTTATGCTTTTAATGAGTGGTGAGGTGGACCTCATTCTAGGCATTATAGCTAGTTAAATGTCTCATTAATGTCCCAAATTTGCCTCTTTTTTTAAATATTCAACACTCATCAAACTAAATGTGTCAAACAACCTAGACATTGAGAAATCTTGACATGAAAAATAAACCAGACAGCTTTAGCTTGCTGCTTCCTCCAAAGGACCTCCACGTTGGACCTCCAGGTAACAATATCACAGGGTGTGCTCCCTGGGCATGGGCCACATGTACAGCACCATATATATGTCTGTGAACCCTCGTGGCACATCTTCAAACTACTTATAGAATAATTCTGCACTTCAGTGCTGCCCCTTGGACTACTCTGGTAACTGCAATGCTGCAGGAAGGACACCGTGTACACTCAGGGACACATGCACCCAGCTCATGCACTGGACTAGCCGGCATTTCTGGTCTGTTCACTTCCTTTCATACTTCTCATTCACTCTGAGCCTCCCTGAATGCTCACAGCACCCTTACTGTGGAACTCTGCGCCTTGCCATAATAAACTTTGCCCCCTCAGCCAGTGTTATCATGCTCGTATCACTTCTGTCTTACTATATGGGTTAGCACAGATCCAAAGACAGGAAGCTTATCATGGGTGTCAGTCATGTCAAGCAATAGTTATGGCTCAGGGGTTCCCGGCACAGTAAGTCAAGGGCATCCTCCAAGAAAGGACCTGGGGCTTGGACACAGAGAGTCAGCCACTTGGGGCAATCAGAATCAGAAAGCTGTCCACAGAACAGGTAAATCCTGAATATCAGACAGACCACCATATATCTTCCTGCCCTATGGGGGGCTGTTTTCTTCCTAGACTGAGACACAGGAAAGTATTAGGGAAGATTAAAATAGGTGGCATGGCTGCTGTGTTTTTGTGCAGTGGGGAAGTGTTCTGAGCAAATGGATAGGTCGTGCAGAGGGTGTCAAGGTTTGGGACGTGTGACAGTGAATGAGGGAAGATGCTGTAGGCAGCAGTAAGTGGATGAATCTTGGTATCAGAGACAGTCAGAGAGCAATGGAGATGGGGGTAGACAATGAGATGAGTTTGGTAAGATGTGACAAGAAAACTCATTTGGCATCCCATAGACAAACTCCCCCCAAAACAACTCTGCACAACTGACACATCACCAAAGAAAATGTTCAGCCCCTTATGAATAAAGTGGGTGGAGATGAGGAAGACAGGTACGTATGTCCACGTGGGAATCTCCCCTAACATCCATTAGCAATGCCATTTGAAATCAGTCTGTTCAATCAAAATCAAACATATATCACAATGAGGAAAGAAGTGGGATGTAAAATAATGTCCTGTTAACTTGATCCTGCTGTTCCATTTTCAATGGATGTGGGAGACAGTAGTTTTAATTGATCAGTTGGCATCTGTGATGTGTAAATTTTTTTCCATACTCATTCGTAATTACCTTTGTGCTACTTTTGTTTTGATTTCCTCTGAGCATCAATTGCTCTACATTAATAAAGTTAGTTTTGCTTTCTGTAGTTCGGGATAACCTCAACCCAATTGCCACCTTCTATAATACCATGTTATAAAGAGAGTATATGGATTTTTTCCTATATTTTGTGGAGCACATCAATACTCTTTAAATGGAGGATTTTTTTTAGTGATCTTTAATACCATCATTTTAACTTTAGTTTTCCAGAGTTAGTAGAAGAGATCCTTTTGGGGTCAGGTAGCTCCATCCAAGGTTACGAAATTTAGTAACAAAAGTCGAAATTGCTGGAAAAGCTCAGTAAGTCTGGCAGCATCTGTGAAGCGGAATCCGAGCTAACATTTCAGCTCTGGTGACCCTTCCTCAGAACCAGACCCGCAACATTAATTCTGATTTCTCTCCACAGATGCTGCCAGAACTGCTGAGCTTTTCCAGCAATTTTTGGTTTTATTTCTCATTTGCTTACAACATTCACCACTGTTTTAAGTTTTAATTCACTAAATTTTGTCATGGACACTCAGGAAGATGTATTACCCTCTGGTGGGATGCAGTGGAAACATAACAGAACAGGATAAAATTATTACATCATGTGAACAAATTGCACACAGACTAGGCTTGTATTTAATATGAGCAAAATACTGTGGATGTTGAAAATCTGAGATAAAACTAGAGTCCTGGAAAAACACAGTTAATATGCAGATAAGTCATGATCTATATCTATGGCAGCAGCAGCTTGAGGGGATGAATGGCCTGCTTCCATTCTTGTTTTCCGAGGTATTCCACAACCAGTGGCGGAGCATTCTGTTTGAGCTAGCTGAGCAAAAAAAGACTGAAGGAGGGAGTGAGAAGGTTGCAAACAGATAGTGTTAAATGAGTGAGGATAAATGTGTGAAAAATATGAAGTTGTCTTTATTGACAAGAAAAATGGGAAAGCAAAATGTTTGATAAATGGTGAGAAATTGTAAAATACTGACATTCAGGTCAAGAGACACAATATGGAGATGGATGACAGAATGTGAATGTACAGATACAGTTGCAATTCGGACAATAAATGGCACAATAGCCATTATTACAAAGGAATTGGTGAATGAGCTTTTCAGTGATTACAGAGAACCCTGTTTAGGCCCACAACTGGAGTGTATAGGTTTTTTTTTGTCGTTTTTAAAAGTACACACTTGTCTTAGAGGGAGTGTAAGCAACATTCACTAGGCCGTCCTGGAATGAGGGGGTGGTTATGTAGGGAGACATTGAACAGACGAAGCCTATTTTCACTGGAAAAGCCTCAGCTCGTCAGGCAGCATCTGTGCAGAGAAAGAGAGCTAACACTTCTGATCGATGACCATTCATCAGCTGTTCTGATGCAAGGTCATTGACCTGGAACATGAACACTATTTCTCTCCCTTGATAGTGTGTAACCTGCTGAACATCCACTGTGATTTTTAGTGTCCTATAGTATTTTACTTTTCTGTATTGTCTGGAATGTAATCAAAGTGAATGATATAAAATCCTTGATAGGGTTGACTGGGTACATGCTGTTGATCTTTTCACTGGGTGAAGACTCTAGAATGAGGAGGGTCACAGTCTTAGAATAAAGTATTGACCATTTAGGACTCAGATGAGGTGAAATTTCTTCATCCAGATAATTCTAAACCTTTGCAATCCTGTACTGTAGAGACATGTGGCTGGTCAGATGTTGAGTGTATTCAAGATAAAGGTCAATAGATTTGACTGCAGCCTTCTAAAAGCATCACATAAAGCAGCAGAACAGATTTTGCTCTTATCCATAACAGAGTCTTGCATTTATACTGCAGAAAAGTACTAATTCCTGCTACATTTCAAGTAGATTGTACACTTGATCCATATTTGTTCGGAATCCAAAGCTAAACTTATTCATGCAATATTGAAACTGGCAGTGAAGGAGAAAAAGAAGCTTTACAGATTTGCATTGAGCTCTAAATCTGGGATTAGGGGATGAAGTGAAAGATTTTTACAGTTGAGCTCTCATATGAATCCTGTGAGTCAGCTCCTCAGCCAGTTTCAGAAGACAGCAGCAGCACTGCTGCAGAGGGAAGGCAGAATGTGGATGACCTGTAGCCCTTACTGACATTGGAAGTAAACTAAAGTGAGGTCACTAATTGGTAAAAGGAAACATGGGACTGAGGGAAAAGCTTTTCATGTGGCAAGTGACTAGGGCCTGGGACGCACTGCTGAGAATTTTACAAACTCCTGCCTCCTACCTTCCCTCCACTACCCATGAGTTGACTTCAAAGTCATCATCAAGGGAGAATAAAAAATCCAGCTTAGAATTTTTTTTTTAAAAGCACAGAAAATGTGGCCTTGCCCAGCTGCAAACTACAAACAGAAGAAATGGAACTACAAACAGAAGAAAGGAGTAGTGCCTCATCATCAGAGTAGTTTAGAAGAGGTAGTCATAGTTTCTGAAAACAGGATTGAAAGATGATCATAAATGTTGCAAGAATGTGTCTCTAAATTCCTCAAACGTGTTCTCTGTCTGTCACTGAGAATAAACCTCAGACAGGTTGAGAGTATACAGTGTATTGGAATGGGGCATGACAAAATGGTAACAGTTATGCTCAAATTGAGACATAAAATTGATAAGCTGAGAGATTATAGACATTGGCATAGACAGAACAGATTGATGCAGATATAAAGGTCAAAGTCACCATAGTCACCCACTCTCATCAGAGAGCAATGACTGCTGGTAGTTCAATCTGAGGTCACCATGTCTCAAGTAAGGGGAGAGTTTGAGAGCAAGAGTCCTGCATGGTATGCTTAGCCAGTATGGGAACTGAAACCACACTCTTGGTATTGCATGTAAAAATTGAGGTCTGCAGATGCTGGAGATCAGAGCTGAAAATGTGTTGCTGGTTAAAGCACAGCAGGTCAGGCAACATCCAAGGAACAGGAAATTCGACGTTTCGGGCCAGAGCCTGATGAAGGGCTCTGGCCCGAAACGTCGAATTTCCTGTTCCTTGGATGCTGCCTGACCTGCTGTACTTTAACCAGCAACACATTTTCAGCTCTTGGTATTGCATGGCAGCCAGCTGAGCTGAGATGTAGATGAATGTGAATTGAACCCAAGGTTGGTTTGATCATTGTGAGTTCTATGAAGCTCTGATGCACACGTGACTACATATTGATCAGATACTCCTCACAGAATGGCAGCCATAGAATTAAAGGCACTGGTGCAATGTTAAAGCTGGCTATTATTACAATGTAGACAGAAACTAACTTTTTACAATTGGAAATGGTACTGAGCAATGTTCCCTCTCACATGCATGTATGCATGATCCCATAGCAATCTCGACTGCAACAGTGATTTTTAAAAAGTTAATCACTGTCATCCAAAAGGCAACTGGTAACCTGAGAAGTTTGAGGCGTGCAGTGCACAAAGAACATTTTAAAGGAAATATCTCTGCCGAAATTCTGCATGCATTTAAATAGGAGGATGTTGTAAATTAAATTGTGGAATAGAAGACAATGGAGAAAATGGGCTGGCCACATTGTGATAGCTGGAACTTGGAACATGAGAGGTGAGGTGGACTATGATATGAAATGATGGGCAAGGATAGTTAAGATAATTATATTAAAAGTTGCAGATGTCTAGGAATGATTACGTCTGTGCTTATTCCTGTAGTATCTTAATTGCCATGGACCAGCATTCAGAGCCTGCTGGAAGGATTCAAACAGGAACTGATGGAAACAGAGTTGTTCCACACTCCTTGAATGGAAAATGGCTGCTGGAGATGAGATGAGCATTAGAGGGTGGGGTGACTGAGGGTAGGCAGAACCTGGGACCATTAAAGTGGTGGAACTACAAAAAGGTCTTCAAAGACAAACTGGTTACAGAAGAGCCTAGTCACAAGGCAAGTGCAACCATTTGCTAACCCAGGTTGTTGCCTGAATTCGGCAATGAGAGTTTGAGGGGAAAGCTGAATGGACAAGTTATCAAACAACAAAACAAATAAATAGGTTGAAAGATTCCATTTTTTTTCTAATTTGCATGATGTGGGTGTTGCTGGGGAGGCCATCCTAATTGCCCATTTGAGTAGCTTGCTTGGGCCATTTGAGAGTAATTAAGAGACAGCTGCATTCTTGTGGGTCTGGAGTCATTTGAAGAGCTTGAATGAACCAGATGAGTTCCATTTCAACGACAATTAGTGATAGTAACAGTCTCCTTTTAGGGAGCTTTACTTGCAGATTTTGTTGCATTCTATGATGAAATTTGAAGCTGTGCTCCCAGAACATTCGCCAGGGATTCTGGATCAGTAATCCAGTGACATTTAATGACTATGCCACTGCCTCCCCCACTGATATTGCCTCATAGACTGGCAGATTTCTAGATCTCCATGTATTTATGTGTAGTTTTTCACAAACTTTCATGTCAGATTTCTCTTTTATGTTGTGCATTTGTAGGTCAACATGAATGTGAAAGAAACGTGAATTGGTAAATGATATCAGAAAACTTCAATTAATCTAGCCCAATCTATCATGATGATATTGATTCTGTAAATTGCACATAAAGTCATCTCGTAATTGTTGCAGGAACACAAAATATTTCATCATGTGAGCCTCCTTATGCCTTTTATAATCAGGTAAAAGAATCAACAGTTATGGGGAAAATGCAGGAAAGTGGAATTGAGGGATACCAAATCATCCGTGACCTCTTGAATGGTGGAGAAGACTTAATGGAAATCAATGATTTATCATGGTCCTCTGTCCTTCCTACATATCCTGTAAAAAGTGTAGAACAATGAGAACGTGCAACAGCATTGTATATCCTCCCTTTTCATTTAAATAAATCTATAATTATGAATGCAGAATTTTCATTCTTATTAGTGCACCATATTAATTTTTGGAAGTTGATTGATTTGCAGGGATTGGGATGGACACGAGGCTTAGTTGGGGACTGAATACTTTTGCATGAGCCCTGCCTGGTCAAGGTTACGGAAAGCTGACACAGCTGTCTATTTCGACAAATTTGAGAATCGATTTGTGAATATGGCTGAATTCCTTATCACCCCAGAGAAATCCAACCCAGACACAGTCAACTGCTGAAAACACCAACAGAGAAGGTAAAGTGTTTCAAGATCTAGTTGGAATCAAATCACAACATGAATATTAGTAGGATTCATTGATCCTGTAAAGTGGAAAGTAAAAGTATTTGACTTACCCTCATTGTTGGCACTTCAATAAAAGCAGAACCTTGAAGATTGAATTAACACGTTCAGTTGTAAATCTAAACAGTCAATTCTAACTGAAAGCAAAGCCAATGATAGCTCAAATTTAATCCAAATATTGATTCACATTGTGCTAGACCTATGCCAATTGACTTTGATAGTGTGAAACGACTTAAAATTGAAAAAGAAATTTAATTCCCTGTGTTTCACACAATTAGCCCATTCAGTGGTCAGTCAAAATTTAACAAGACAATTTCATATTCAATCACACATAAAATTATTTCTCTTTAGATTCAATTGTATAATGAAAAGTGTTTCTTGAATGATTAAAATTTGGAAATCAGCCAATCTATAACTGTAGAAGAAATCGGAAACACATCAATTATTGTCAACTTAGCTATTTCTAATGTTTATGTGCAGAAACAAAGGATAATTAAAAGCAGCACAAGTGTTTGATTCTATTTCTTTCAGAAATATGAGACCATACTACAGTGTTAAATTCTCTTTAATCCTGTTTGCCGTCATTGGAGGCCATTACAAACAAAGTTTGTATTAGGTATAATATTGTCAGTCACTGCCTTCTGGAAATCTCTTGTCAAGGTGATAACTTGCCTGCTAAGCTGAAAATAGGCAATGATCCCATTTTTAATTTAACAACATTGGTAGAAGTTAGGATGCTGTGACTACACTTGGCTTCTGTTCAGTCATGTCCCTATCCCAATACCACTTCCACTTTGGAACACACAGTAATGGAAATATAAAGCAGGCCAGTGAACAGTTGAAAGTTTCTGAATATTTTGAGCATTTCTTCTGAAATGTTGCATTCAACATGTATTTATTTTTGTTTTAATAATCCCTAGGATGTGGCAGTTGCTGGTCCTTTATTGCCTGTCTTTATAACTTTCCTTGAGATAATGGGGAGTCACCTCTTGAACAACTGTGGATTGAAGCTCCTCCCACAGTATTGAGAATTTTGGCTTAGCAGCAGTGATATTATTTCCAAATCAGGATGATATGTGACTTGGAGGGGAACATGGAAATAGTGGTGTTCATGTGGGCTTGTCACCCTTATTGTTCTAATGAGTAGGTGTTAAAACATTCAGACATTGAATTCCTCAATTTAACACTTCTGGTACATTTATTCAGCTTCTCCACTTTTGCTTCTACTTTCCTGATGAGTTTGGAAAAATATGCCTTGCAGCTAGCACAGCAATATAGTTTGTGATTTTTGATTCAAAGCTACATTACACTGAAAGTGATTTGGTTTGTATTACACTCTGGAGGCTAATAGTCAGGAAGCTGGTCAGGTTGGCTCACACTTCTTTTCAACCCGAGCGCGATTCTTATGACCTCAGAGGATTCCAAAGGACACTTCAGACAATAAAATACCTGTTGTAAAACACGGAAATATCCATCAAAGTGCTTCCTGAAAATGTCTAAGGTGCTATATAAATATAAGTTTGTTTGATTTTTCTTCACAGGGATTATATTTTGGGTTGAATTAAGAGCTGAAAGAATGGAAATCAGAAACAAAAACAGAAATTTCTGGAAAAGCTCAACAGTTCTGGCAGCATCATCGAAAGGAAATCAGAGTTGGTGTTTTCAATTCAGTGTTTTTCCAGCAATTTCTGTTTATGTATTTCACGTTCATTAGATTTCATCAAGGATGGAATTTTCAGGATGTAAAATGTGTGATGAAGGATCAGTTGTCTGATTTTTATACCCATTGACTTCTGCTGGCGCTGAAAGTAAGCATTCAGCCTTTCAATCTTCCATATGAGTTTATTCAGCTTCTGCATAAATCATTCTGCCTGTTTTTCCTCTTTTAAGACCCTCCTTGGAATCTATCTATTTGGCCCAACTTTTGGTCAGTCCTTCTAATATTTCATCCTTTGCTGTAGATTTAATTTTGCTTCATTACACACCTTAATTTTCCAGCCCTGGTTAACTTAATCCATCATCATAAATTATGACTAATCAATTTTTGAAATGGCATGCAATAAAACTACATTTCCTAAGTAAGCCCTGAAAGCAGTTAATATATGTGCCCCTGTAAATAGGCAGAAAATTAACTGGATTCCAATCCATTATCATGATTCATAAGAGGTGTTGGGTAGAAAGCTACTGACCTTTTTTAAGTTTGATGTTTTCTTTCACTTCAGTCTTTCTGAAAGTTCTGAACCAGTCTTTTTTTAGATTATAGGAAATGAGTGCCAGATGCACTATTCTTATGACATTACCAGAAGATCTCCCATGGAGTTTCCCATGGATAGTCAGAGGTACATGCTGCTAGAATGGCTGGTGCTATGTCTTGCAATGCACAATGTCTAATCAGGACTGTGATTAGCCATGAATACATCATTTCATTTTTATTATTGTTATGGGAATTGCATTGGTATTTTGGGATTCAAATTCATATTCAATCCTTTTTTCATGGTAATCATAAAACATGGCCCATAATTCTTTTTGGTTTTGTTTTCAAAGCTCTTACTGATGTTATAAGCCTCTCTTGTTAAACTGGAGGACGCTGGACAGTGTACAGCCCATGGGAAGTGTCTAGTAATAGATTTAAGTTTCAGCAACAATTTAAAGAACAATTTGAGAATTGACTTAGAGAAAGATATCTACAGAGAAGCATGAACTGTCAATAACACCCCCTGTCAAGTTCTCTCAGTCTGCTCAGCAGCTTTAATAGCATCAAGAGCAGATTCTCCAGTGAGTATGGTTGTGTTGCCTTATAAGGTCACTCCAGGAAACCGATAATAGTGAGGGTAGACTCAAAAAAAACTAAAACTAAAAGATGGAATGATTGTGATCATTAGAATTCATGACGGAAGACTTCAAACGATTGAATCACCATAGTTCTGGGATCTGGACTATGAGGCATCCTCCTGTGGCAAATGTGATTTTGTGGACATTTCTGATCAAGCTGTGTTAGACATGTTATGACACAGATCTGGAGCAGATGAGACTTTGATCCTGGGCTCCCTGGCTCAGAAGTAGGAACACTGCCACTGTGTCACAAGAGCCCTCATGTTGATTTTTATATGAACCGTGTTCAGTTCTGTGCAGGCATTGTCTTGGCCTTTATTGTAGTCCCTATGAAAAAGTCAGGTTGAACCTGACATGGGTTGTGAGGGGGCGTATGCTTGAAATGTGTGATAAATGTAAGCGTGCTGTGGTTGGCTCCCATTCCATCCTTGACCAACAGTCTGAACAGTGAGAATGGAGAAATTCCTTGAGTGTACATATCAGTTTGTCTATTTTTTTCCCATTTTCAACCTTGTGGTACTGTTCATTTTCGAATGAAAGGAAGCTATTGGTTTGCGACAACTGAAAAAGGTGTGGCCTGATGCTCAACATTTTACAGCTTGCAACAGAAATCAGAGTTATAGACCTGCAAGAAAGGATCCTGAGCTTGTAAGAGGAATGATTTTTTTTGAAAAAAAATTTAGTTTCAAGCTCAAAGCTTAGTACCTGACAGATAAGAGTCCAAAAATAGGGTAATTTTTATCCTGTCTGAACCCTGCTTTCTAGCAAGTGAACATTGGATGAGGATTAGTTTATCTGCCTCTCAAGCTTACTCTGCCATTCAGCTCAAGCAGGGGTAATCTGTATTTCAATTCAATTTGCCTGCCTTAGCTGTGCAGTTTTTGATAAGCTTCACAATAGTGAATGGGGGCAGAAGGCATCACAATCGCCGGCTCAAAATATGAATATAGGGACTGGGGGATTTCATCTGTTAGGCACATCAAATAGAACTCAGCCGTTATATGGAAAACTCATCCAGAGTTACAAAGAAGTGAGTATATATAAGCCTGTAGAAATTACATAGTAATATTACAGCCGTGCCTCAGAGGATGATGTAGTGTATAGCAGGAAGGAGCATCCTCCTCATGAGCACTCAGGCAGTAATACCTACTAAATGCAAAGACAGATAATATACTCTGATTCCTCCATGCACCTTTTCCTTCACCTCTGCCTAGTGATACGCTCCCCATTAAGACCAAAGTGACTAAACGACCCTAAAGGAAGAGCCTGATCATTGTATCATTGTTGGATGATCCAACTGAAATCAACATAAATTTAAGTATCAATGCACAAAGAAATAGTATTTAAAAGAAACCTTAAATTGCACAGGACAGAAAGATAATTCTCATGGATTTACTGACATTTACCTTAGCATATTACAGTCTCAGGTAGAGTACAACTTTTTGAGTTCATGTAGGATTTGTTCACTAAATTACTTCTAATGGCAGCTTTACTCCACTACAGTTCCACAGATGAAGTTGTCACCAAAAAAGGCACACTTCTACAGAGCTGCCTTGGCTGAGTTTGATCGTCTTGATGGTACGATTCCCTGGAGTCACCATCATAAAACTCCTCAGTAACACAACAGTGCACTCAAGGGCCAGTCTGGTAGAAAAGCTGAAATGTGTCAGTAACTTTATTTCATGATCCCTGCTGCGAAATCCATCTTTCAAATTTCTTTATTCTTAGCTGTCTTGCACATATAAAACTTTTTGCAACCGGCTGAACTGCTTCTTCTGAAATATGATCTGAGTCTGCTTTCCTTTTGGAATCAATAAGCCTCCTTTTCTTTAAGGTCAGCGCTGATTTCCCAGAAATCTCATGTCACAGCCAGAAACCCAAAATCAGAACTCCCTTTAGTAAATATCTGAATCTTTTATTCCTCTTTCAGTTGGCCCCTGTCTGAAAAAGAAACACAGAGGCTCTGAAACAAACAATAGTACGGAAACCAACAAGCACACATTTTCCATTTTATTTCTTTGACCTTCATCCCTTACAAAGGTTTCCAGTGGATTGCTTTCTAAACCTTTCTGCAGGCAATCAGAATATTTGGAGTGACTTTTAACCTTATGATTTGAGAAGGATTGGGAGCTGAAACTGGTTCAAAGGTCTGAAATTAAAAATATGCCAGACAGTTAGCTGGAAAATGGGTGTCACGGTGGCTCAGCGATTAGCACTGCTGCCTCTCAGCGCCAGTCTTATCCGTATGTGAAGTTTGCACGCTCTCCCTGTGTCGATGTGAGTTTCCTCCGGGTGCTCCGTTTTCTTCCCACGGTCCAAAATGTCAGGTTAGGTGGATTGGCTGTGCTAAATTGCCCTGTAGTGTCCACAGATGGGGAGGCTAGGTGGGTTAGGCATAGGAAATGCAGGGTTACAGGGATAGGGGATAGCAGGTGGGTCTAGGTGAGATGCTTTTCAGAGGGTCGGTGTGGACTTGATGGGCTCAATGGCCTCTTTCCGCAGGTAGGGATTCTATGATTCTATGAAAATGTTGACACCTGCCTTTTGTTTCTTTACTCTGATTTACCAACATTTGTTGGTAAGCTTCTGTTCAAATTTGACTTACACAAAATTTTCAGCTCCCTTCACCTCTACATTTCTGAGACTCCAGATCTGCTTGTCGAGAATAAAGTATTCCGTAGCAGAAACTTGAAACACATTGAACCCTTTAAAGTAAAACTTTAATATAGATCCTAAAAGGAGCAGAAGTAACACTTTGATAAACATAATCATGTTATTGTGGACAGTTTTGTTTTGACTGAGATGAAACACTCACCGTGTATGGAATTGTATTCCCAAATCTTCAGTGATTATATTTGTGGTTTGGGTGTAGACTGTTTAAAAATGCCAGCTTTATTCATTCAATTAAAAAAATTCTGAAACCAACAGAAGTGAATAAATATTTAGATATTACTGTGTCAGTGTTCCATGTTGGAATATTGTATTCACTATTTGAAGTTATCTGTCTGTGTATGTATTGGATAAAAGTTTTCGTTAATTCAGGTCAGAGTGACCTAGAATTCTCAGCTAAGCCTCGTTTACAGATGCTATTTTACTGTAATACAATTCAGAACCATTCTTTAGTCCCAGTTGGGCACGTCACAGGTTTTCAACTTCCCAGTTGCTTACAGATTTAGTTCACCAAGTATTAATTTTAATATAATCAGCAATATTAAATTAAGTTTGTCGCTCATTGCTTAGACCATTGATGTCAACAAAGAATCATTGCTCTAAGCAGCACTCACAGCTTGAAAATGTAACTCCAGAGCAAAGGGTGTGTCTTGACTTATTAAATATTCTACTGTATATGATTGTTATCTCGTCTATGATAACCTGACAAAATATTTTGCATAATTATCATGTTGCACAGAGTAATCGGGAATGAAATTAAATACACAGAATGCTGCATTTCTTGGAAGTGTAGTAGGAAGACAGTAATCTTATTTGTTGACCTGGCGCTGCTAAAATAAAGGAATCATGGATGATCGGTAGGCTGTTTGTCAAAGTGAAATCTTGTCCACTGGAAGGAGATGACTAGAGGTTGTGTCCATCTCATTTATGATCCATATTAATTACTCAGATGAAAAGACAAAGTGCATTTTAGCCAAATTTGCTGATGATACAAATACAGGTAGATAAGCAAGTTCTGAGGAGCATGAAAATTTACACAAAGGGATGTAAACAGGTGATTAATGTGGAAAGTGAGGCTGTACCTTTTGACAAGACAAAAAGCAGAATGCAGTTTAAATGGTGCGTGATTATTGAATGCTGTGGTTTGGAGGGATCTGGGCGTCCTCCTGTATGAATAGTAGAATTAGAATGCAGGTAAAGCAAGTAAAAGGAACATGAACGGAGTGTTCTCCTGTATTACAAGTGTAATGGAATGTAAAAGGAAGAAATAAAAGCAGAACATGCTGGAGAAACTCAGCAAGTCTGGCAGCTGAAGGATTATGAAGAAGGGCCACTGGACGTAATATTTCATCAGCTTTCTCCCCACAGGTGCTGCTGAGCTTTTGTGACAATTTCTGTTTTTGTTTCAGATCTCTGGCATCCATAGTTCCTTATTTTGTAGAAAGCAGTGAAGTCTTGTTACGACACTGCAGGGCGTATGAGAGATCATGCAGAAGAATGCAATGTAAAGATTTGATCTTGTTATTTGCGTGGGAGGTAGTTCAGAGAAGGTTCACCAGTGTTTTTCCTGGCAAGAACGGATCATTGTACGAGGAAAATTTGAGCAGTATGTGCACGTACACCTTGGAGTTTAGAAAAAGAAGTGGTGATCTTAGTGAAACTTGCAGGATTCTGAGGGTGCTTGACAGAGTAAATGTCGAGAGGATATAATCTTTGGTTGGAGAACCTACAACAAGGGTGACAAAATTTCAGAACATGCGCTGTCCCAGTTACGATGAAGATAAGTATCGCTTGACTCAATGAATCATAAGTCTGTGGAACTTACTTCCAATAAGGTAATGGTGCCTGGGATACTGAATATATACAAGGTTAAGGCTGGGGTGCAGGGCACTGGAGAAGGCTGGAAAGTTGAATTGAGGCCACAAACAGATTAACCAAGATCTTATTGAATGGCGGAGCTAGTGCAAAGGGCTGAATGGACCACTTCTAATCCTGTTTATAATGTCTAATTGTTTCATTCACCATGTAATATCAAAGAATGAGATAAAATCGAAGCAGGCCACTAGGTCATTGTGTTTGTGACAGTTCTTTGGGAGGAGTTCAAGGTCCTCCCTTGAAGGAGGTTTTGAGGCAGTGGATGGTGTTGGCATTTCATTGCCAGGAGGGTTCCTGGTGGGGATCAGCCATTCTCCTACCTTTCAGTCCTGTACAGGAAGACCTGGCACACAGTTCTCCCAGACTGCTCCCAATTGAGACTCAGAAGTGGACAATTGAAGCCCACTTAAAGGCCTTGTCCAGTTATCACTGATATCTCAGCCTCCTTTGTTACAGACCATCCCACCCCCACTCACGTTCAATCCTCCTGTCGCCTCCATCCTGCAAAGCTGCCATTACATATTTGTGACTTGGCTCCCTCCCTAATCCTGGGTCTTTAGAGGTTGCAGTACTAGGAGTTACCACCACTCTCCCAGTGATGCTGTCTACAATGAACAGTAGACAGATTGGACACTGATTGGACAGCAGCTCTCAGGGGCAGGCTCTCAGTCACAAGTCTCCTTGATTCTGGGAAAGGCCTGCTGCTGGCCATAAGTGCCTGACTGGCATTTAATATACAGAGGAACCCCGATTATCCAAATATCCAGCAAGATTGCAAAGTCATGATGTTTAGCTAAACTGTTATCCGGCATTCGGTTATCCAGAATTTGATTAGCAATGAAATATTCACCACCCGTGTCCTTCATATAATCGAGGTTCCTCTGTGCTGGCACTTCCATGAATAATTTGGAGAGACAGATGTGATCTCCTACAAAATCCACTTGAAGAAAAGCTATTGTTATCTGGATAGGAATGAGGATAGGGACCAAGGTTGAAATTTTTCAGAAGTAAGGTGCAAATTTTAATATCTGGACAAAGGAGCAGGCAGCTGGGGTTGCTGTGCAAAGATCTTTCAGACTCTGACTCTCTGAGGCAGAGGGTTTTGGGAGAGATGACGAAAAGCAGAAGCTATGCAATTCTAAGCAGAAGAAAAGGACGGTTTCTTTTTGGTTTTTGGAGGGTTGAGTACCAAGCAGAGTGTGGGTTGGGACAATTATCTGGTTTAAGAAATAAAGATTATGAAACAGTAAAGACCAAGCAGTTGACAAAGCTTGTGTTGCTACTAGAAGTTTTTCCATTGTGCTCAGAAGATAAAATCAAGTGGATCCTTGTTCCAGAGAACACTAAGATTCATTCTGGCAAGGCAGGGAGAAGAGATTCTGTTAAAGCTGGGGGGACTGAGAACTTTGCACATAAGACTACACACTTGCATGGGATAAGATGGGATGGGATAGGATTTTCAATTGGGTTACGAGCTTAATGGGATTATCTTATCTGTGGCTTAGTGTAGCTGAGCAAGAATGTTTTAATGTTGACTTTAGTTTATTTGCTACAGTAAAAATCTTTATCTTATCACATGATACCTTCACCAAGGTGACTGGGAAATTCTTCCTATTTGATGTTATTGTTCTCTATGGGGATCACAGCATAAAATATATCAAAAATAATGGAGTGTTTCATTTTGAAATGTAGGCATCTTTTGTCATGTGGAAACGTGGCAGACAAGCTTTTGCACAGCAAGATTCCAGAAAGAGCAATAAATAAATGACCAGGTGGTCAGCTTTAGTTGTTGGTTGAGGGATAAATGTTGTGCATGGTGTGTAATAAAGTGGTTAACCATAGCTGCAGACCTGAATGTTGCCCCTCTGTAGCACTGGGCACATGGAAAGCAAGTTGCCATTTTATCCAAAGTCTGAGGTTCAACTAATTTGATATTAACTTCAAGTGTTGACATCTATGTTTTTCATGAGAGTTCACTCTGATGAATAACCTCATAGAACATAGTGTAGATAAACCTCTTCATTCTCTTGACATAAAGACTCCCTTCTAACATTCTTTTTTCAAAACAAGCCATTTTTTCCATCCTATAAATCAATACCAAAAGAGCTGGTCTGCATTTTATTTTTACAAATATTGATATTAATTCCAACGTTAAAGCTGCTACCATCTCAGAACAAATAAGTTGTATTGATTAACTGTTATTCCCATGTTGCTACTATCTTTATTCAGCTTTTGTTCCCATCTCCAAATATAATTGTATCTTAGTACAGATCTCTCTCTCTTTTCAATAGAACATTTATGAAGTTATTGAGATCAGTCCTGAAAGTAAATCTCTAATTTTCAAGAGAATTCAGACTTTTCTCAAACTTTATGGGAGTTTGTTCATTATTTGTTCACCAAGGATCCAATGAAACATCCTCCTCCCACTGATGTGACCGCTTTGACAACAAAATCGTCATGATACTCTTTTCTATGATGTACTTTCTTTTTCATTCATTCATGCAATGTGCGCATCTCTGGCTAAGTCAGCATTTATTGCCTTTCCCTAACTGCCTTTGCGAAGATAACAGAGAGCTACCTTCCTCAACCATTGCAGTCAGTGTGAAGCAAGTCTGACCAAAATGCTATTGGAAAGAGAGTTCCAGGATTTTGACTCAATGAAGGAACATTGACAAAGTTCCAAATCATCAGGTTTGGTGAGTGGCTTGGAGGGGAACTTGCAGATGGCAGTGTTTCCATGCATCTGCTGCCCTTGTCCTTTTTAGGTGTTAGAGGTGCAGATCTGGGAGATGCTATTGAAAGAACCTTGGTGAGTTACTGCAGTGCATTTTCTAGATCATGCACACTGTACCTTGATGATATAGGAACTGAAGACTAAAGATAGTGAATCAAATATTACTTTGTCTGATGTCAAACTTCTTAATTGTTATTGCAATTGAGTTAACTGTAGAGTATTCTAATAATTCCTAATTTGTGACTTGTAGATGGTGGACAGGCTTTGCAGAATTAAGAAATGAGTTAGTCACTACTGAATTCCCTACCTCTGACTAGTTTTTGTCAATTCAGAATTTATATGCCTGGGCCAATTCAGTTTCTGGTTAATGGTGACCACAAAGATGTTGTTAATCTGGGATACCTCCTTGATAATGCATTGAATATCAAGTTGAAATGATTATGTTCCTTCTTGTTGGAGATGGTCAATCATTATGTGGCACTTCTGACGCATGGATGGTCCTTGCCAATGATCAATCCAAGCCAGAATGTTGTCTAGTTCTTGCTGTAAATAGACATGGATGACTTCAGCATCTCAGGAGTTGTGGCCAGTGCTGAACTTAGTGCATTTATCAGTGAATTTATCGTTGAAGGATCTGAGGATGGGCGGACCTCGGAAACAAGCTTGAAGAAATCATGCACCCATGTCCCAGAATTGTGGTGATTAACCTCTAAACATCAAAGCCATCATCCTCAAATGTTGTATGATTCCAGCCAGTGGAGGGTTTTCCCCAGTTCCCATTGTGTTCAGTATTAATGGGGCTCCTTGACACCACACTTGGTAAAAAGCCATTTTGATGTTAAGGGCCATTGTCCTTCACCTCTTGAGTTAAGATCTGTTGTCCATGTTTGGGCCAATACTGTCATGAGGTCTGGAGCTGATTGGCCCTTGGTGGAACCCAAACCGTGCATCAGCGAGCAGGTTAATGCTGAGCAAGTGTCATCTGATTGCACATCAATGAACCTTTGATCACTTTGATGATAACTGAGAGTAGACTGCTGTGTTTGAAAGTGTGTGGCCTTATCCTGCTGTTTTTGGACATTCTGTACAGAATTCCTCTACTTTTTGTGAGGGTTCTATGAGAGTGCAATGATTGCATAATGTCATCAAATTGGATGGAGTCTATTACAGATCAACTTTTTTTTCAGAACCTGATACAGCAGTCTTGCTGACAATTTCTGATCTCCCCCCACCATTAAAGGTATATGGCACCATCTCCTCCAGTTCATTGTGTAAGTGGTCTGAACAGGTGCAAATGTGCTAGATTGGTGAGGATAAGGTCAAGGAGATCACTTCTCTTATTAGTTCCCTCACTGCCTGCTGTAGATGCAGTCTAGCAGATATGTCTTTTAGGACTCGATTTCAATCAATAGTGGTGTCACTGAGCCACTCAGTGATGGACAGTGAAGTCTCTCACCCAGAAATATTCTGTACTCTTGCTACCGTCTATGCTTCCTTCAAATGGTATTAAATATGGAGTACTGGGTAATCAAATGTGCTGAGGGGAGGGAGGGGGGATGATGGTTCAAGGTTTTCTTGCCCATGTATGACTTGATGCCATGAAACCTCATGAGGTCCAAAGTTAAAACTGGGGTCTGCTAGGGCCATTCCCTCCTGACTGGACACCAGTGTGTCAGTAACTCCTGTGTTTCTGTCCTGCTGGTGGGGCAGAACATATCAAATGATTTGTGATGCTGATGCTTGGGAGATTTTCAGGAAAGTTTGATTCTGTGAGCGTGACTATGTTCCATGACTAACCTGTGTGACAGCTCTTCCAATTTTGGCAGAAGTGTTAGCAAGTGGATCTTGCAAGGTCAACAGAGCAATTAGAGGCATAAAGATGTACAGCATGGAAACAAACCCTTTGGTCCAACTCATCCATGCAGACCAAATATCCTAAATTAATCTCGTCCCATTTGCCAGCACTTGGCCCATATCCCTCCGAACCCTTCCTATTCATCTGCCCATCCAGATGCCTTTTAAATTTTGTAATTGTACCAGCTCCCACCACTTCCTCTGGCAGCTCATTCCATACACACACCACCCTCTGCTTGAAAAAGTTGCCTCTTGGGTCCCTTTTAAATATTTCCCCTCTCACTCTAAACCTATGCCCTCTAGTTCTGGACTCCCTCACCCCAGAGAAAAGACATTGTGTATTTACTTTTTCTATGCCCCTCATGATTTTATAAACCTCTATAAGATCACCCCTCAGCCTCTGACGCTCCAGGGAAAACAGCCCCAGCCTGTTCAGCCTCTCCCTATAGCTCAAACCTTCCAACCCTGGCCACATCCTTGTAAATCTTTTCTGAACCCTTTCAAGTTTCACAACATCCTTTCTAGAGGAGGGAGACCAGGATTGCACACCGTATTCCAAAAATGGCCTAACCTATGTCCTGTAGCTGCAACGTGGCCTCCCAACTCCTATACTCAATGCTCTGACCAATAAAGGGAAAGCATACTAAACATCGCATTCACTATCCTATCTACCTGAGATTCCACTTTCAGGAACCAGTGCTCCAAGGTCTCTTTGTTCAACAATGCTCCCAAGGACATTACCATTAAGTGTATAAATCCTGCCCTAAATTACCTTTCTAAAATGCAGCACCTCACATTTATCTAAATTAAACTCCATCTGCCACTACTTGGCCCATTGGCCCATTGGATCAAGATCCCTTTGCCTTCTGCGGTAACCTTATTGGCTAACCACTATACCTCCAATTTTGGTGACATCTGCAAACTTACCACCTATACCTCCTATTATCGTATCCAAATCATTTATATAAAAGACGAAAAGTGGTGGACCCTGCACTAATCGTGACACTCCACTGGTTACAGGCCTCCAGTCTGAAAAACAACCCTCCTCCACCACCCTCTGTCTTCTACCTTTGAGCCAATTCTGTATCCAAATGGCTACTTGTCCCTGTATTCCATGTGATCTAATCTTGCTAACCAGTCTCCCGTGAGGAACCTTGTCAAATACCTTACTGAAGTCCCTATAAATCACGTCCACCACTCTGCCCTCATCAATCCTCTGCTACTTCTTCAAAAAAGCTCAATCAGGTTAATGAGACATGATTTTCCGTGCACAAAGCCATGTTGGGCATTGCTTTTTTGGTGTCAGTTCACTGCTATGTGGTCCATTTGATTTAGTTCCTTATTGACTTTTCTGTCGCAGTTTGATATAATTAAGTTGCTTGCTGATCCATTTCACAGTTAACCATATTGCTCTGGTTCACATGTTCACCAAATGAGATGACAACAATAGTTCACTGATGTCCTTTAGGAAAGAAAAAAATCTATGTGGGGTTTTACAACAATTGACAACGGTTTCCTAGTTACGATTCATGAGACTAGCACTTAATTGCAGATTTAACAAATGAACTCAAATTCCATCAGCTGCCATTGAGGAATTTGAACCCAAATTCCCAGAAAGCACTAGCATGGGCCTCTGGTTTGCTAGCCCAGTGATTATTACCAGTATTCCATGACAGCTCACTTTGTTGTGGATCTTGATGAATCAATTTGTGAAATCTAACCTTCACCCACTTTTACAATTGATTTTTTTTTCTCCCAAGCTTTAAAGTCTTATACAATAAGGGTTTAACTTCACTTTGCTGCTTAGACCTACAATTGTGTCTGAACTGATCGTTCCAACAACACTTTCTATTTAATGCCCAACCAACAAGTATAAAATTTACCTTTTTTAAAGTGTTTAATTTGTTCCCCAGGTATGGATAATGTTTACAAGACCACATTTACTGCCTACGAGTTGCCTATAGAAGACATTTCTGCTTGAAATGCTGTAGCTTTTTTTAAATAGCTTTTCACAATGGTCTTCTGGAAATTCTTAAGTATTGATCCAGTGACAATGGATGTGTGACTATGTCCACATCAGGATCCTGTGTGATATAGACACATAGAAAATAGCATTAGGAATAGACCATTTGACCCTTTGAATCTGTTCCTCCATTCAAAATGATCATGACTGATCATCCACCTCAATAACCTGTTCCTGTTTTCCCCCCATAACCTTTAGCCCCAAGAACTATATCTCAATTCTCTTTTGAAAACATTCAATGTTTTGGCCTCAACATTCTGTGGCAGAGAATTCCACAGACTCACCACTATCTGGATGAAGACATTTCTCCTCATCTCGGTTCTCATATCCTAAGACCGTTAACACTTGGTCCCTGATTATTGGAAACATCCTTTCTGTGTATAGACTGTATAGGTTTCTGTGAGAATCCAACCCCCTTCCAAATTCCAGTGCTACCGTACTTCACTGATGTCCAGAGCTTTGGGTGATGTTGTCATTGTAACATTGTTTTTGCCCTTACCCATTGGCAGAGCTCACTGGGGACTAACTGCCTGTTGAAATAACTTCTGGCTGCTGTAATGCAACTTGTAGATTTTGTATGCTTTTGGTACCGTTGTGGCACCTCAGGAGCAGTAGCACTGATCCATTGGAGTGCTTTGGCGTAGACCAAGTCAGGCTTCTGGAATATTGCAGCTGCACGCCATTATGCTCACTGCAAGTTATGACAACTGTTCACTTCCTTCAGCAATGGTGTCTTCTGTACATTAAACCACACTTGCTTTACGCATAGTAAACATTGTGGCACAACTGGGTACCTTGAGCATTTTTATTCTTGGAATTCCAGATGACAAGACCTTGGCGTTTCTGAGAACACCACAAGACTCCACAAGGAAAGAAGAAAAAATTATCTAGGGACTTGGCCTCTGAAAGCATGTTTTAAGATAAATTACTTTGTGTTGTTTTAAAATGAATTACCTGCTGCCTCCTTTAATTTTTAAGAGAACAAATGGAACTGTTTTGAAAACTCAATCTGTTGGGAGCTTGTCCATTATTTGTACTAATGTCCTACAAATAAATACTTCAGATGCTAATTGCTTATCCTTTAAGCATCTAGGGTGTTAAGTCAGTGTGTTATTACTCTGTATGAAAGAAGAGTAATTTAAAATGAACACTGGCTGTCAATCAGTTTAATTTAAGGGAGACCATATTCTGAGGAAAATTTCTGACATGCAGATGTCAAAAATGTATGGACTTCGCTAGGAGATTTTTGGCAACAGTGGTAGCGAGTGATGTAATTGTTGCTAAATGGGAGATATATTTTGCTTACATCTGAGTGAGCAGTTGGACTCAGCAGTCAGGCCTGGCCTTGGGGCAGGCAGCCAGAATTGTGGATTATTTTGCCTGAACTACCAAGCCCCTTGCAGCCAGAGGTAGCAGCTGGTGGAGATATCTATTAATACACCTGGAAATGTTTTGACATTGTGATGTTTTTGGTGATAAAATGCAGAAGTTCTGTCAGTGCAGTTAAATGAGTCATTCAACAGCATTATTATGAACACAATTGGAGCAAAGACTTGAGAACACAATGTACAGTGCTGATGTTAAAAGCTATTAGTTTATTTCCATTGTATGTGTGTGGTGGTGGTGATGGTTAGGGAGAAGATATGGCCTATGTTGTCACTTATTCATATTTCTCAGACAAATGTTTGAGAGGGTAACAATGGCTGAAAAGGAGTGTGAGTGATAAATATTTGTGTCTGGTTTGTTCTGACAATAGGTAAGTGACAGACAGGATTGAATAACCTTTCAGAACCATCATTTACTATGGCAACAATAAGATAACGTTAACGCAAAAGCAGACAGATTATTTATGGCATCAGGAAAAAGCTTTCCTATTAAATAATTTCTGATTTTCCACAAATAAATTAAACTCTGGATGAACTACCAATATAAAATGGTTGTCACGAACCCTATCAGGGGTTTCAGAGAAAACCTCTTTAAACAGAAAGTGATGAGAATGTGGAACTCACTAGCTGTGACTAAGGTGAGTTGTTCCTATATATTTAAGGGAAGGCTACATCTGAGATATAAGGAAATCCAGGATTATAACCATAGGCCAAGATGTAGGGATGGTTAGTTTTTATCTTAACTCCAGGTTCCCACTCTTTTCCCAAATCCACTGATTCACTTAGCTTTCTATACTAATTTCTTAAGATCGAGAGTGTGGTTTAGGAAAAGCACAGCAGGTCAGGCAGCATCAGAGGAGCAGGAGAATCGACATTTCGGGCATAAGCCCTTCATCAGGCCCAAACATCGATTCTCCTGCTCCTTGGATGTTGCCTGACCTGATGTATTTTTTCTGCACTACAGTCTTGAATCTGATCCCTACCATATGCAGTCCTCACTTCCTCCTAATTTCTTAAGATCGCCAATCTCATTCAACTATTTGTTCACCACTATTTACAGAATTATATCTTCCAACATGAAGGTAGAGGTAACATATTTGTTTCATATCTCTTTCAGTTCATAGTGCCCAATAAAATTCCATCTGTCCCTCTCAGCCACCTACATTTACTTTTTCTAGTCTCATCCTTTTACGCAAATTTGGAACTTGTACAGTTGCTTTGTGCCGGCATTCATTCACATATGACTTCATCTTAATTAATTTCTTGGTTATTCACTGTTTTAAATCCTTCCCAGTCTTCAGCCACGTACAAATAAAACTGGAAAATGCTGAAAATAAACAGGTTAGTCAGCATCCCTGGAGAGAGAAACAGTTTTATGCCAATGGTCCATCAGATTTGAAATTTCCTGCATCTGAAGTATTTTGCTTTTGTGTTATGATACCTATGTCTGTCACTTGAATTTTGATTTAAGGCTCCAGGCTATTTTATAAGTCTGTTATTATTTAACACACTTTGATGAAGATAGTCATGGATGAAAAGCATTCTAA
Organism: Hemiscyllium ocellatum; assembly: GCF_020745735.1. Lineage (NCBI taxonomy): Eukaryota > Metazoa > Chordata > Chondrichthyes > Orectolobiformes > Hemiscylliidae > Hemiscyllium > Hemiscyllium ocellatum. Next base: position 43,573,105 of record NC_083408.1, read on the forward strand.
AATGTACCAACACTACACCCAAGCATTCTCCCATTTAAGTGAATGGGGAGTGCAGTGCAGTACATTTTGGAACTGCCCGTTGTTGCAGTGTCAAACATGAAATATAGATATACTTCTAACAGTGTTTGCCACAGTGGAATAAATGTTATAGTTAAAACAAAAATCATTCCATGAATAAAGATGAGAAAATTTCACAGTAAAAATTATTGATCTTGTCTAAGTACGTTTTGATGAAGTATTGTCAATTGGGAAAATTAATTTATAATGAAATATTCATTGAATGATCATGCAACTTCTGATTTTCTAAAGCTTTGATTTTATTAACCTTAAAGTAAACAGCAAGAAAGGAAAATTATTTGCCAAGCATATCCTTAAGGACTGTGACTGCACAATATATTCAGTTATTCTGTCTCTAAATCTGCAATATAAAGGTTTTGATGAATGATGGCCACAATATTCCTGTGAAATGTGTGGGCTTTTTTTAATGTGTTGCCTCACAATTTAGAGTAAATGCCCATGACAAATAATTTCAGAAATGAGGAAATGAATGAACAAATCTTATGCTGAATGTTTGAATATGTGGAAGTAAAAGAAACAAGTATGTTGTTCTGTGTACAATTCTCAACCTTTAACTGTTCAAAAAGGTGCAGGACTAACTTTTTTTCCCAAACGCCGATTGACGGGAAAAGAGCAAGTCAATTGAGAAGATCTGGCAAAGTTTGGATAACTGAGACTCTCACCATTTTCCACCAAAGGTTTTAATAGCCAACTGAGAATATTGAGAGTGAGGGCCTCAATTTTAGATATTAACATTGCATTATCACCGAATCTCACCTCAGTTATACGTAGGTTATTAATTTTCCGGGTAGCAGAGCAAAACCAAACAGTGACAATTCTAATATGAAAGTCTGAGCAGGTATCCAGTGGCTGGAATATACCAACATCCTTCTCTGGGCTTTCACATTGGCCAGCATTACCCAACATCTTATTCCATGGGCAGAGACTACCCCACCCCTCCACTCACAAACATCGGTGTTGGCAAAGCCACAGCCTCACCACATCATGGCTCACTTGTGATGCAGTTATGATACAGTTCATCATTTTATTACTGCACTTTGGAGCTTACCAACTCCCTACATTGAAATGCTACCACATAGTGTACAATACAAAAATAGGTAACCATGCCAACTAGATATCCTAAATTAATCTAGTCCCAAATTAATCTAGCATTTGGTCCATATCCTTCTAAACCCTTCCTATTCACATATCCATCATGATGCCTTTTAAATGTTGTAATTGTACCCAGCCTCAACCACTTCCTCTGGCAGCTCATTCCATACATGTACCACCCTCTGTGTGAAAACGTTGCCCCTTAGGTCTCTTTTAAGTCTTTTCCCTTAAACCTATACCCTCTGGTTTTGGACTCCATCCACCCTGGGGAAAAGACCTTAACTATTCACCCTATCCATGCTCCTCATGATTTTATAAACCTCTATACTCCTGGACCTCTGTCGCTCCACGAAAACTAGCCCTAGCTTATTCAGCCTCTATAAGCCTGGCAACACCCTTGTAAATCTTTTCTGAACCCTTTCAAGTTTCACAACATCTTTCTTGTAGCAGGGAGAGTGCAATTGAATACAGTATTGCAAAAGTGGCCGAACCAATGTCCTTACTTTAACCATTAGGACAGAGTGAATCTTAGGGCTCGTAGCCTGATTTTTTTTTATCGCTTGCTCACTTTGCAATTACTTGGATACTTGCAGCATCTCTGCCTTGCCTTGCCTTGCCTTTTCATGCAGACAGATAGCTAGGTAGCTTGCCATGTTTTCAGCAATGATCCAGTAAAGAGTCAGTTCATATTTAGTCGCAACATGTCCACCATAGTTCAGGAAAGGTTGGAGAGGTGTCCTGAGTAAGTGGGTAGGATGTGGTGAGGGCAAGAAGAGTTGGTATCCGAGGCAATGGGTGGGTGAGAGCCATCGAGGAAAGATACTGCTTGCAATAGTGACAGTGGTAGACCACGAGCCCTTTTGGGTGCAATAACTCAGTTACAGTGAGTGTGAGGTAGACGATAGAAGATGGTGGCACTTACCATCACAGAGCACAGAAGGTCATTGAGGTACTGCACTGACCTAGGTGGCAACTTCAGACCAGCTTTTGACACATTGCGCAGCTGGGGTTTAAATATAGTCCCAGTGGCATGTATGTCCTGGCACAGGCAAGCATTTTGCAACATGTTGAGTGCAATATAGCATGAGAGTGAAGCCATGGAAAAGTGTTGCATACTTCATGAGATGAGCACCCCACCCCCTCCTCAGATTAAATTCTGAGAGAAACATTGCTAAGGCTCGTGGAGGGAAAACCTCACTAAAACTAGTCAAAATCGATACTTACCTAAATTTTGGGATTTTGGAATATTGAGGATGACTTCAATTCATCCTCTTACCTGCTATCATGTGGTAGCCTAAATAAGAAGACTGACAGACAGAAGGTCTTGAATTAACATTATCAATTTAAATCATCAGGCTGTATCCAGGCACTTGAATAGATAATCATTTATTTCTGTGATCTACAATAAATATTCTCTTTCGTGTTCATGTCACCTATCACTCTTTAAGTGGATATTTCTCCTGTCTAATCTGGAGAATTCCTTCACTACCCAATTTTATATAAACTTATAGCATTCGGCAAATAACCATAACATTAAGCCCCTTGGGTGTACTTGATATTGTGACCTGCTTGTGCTACCTGCAATATTACTCCTGTCCTTCCTGATAGTAAATTGTAAAGCACTCTGGTGAGCAAAAGCAGTTGTAGGTCATCAAAGTAGTTTATTAGATTTCCATACTTTCCTCTTGGAGCCTGTAAGTATTCAGCTTTCAGCTAACAGCCTGAGACTTCAAAATTATTCAGGGCTGAATCTGTTTCTTTGGCCGAGTATCAGTTTTGTTGAGTTTCTTTTCTCACTGGGCCTAGTGAGATTTCTTGCCATATGTTACCAAACGTACCTTATTAACCACCCTGCTCTATAACACTCCCTCACCTGATTCCAGCCCCATCTTACAACATGTCGGTACCATTAAGGGTGGCGTGGTGGCTCAGTGGCCCAGTGGGTTAGTGCTGCTACCTCACAGCACCAGGGACCCAGTTCAATTCCAGCCTCAGGCGACTGTCTGTGTGGAGTTTGCGCATTCTTCCCGTGTCTGTGTGGGTTTCCTCCGGGTGCTCTGGTTTCTTCCCACAGTCTAAAGATGCACAGGTTATGGACATTGGCCATGCTCAGTTGCCCACAGTGTCCAGGGATGGTAGGTTAGGTGCATTAGTTAGGGGTAAATGTAGAATAATGGGGTAGAGGAATGGGTCTGGATGGGTTACTCTTCAGAGGGTTGATGTAGACTTGTTGAGCCAAATGGCCTCTTTCTACACAGTAGGGATTCTAAGTTCATCTTTGAAAGGCCACTGTGAAAAAAATTAGGAATATCCAGGGTCAAAAAGTGTGTCACTGAAAAAGCATAGATGATCAGGCAACATTTGAGGAGCAAAAGAATTGATGTTTTGGATGTAAGCCCAGTGTTCACTTTCTCCTGTTGATAATATCCCCTGACTGTGGCCAAGCCTTGGACTGTGTGCAGCCTGTGCCCACCACTTACTCCAACGCGACCACCTAACCGCATCCCCCCCCCACCCCCTCCTTTTTATATGGACTGAGGACTAGCTCCCATCCACTTGTGTTTCCCACACACTGTGTTTACTGCACAGGATTCTGGTACATGCTGTGGGTATTAGATTGTCTCGGTGTGCCGTACAGTGAAACATTCTCTCCTCCAGGCAGAAATGGATCTGCACAAAAGAGGACATCAATATGGGACCATACTGATGATGTTCAGGTACAGGTTAAAGTTCCAAACCCTTAACAGTCATGACAGTAGCCAATAACTATTACCGCTAACTGCCGTTCAAAATGGTTATGATTAAAAATTATTGATTTCAACATCAATTCTATAAAGCAGTACAATGCCTAATTTAGATACATATTTTTACTAATGTCCTAACACCACAACCCTTTGGATTGCACTATCAAGTGACCACCATTGTGCCATACACACCACACACACACACACACACACACACACACACACACACACACACACACACACACACTCACACACACATGCACCCTCACTCACTCACACACACATGCACCCTCACTCACTCACTCACACATGCACCCTCACTCACTCACTCACACATGCACCCTCTCACAGACTTAGACCACTTTACGCGTCTCTGTCTCTCTGTCTCTGTCTCTGTCTCTCTAACCCCCACCCCAGACACACACAAACTCACATGCACACATACAAATCCACCCCACAAACGTATATGTGTATTTGCAGAGTTACACTGTACTTTGCTCAAAAACTGCACGAATCCATGTAAGACTCTGTTAACTCACTTTTTTAGATTAGAATCAGCCTAAACATTATGGCACAGACAGGGAACACGGTGCTAACACCAATTGTGACATTTAATCTGAAAATGTAACATTTTAAAAAAAACCTTTTGTGATTTACATATGAAAGAAGTGAAACGATCATGGTCATTCTAACAGATGAGAGAATTAACAAACAATCCAGGCATTTTTCAATGTATACTTCAGTTACATCACACTGTAAACTTTTACTGTAAAGTCTGTGTCTAACAATTGTGTCCTCCACAACCACCTGATGAAGGAATGGCACTCCGAAAGCTAGTGCTTCCAATTATACCTGTTGGACTATAACCTGGTGTTGTGTGATTTGTAACTTTGTACAACCCAGTCCAACACCCGCATCTCCAAATCATATTTATTTCTTGGATTTATTTTTGCTGTTGTCATTTCAAACACCCCTTCAATTATCTTGTAGTCCGTATATGGAATTTTAAGACTATACTTCAGCATCCACACTTCAAAGGCCTCATATTTCTTCCATCAATCTTTACTTATCCTCCAAGTTTCTGAAATATATGGGAAAATTGATTTAATGTAGCATTTTGAGGTTTTCTTCCTTGCTACAAAGCTGATTTTTCTTGTTCTTTGCAACAGGAGATTCTTGTCTTAGATTTACCTTTGCATTTTTTCCTCCTTTCTCCACTTTTCCTGCATCTGCATTTGCATTAAGCCCCTGAAATCCTCTCTCCAATTTTTCAGCTTGTGATGAACTTTGTTTCTCTCTCCACTGATACTGGCTGACCTGCTGAGCATTTCAAGCATTTTCTGTTTTTACTTCAAGTTTTTGGTGTCTGCAGTCTTCTGCTTTTGTATCATTGATCAAAATAACATCATAAGCCACATCCGTTTTACTGCAGATTTTGGCTTTGACTGCTGTTTGGTATGATAATAATAAACTGACAAAACATGCACAATGTAATCGTACAATGCTGGAGAGCGCAAAGAAATGTTGATTGCCGTATAATTTATTTTTTCTTAATTGTACTACCAGATAATTGCAAGGTTGGCAAAAACCTTGAAATAATTTCCAAAGATCAGCAACGTGTCAATTATTCTGAAGATAGTGTTACATTTGCTGTATATGTTTAGAATATGAAATATGAATGATCCTGTAAGAGGAGAGAAATGTATGGTTCCGTCTGGTGATTGACGTGATGTGAAAACCTTTGTTTGAACTTTATTTGAATGGTTTCAGGTTAAGAGTGTGGTTCCATAGGACAATGTGCCATTAAATTATAATCATTAGACTCCCCTTGAATGAAATGACATGATGTTTAATTCTGAGGTACAATCTACTTACCCAGAAAAACTAGTCCCAGATTTTTTTGGTCTCTGTGCTATTGTAATCCTGTCTCTGAAACAGAAGCACTTGCATTGCACAAAAATGAGAAAACAAACATGGAGTGAGTGTTTTAAACCACCCTCAGTGTTGGATTTTTATATACCTCGGTGATTCATGTCCACCTGACTAAAACACTGGGCTGATCCCAAAGGCTGTCTGCAGCTTAACACAGGGAGAAGTCTTCATTGCCTTACCTTAATTAGACATTTCATCTTGGTCAGCTTGCAGTCAATTAGATTGGTCGATGGTTATGTAGACAAGGGGGCGGGGGGGGGGCGTGCTTGGTTTGGTTAGCCCAGTTGCCCGGATGGCTGGCTTGCATCAGAGTCCTGCCATAGGTGCAGGTTCAATCCTGCACCGATTGAGGCCTTCTCAATCTTGGCCTCTCACCCAAGGTGTGATGCTCCTCCAATTAAATTCCCCACCGGGTGTCTCTCTCTTTGATAAAACAGCAGCCCTCTGCGACAAGGAGACTTCATCTGTTAGAACAGCAGTGCTACCCACGTACCACTAGGACCACAAGTGGTTCTCAAGACTGGTCTTCCAAGAAAAGCCAGGTCCATCTGGGCTTTATCCAACCAGACCATCATAAGAAATAGTACCAAAAGTAATTCATTCAGCCTGGTCCACCAGCGTCATAGTCATCTACTACACTGCAAAAAGCCCTTCAGCCCAGGGCTTCTACACAAGTCAAAAACAATCACCTGACTACTCTAATCCCATTTCCTTGTATTCACCCCACGGCCTTGTGTGCCTTTCCATCATAAATACACATTTAAATACTTAAATGTTGTAAAAGTTTCTGTCTGTACCACCTTCACTGGCAGAGAATTCCAGATTCTCACCACCTTCCAAATGTAAACATTTTTCTTCATACCTCCTCTAATCCTTCTGCCCCTAACCTTAAGTCCATACTCCCTGGTCATTGATTCCTCCATCAAGTTTCTTTCTATCCACCCGATCAATGCCCCTCATAATTTTATCTATCTAAGTCACAGCCCCTCTCAATCACCTTTACTCTGAGGAAAACAACCTCAGTCTGTCTAATCTCTTTCCATTAACTGAAATTCTCCAGCCCAGGAACATCCTCGTAAATCTTCTCTGCACCATCTATAGTTCAATCACATCTCTCCTGTAATGTGGATTCCACAACTGCATGCAGTACTCTAGCTGTGGCCTGACCAGGGTTTTATACAGTTCCAGCACAACATCTCTGCTCTTAACCTCTATACCCTGGCTAATAAAGGGAAGTATACCATATGGCTTCATAATTACTTTATCCACCTGGCCTAAATCCTTAAAGACTAGGGTATATGCATACCAAGATCCTGCTGATCCTCAGTGCTTTCTAGGGTCCTACTGTTCATCATGTGCATCACCTCACATTTATCCAGATTAAATTCCATTTGCCACTGCTCAGTCTCTGACCGGCCAATCTATTTCCTCCTGTTACCATCTGATCTGACTGTGGCCTTATCTCCACTTTGCTGCTTGCTGTTAGTAACCTTTGACTACTGCATTGATCAAAATGGTGTAGCGTCAGCCTTGCATACATTCAATGACCTGACTTGCATGGCTTTTTGAGGAAGAGAACTCCAAAAGCTATCGATCTTCCAGGAGAGAAATTCTCCTCCACTTTGTCTTAAGTGGAAAAATCGTTCATTTTAAGCTGTTTTCTAATTCTAGATTTTGCCATGAGGGGAAAGATCTTGCCGGCAAACATTCTTTCAAACCCCTAGAATTGCATGTATTTAAATAAATTTTCATTCTTCTCAACTCTATTCAGTACAGGTCCAGATAGGCCATTCTTCCCCATTAGAGCTTTTAGGAACCAACCTAGTGACTATTCTCTGAACATTGTTCCTCCTTAACAAAATCAAAACTGTATGCTATACTCCTGGGGCAGTCTTGCCAGTGTCATCTACAGCTGAAGTCTTTTTTTTTTGTATGGTGTATCACTCTTGAAAAGAAAAGGTCACTGAAGATTTTGCGGGATGGTGGTCAGACGAGGAAATAAATCAGGACAACTGGAAGAGGTAAGTCAAGGTGGTGTGGTGCCAGATGCAAGAGACCAGAGCAGAGGGTGAAAATGCTGTGGAGGGTTACCAAGGAGGGCTGGGAGGGCACCCAGTGTAGGATTCCACTTTGCCCTATACCACATCATGCAACTAAAGCTGCCGAGCTCCCGCACAGTATGGGCCTGATGTCAAGTTGTGAATCAAAGTCTGAAATGTTCAGAGATAGGTGGAGAACCCGACATAAGCACCCCCAACCCCATGCCACCTCCACCACCATAAAACATCAGGCACATTGACAGCAAGTCCCGCAGGCAGTAGGAAGGCCACCCTCAAAAGATGGGCAAACTCCTCAAAACTATGGAGGTCTGAAATAACCAACTCCGCAATGGAGCAGGTAACATCACGGGTGCTGCATATGTACTCACCACATACATCCTTATCCCATGCTGGCAAAAATAGCTGGAAGTGGATTTATGGATGGAAATTAGGTACCACCCATCATCTTGAAAAGAATTCTACCACCATTCTGACACTAATGGAGACAAGAACATCGTACCCATTGCTTCCATTTGGATTAAGTAACACAGTGTGGGTGAGTGATTCCTTTGCATTACGCTGGGATGTTTGCAACATGTGGGTTGGACTGAGATTGATCAGCATCTACTTCCTAAAAATGGCATACTATTATAGTAAGCTTTGATTTTCTTTTCCCTTTTTTTAAAGAAAAGCAACAGTCATGTGAATAATCACCAGGGATTGAGATTGAGGGAGTAGTCATCATTGCTGGCACAGTTGCAGCTGAAGAATCAAAGCAATGCTCACCTAACACTGAAGCTTTACGATGAATTGGCAACACCTTGCCTGAGTTGACACAATGCACCTAAAGTGTTCAGGTTATCAGTTTTCACTGCTTATAAAAGCAGTCACTTCAAGCCAACATTTGATATTTGTGCAAATGAAACAACCCAAGACTGCCCATTGTGAGTGAAATGCCTTCATGTAACCCCTTTTAAAATGTCATTTAATTTCAAGAGCTGGAAAGGGAAAAGTAATTTCATTTCTGCTGGGAGATAAAGCTGGCATTTACTTCAAGTGATTCCAAGTTCAGATTACTGCCAATTCTTCATTGAAGCAGAAAATGTGCTCATTATTTTTAACAGAAATTTTGTAAGCCATTAATTAAACCACAGAGTGCTTTCAGCAAAGTAATCTTTGCCTGTACAGCTAACCTCAGTACTAATCTCAAGCAGCCATTAGCAGTTGACCTTACAATTTAAGATTTTTATTTTCCAATTTATTTTGTAGAGTACAGAGATCAAATCTGATGATATGCAAACAATAGTACATGAGAGATTCTAGCTCACTGGAAGTTACTACAGTGAACTGGAGATCCTTTTTACCTATATAACCAGGCCTTCATCAAGTCAAGCAGTAACTTCAAATGACCTCTTATAACACATCAGGTCTTGTGGTCACAAGTTATTGCATTCAATCTAAGGGCAGTTTAGGTGTTTGAATTCATGTTCTGCACAAAACTTACTGACAGTAAAACTCCATGCTCTAATGGTTTGATTTGAATCTAATTACAACTTTGTAAATGTTTCCGAAATTTTCTTAGTATATATTTGCAATTTTTGGTGGGTTTTCTTGAATATCATTATTAACTTAATTTGTCAGAATGAAAAATAAAATGCTAAGAGGTCTCTTATCTCCGCCATCTCTCTTTCAACCTACAGATCTCTTACTTCTCTGCACTCTTCACATTTTGGTTATTTACTGTTCCCTGATTTATAATACTCTGCCATTGGCATTCGACTGCCTTGACACAACCTCTGGAATTCTGTCTAAACCTTTTAGCCTTTCTTCATCACGCTCATCCAATCAGATGCTCCTTAAAACTCATGTTGCTACAAAGACAGATTATAACCCTGAGCTTCTAAACAAGATGTGTTTCTTTGAAAAGCAAACATCTACAAGCCAAAAATGGCAAATAATGTAAATATTGAGAATGGAATTCACTGACTCCTGTAAGTCCTGGTATGAACCCTAGGAATGTCAAATCTGTAGAGTGTTCAGGAAACTTCAAACAGAGGACCTGAAAGGAAGAGATGCAGGGCAGAAACTAATGACTCTTACCAGCAAGAAAACCTTCACCATTGGAGACATATATCAAGAGACATGTTTGTGTTTTACCTTTGCATGAATACTCAAGAACAGGAGTTTTAAAAATCATTGCAACCCTAAGTTAGTGTACTTGTGAGTTGATGTGTTTATATATATTTGTGTGCTGTAAATGTAGCAACTTGAAGACAACCATTGGTCACCTTTGCGCTGCAGGTAACGAACATCAAGGCTCACTCTGATTGCTGGAGGCCAGCTTAGCCATTAAGCCAAGAGTATTGAAATCAACAGCTTCATCACCAATGTCAGCATTACCGGCATCTTCCAACTTTACAACAATAACATTCCACATTCTATGTATCGCAAAGCCCAGAGAATGGCTCACATACCTTTCTAACTGACCCCATTTTACTCAGCTCATGTTTCTAATTCATCTGTATGTGAGATGCATTTCAATGTGTTTTCTCATATTTTGTATCTAAAACATTCACCCTTTTGTAACTCAAGAACGCCTGGTTAATTTGTCTCCTTTTTTAAAAATGAATACACTCAACTGGAAAATTAAAAAGTATCCATGAGGGAAATGACCCTTTTTAAATTAACCTTACTATCAACAAAGAGAGGGATTGAATTGAGAATGGAAGCCAGTACATCCCACCCTTACCCAGTGGCCGAACAGTTTGGGGTATTCTGCCTAAATTTTATGAATTAGGGACCCTCACCAAGGGACCCATTATAACACATTTGACTTAAAGTTTTTGTTATCTGTCTTAGTGTCTCATTTTATATATCAATGTTAAATGTTAAAATCAAAAATTACAGGTGCTGAAGATCTGAAATAAAAACAGAATTTGCTGGAGAAACTCAACAGGTCTGGCAATGTGTGCGGAGAGAAAAACAGATTTTGTGCTTCGAGTCCAGTGACCCTTCTACAAATAAAGTAGCAGAGAACACCATTCTAAGAATGGTCATTAGTCTCAAAGGGCTAACTCTGCCTCTCTCAATATCAAATTTTGTTCATTATGCTTCCTGTGTAGCATCTTGGCTCATTTTACTGCATTATGGGGACTATTTAAATCCAAGTTGCTGTTCATATCAGAATAGATAAGGCCAGGAAATCCCTGTACATCCCTCAAATATCTTTTCTGTTTACATGGGATAATGGTGTTTCTGCTGATGTTACAATGGCATAGCAAAGAAAGCCTTGAGGTAAATGAATGATTATTGCCTAAATGTGAAGCAGCATTTGACTTTATTTTCCAAATTTGGAAGATCTTTAATTGTTGGGAGCTGAAAGCATAGTAAAAACAGGGGTCTTTTCCTCAAAATGAACTCATCCCAGCAATATAGTCTAAGGTGTTGTTTATTTCCACTGCATATAATTGACCTGATAAGTGCTTTACACAGAACCTACTTGCCACTTGGGTTACTTTTGTTGAAGGCATGTTTCCTATTTGACTCTCCTATACACTTAGCCCTGGCAATATTTGGCCGTCTTCTCAATGTGAAATTTGGTTTTCTGCTGTTAGATCATGCCGGTCATAAATATCCTTGAGTGAAGGAACTCGGTCATCCTCACCTGGTCTGGCCTGCATGTGACTTCAAACCTAATTCAATGTAGTGGACTCTGAACTGCTCCCTGAACAATTGGGAATGGGCAATAAATGCTGGCCTAGCCAGTGAAATCCATCACTCATGAATGATCAAAAAGCAGTGGATAGTTTTGCTATGAGAAGAGTAGTTGTATGTGGTGGGACAATTATTTTGTACTTGAATGCTTTCTGTTTATTCCATAGGCCTGCTTCTCCACTCAAGGGTTGCCTTGTAGACATTAGCCTCAGAATTAGGTTTATTGTCACATGCACCAGTACAGAAGTACAGAGAAAAGTGTACAATGCCACCCCTCATGGTGCCATCTTAGCTACAAATCATAGATACAAAATAGAGAAATAAAGAAAAAGTTGATTACCTTACAGTGATTCACAGTAAAAGTTTAAAAAATCAGAAATGCAAGTTGAAAGGATAGACACTACAGTCAGATAAACAGATCAGTGCAGGGGCCTCACAAACTGCAGATTGCCTGCACCAGTCCCCAGTTCAACAACCATCCTGCTCCAATCTGGGCCTCCAGCCTGCTCTATTCCAGCTCTCAACGACTCCAAGGTTAAGTTTTTTTTTTCAAAAACGCTTTAAAATCTGAGAAAAAAAATCCCATGATTTATTTCCGATTCTTTTTTTTTCAAGTTTCTTAGTAATTTCTGTTTTTGTTTGCTTCTCATCTCCAGCACTCAGAGTTCTTTGCTTTATTCTAGTGCTGGGGTGACTGGCTGCTGGATTTCAGAGAATGCTGCTTTTTGTCTGTGTCCCCACACGACTTCACATCCCTGGCAGTGAATTGGTGCAAAGGCTCACAACCTGAAATCAAATTTAATTGATGGTTTTGACAAATAGTCGATGAATGCAATACATTGTTGAACTGATTTTACATCTTGTTGTTGATCGTATATTTGTATGATCCGGGTGAAGATATTTTGCTGCTTGTATACTTGACCTCATGCATCTTTAATTACATTTGTTTTGTTAAGCTTCAGACAAGTTTTGATTAGCGCTGATTCACAACTTCAGCATTTCTGCAAGTGCTATCCTTTTACTTGCAGTAAATTTCTCCTCTCATAGTAGGTGTGCTCTCACTGTAGGATCTCATATTATAAAATCCTGTCTTTAACTAAAATCCTTTTAGTTGTCATTAAATTAGAGGATACTGCAAGTTGTGTTAATGCTATAGAATACTAAGCAATGGCTTCTTTTGCATTTTGGGCCCTAATATTGACCATTCACAGAGTCAAAGAGATGTATAGCATGGAAACATACCCTTCAGTCCAACTTGTCCATGCCAACTAGATATCACAACCCAATCTAGTCCCACCTGCCAGTACCCTCCTTCCAAACCCTTCATATTCATATACCCATCCAGATTCCTTTTAAATGTTGCAATTGTACCAGCCTCCACCACATCTTCTGGCAGCTCATTCCATACACGTACCACCCTCTGCATGAAAAGGTTTCCCTTTAGGTCTCTTTTATATCTTTCCCCTCTCACCCTAAACCTATGCCCTCTAGTTCTGGACTCCCCCACCCTAGATAAAAGACTTTGTCTATTTATCCTATCCATGCCCTCATGATTTTATAAACTTCTATAAGGTCACCCCTCTGTCTCCGACGCTCCAGGGAAAACAGCCCCAGCCTATTTAACTTCTGCCTATAGCTCAAATCCTCCAACCCTGGCAACATCCTTGTAAATCTTTTCTGAACTCTTTCAAGTTTCACAACACCTTTCTGATAGGAAGGAGACCAGAATTGCACGCAATATTCCAACAGTGGCCTAACCAATGTCCTGTACAGCTGCAGCATGACCTCCCAATTCTTGTACTCAATACTCTGACCAATAAAGGAAAGCCTACCAAACACCTTCTTCACTATCCTATCTACCTGCGACTCCACTTTCAAGGAGCTATGAACCTGCACTCCAAGGTCTCTTTGTTCAGCAGCACTCCTAGGACCTTACCATTAAGTCTATAAGTCCTGCTAAGAATTGCAGCACCTTGCATTTATCTAAAATAAACTCCATCTGCCACGTCTCAGCCCATTGGCCCATCTGATCAAGATCCTGTTGTAATCTAAGGAAACCTTCTTCACTGTCCACTACACCTCCAATTTTGATTCATCTACAAACTTACTAACTATACCTCACATCCAAATCATTTATATAATTGATGAAAAGAAGCGGACCCAGCACCGATCCTTGTGGCACTCCACTGGTCACACGCCTCCAGTCTGAAAAACAACCCTCCACCACCACCCTCTGTCTTCTACCTTTGAGCCAGTTCTGTATCCAAATGGCTAGTTCTCCCTGTATTCCTATATTCCATGAGATCTAACCTTGCTAACCAGTCTCCCATGGGGAATCTTGTCAAACGCCTTATTGAAGTCTATATAGATCACATCTACTGCCCTCTCCTCATGAATCCTCTTTGTTACGTCTTCAAAAAACTCAGTCAAGTTTGTGAGACATGATTTCCAATGCACAAAGCCATGTTGACTATCCCTAATCAGTCCTTGCCTTTCCAAATACATGTACATCCTGTCCTTCAGAATTTCCTCCAGCAACCAGCCCACCACTGACGTCAGGCTCACTGGTCTACAGTTCCCTGGCCTGTCCTTACCACCTTTCTTAAACAGTGGCACCATGTTTGCCAATCTCCAGTCTTCAGGCACCTCACCTGTGTTTATTGATGATACAAGTATCTCAGCAAGAAGCCCAGCAATCACTTCTCTAGATTCCCATAGAGTTCTAGGGTACACCTGATCAGGTCCTGGGGAGTTATCCAATTTTATGCATTTCAAGACATCCAGCATTTCTTCCTCTGTAATATGGAAATGTTTCCCTACATTCTATATCTTCCATCTCCTTTTCCACCGTAAATACTGATGCAAAATACTTGTTTAATATCTCCCCCAATCTCCTGTAGCTCCACACAAAGGCTGCCTTGCTCACTTGCAGTTTAAAGCATACCTTCAAGGCTTTCAAAATTTACGCTGTCTGTTTCTTTCTATTGTTTAAAAATATTTAGTGAGAATATACTTGGAGACCATCTCTCCCCAATAGTGTTAATACTGGCACTGCTTCCAATGTGGTATTGCAACCTTCAGCCACCTGAGGAAAAGGGTGTTCAAGGACAACGACTTGGTACCTGACACCAAGATCATGGTTTACAGAGCTGTGGTGGTTCCCTCTCTCCTATAGGGCTCTGAAACGTGGACTGTCTATAGCATGCACCTCAAGGCATTGGAGCAGTCCCACCAATGCTGCCTGTACTGGATCCTGGGAATCTGCTGGGAAGAATGATCTGCACCAGTACCAGCATCCTCAATCAGGCCAACATCCCCGGCATTCAGGCACTGACCACCCCCTCCCCCTCACCACCCCGACCCCCGACCATCTAGTACAGGCTGGGCATGTTATCCGTATGACCAACATGAGGCTTCCCAAGCATGTGCACTATTCACAGCTTTGAAATGGCAGGCAAGCCCCAGGTGGACAGAGGAATCGCTTCAGCAATCCCTACAAGGCCTTTGACAAAGTGCAGCATTCGCACAGACGCCTGGGAATCACTGACCCAAGATCGTCCAAAGTGAGGAGGAGCATTGAGTACCTCAAGGATTGCCATCAGGGAAAACAATGGAAGCCAGGTGAAAGGAGTGCACTGCTGTGCCAATACCCCTTCCCGTGTCCACCACCCACCCCAAGTGTAGCAGTAGCAACATTAGTCTGCCCAGCCACCTACAGACTCACCCTGAGAGTGGAAGAGAGCCATTCTCCTCTGTGAGCGACTACCAGTAATGAATACCACAGATAGTTCAACTAGGTACTGTTAGCTGTTCTGCTCTGGTTTGATAAGTAGATCTGGCACAAACTGATTGCTTAGAGTTGTTGGTTATGTGAGGATGCTCCAGTTTTGCTGCCGGTCCCACCTCCAAGCTTACCTCTGCAGGACCAGCAAATTTCAGTTCATAAAGTGTTCTGCCATGTGGCATTGCAAATCAAATTTGATAGCACTGTTCACTTCACAGTAAACAATGATTGATTTCACATCCTGTATAACCACACAAACATCTCTGGTCATCGTGTTCTCCAGCTCAGCTGAATAAATTGCTGCACAGATAAAAGTAATAGATTTTCGTGAGCATTAAAAGGAATACTCAGTAGCATCTACATTCTCATCACCTAGACCCCAGCATGATTGTTGCCACATGAGTAGTGATTCCTTTTTGTGCAAATAGATTGGGAGAAGTTCATTTTCGACTGAATGCAAACATTGATCCAACCTCAAGATAAATTCCACAGAGTTTAAACTAGAAACAGAAGAGACCGTTTCACTGAATAATGATAGGCAATTTAAGAAGGAACACTTAGGCTGTTGTCTGAATTGAAAATTACTGACATCCCTATGACTCCACAGCTTGAATACGTAAAATTTAGTAATTAAAAATTCTAAATTGAATTGCTTGTTTGTTCTATTTTTATTTTATTCCATTACCTCTTTATTAATAATGTGAAGCATGTTTTGAGCTTCTAAAGCTCTTTAATTATGTCTGTCCATGGATTTGAACCATGTTTGGAAAGGCAATGAATGCATATCCATTAGTTTCTAAGCCAAAGGGCTCATGATCTTCTAAAGATTGCACTTAGACCGAGCATTCATATTTAGTATTTAATAAAGCTGTCACAGTAATGACTGTAGGTATACTGTTGCCTCTCACGAACTGTCTTTCTCCCATTTTCTCTTGAATACATAAACAGAGAGAAGGAATAAACGGGGCAATTTTTTCAGGCAGTGATTAATAGGTGCCATAAGGATCAGTGCTGGGGCCAAATATTCATAAAATACCAAAGTGATTTAGATGTGGTATCACAAAATGAAGTGGAAATATGAGATGTGAAGCCAACACAAAGAGCATTCAAGAGAGTTTGAGCAGGCTAGGTGAGAGGATAAGGATAAGGCAGATGGAATATAATGTTTGAAACAGTAAAAACAGAAATGCAGAGTGTTTCTTAAATTATCAGATTTTCATTTGCTTCATTCACAGGATGTGGGCATCACTGGCTAGGCCAGCATTTATTGTCCATCCCTAATTGCCCAGAGAGCAGTTAAGAGTCACCCACAATGCTCTGCTGTGGATCTGGTGTCACATGTCGGCCAGACCAGGAAAAGACAGCAGTTGCTTTCCCTAAAAAACATAGACTTTTTCCTGACAATCAACAACAGTTTCATAGTCATCCTTGGATTTTGAAAAAAAAAAATTGGATTCAAATTCCACCATCTGCCATGGTGGAATTTGAACCTGAGTCCCCAGACTTGGCTCTCTGAATGTATAATCTAGTAATAAAAGCATTCGGCTATCACCTCCCCAGCTTTGTTAAATGCTGAGATGCAAAGACACGTGGGAATCCTTGTTCAAAAGTCACTGAAAACTAATGTCAAGGTATAGGAGGAAGTTAGGAAGAGAATTGGCATGTTGACCTTTATTGCTGCAAGGTTGAGTACAGAAGCAAGGACATTTTGCTGTAGCTTTCAAGATGCTTGGGTAAAACGATTCCTGGAAAGTAGGAATTTATGGCAATTTTGAATAATATTAAAATGAAATAGACTTCAATATTCACTATTCCATTCATATTTTTAAGAAGTTTTAATTTGACCCACAATCAAAAAATGTCCATGGAAAAGTAGTACAATGATTTTAATCAAAGCGCCACAGAGAGGGGGAGAAATGGAGTGAATCATTGAACTCACACTCCCTCTACATGGGAACTCAGAAATGTAGGACTGAGGAACAGGAGTAGGCCCTCAATCCTGCTCCCCCACTCAACAATGGATGCTCTGATTGTGATCTTACCTGCACACACCTATCTGATCCCAATACCTTTTGACTCCCCTTTCTTTCAAAACACTTTCTAACTTAACCTTGAATAAATTTACCACACTACTTTCTGGGGAAGAGAATTCCAAACTTCAATAACCCTCTCAGAGAAAATAAGATTTTCCTCATCTCTGTCTTAGAAGGAAGGCCTATTATTCTGAAACTATATACCCTAGTTTTAATCTCTCCCACAAGACAAAACAACCTTCAGATATCCACACTGGCAAGTCCCCTCAAGATCTTGGCAGATTCCCGGACCCATCTGACTCAGATCCTTTCAGTACTCCTTTCTTTCACTGACAAATTAACCAGGCACCAACTCACTGATTGTTCATGTGCACCTCCTTGTGGCCTTGGATAGAGTAGCACCCACATAAATTCGGGATCTGTTCACCTCATACCTCCCTATCATAAAATGCTGGGTGTGTCAAGTGATCAAATCAGTGGGTTTCCATGTCGGAAGCACATTTTATTTCAAACTGACTTTAATATGAAAGAATTTAATGGTGCATCAATTCTGAAGGAAGACATCTCAGTTTTTTGTTCCATAGAGTTCAGGAAATAAATTAATCTAGTCCCAATGACCTGATTTTGCTTGTTTGAACTAAGTAACTATGAAAGTCATTGCTATTATCATGTTATGTTTAATTGTTGAATTAATAAAGTATATGAGCAATTCAAAATATGCTTTCCAGCTGTGTATAATGAAAAAGAATTGTCCACCCATGTCCATGTTTACCTGCCTTTTTAGCAAAGTGTTAATTCCAACTCTCTTTTATGCTGTTAATTGCTTAAATGTGCTGCAAAACCTCTGCCTTTTTCACAGAACTGGCCATTGGTAAATGTGTGATTGTGATTATGGCACAGACATCCTCTTCCTACCACAGTCCTTTATGACTTGAGCTCCTCAGTGACTTTTTCTCAATTCTTTCATGGCACATGGGTGTCAATGGCAAGGCCAGCATTGTTGCCCGTCCCAAACTGAATGGCTTACTAAGGCATTTCAGACGGCAGTGAAGAGTCCACTCTAACCATATTCCAGCATTGAGACTAAATGTGGGTCAGCCAAGTCAACCTACTCACTGCCCTCACGGCTGGGAATGTTATCCTGCCAGTTGGCCTGTTAAGAGTGATTGCAATGCTGCCCAGCTCCCCAGAGGTTACTGACCAATCAGAAACTGGCAACTTCTGAGTCCTAAAGGTGGTTAGGTGAGGCCTGTTCCTCAGCAGGGAGTTCAAAATGAGAAGGGGTAGGTGTTTATCTTTTGCCCCTTGTGGTGGCTGGAGGTCACACAGTCAGGGGAGTCAGAGACGAGGGCAATTTGTGGCTTTCAGAAGCTAACCCCTGTGGCCATGCCAAACGCTGTGCCTCCAATTGCCCACAGAGAGGGCATTCTGGAGAGCCCCTCCCCAGCCTGAAAGGCAAGTCGGCCTCACTTAACCCAGTTGGGAAACCAGCAACATTTTCATCTGCTGGGAAGATGGGTAATCAAGGAGGTGGCGAGTTAAGATTTTAAAGGTGGTAATGAATTTACGTCTTAAGGTTATTTATTGGTGACGATCCCAGTCTCGCTGTATCACTGTGGCACATTTCCAGTCCCTTTACAGTATAATTCTACTCCTCAGTACTTACTCTGAAATAAACAAGAACATTTTATTGGAATGCAGCTGCTGGGACACTTTGAGCACAGGGACAGGCACTCAATTCATGAGGGGTGGTGGGGGGGTGGTAGGGGGTAGGTGGTGAACCTCAGAGATCCTTGCTTGCTCTTTGTGCACATTCCAATACTCTCAGTGTTTCTTCCTTGCCATTTGGCATTTTGTTCCCTTCCACCAGAGTTACAAACTCACAGTATTTCTATCCTGGCTTTTGCATCTCCAAAGGCACAAGACCAATCAGCTGGTCATGTTTGCCAGCAGTCATCAGTATGTGGGTGGGCATGTTGCCATACGCTACATCAATCTCACAGACCCACCTCCTCTGCATGCGCATTGCATGTGCTTCAGGCAAGTGGCCAGGTCTCTTACTCTGAGGAGAATAGCCCTCAGTTAATTCAAGGGAAACACACGTCAGTCAGCGACCACGGAACAGTAGGTCAAGGGCAGCCTCCAGTATTGGGCTGGGAACTTGGGCACAACCGGTCAGCTGCTTGGGGTGGCCTCAGTCAGGGGTGTCCATCCTTCTACAGTCTGACGAATGCACTACACGCAGCCCCATCGATCCAGTTCAACCAAGACTGGGGAGTTGTATGAAGATAGTTGGTGGGCTGTGCTGATGTCACTCACCATTTATGGCTGTCTGTGGTGGTAAAAGAAGTCTTCCATACTTAGTCTTGAGGGTCCATCTGTTAAAATTCAAGGAGTTGGAGAGGTTGGTTATCGGGGTTACTGTTGAGAGAGGGAAGCTAGGGAAGTTAATTCTGGCGACGCAGCATGCTGTGGTATCACCGTTGCTGAGTGTACTCCCCAGTTCCACGGCTGGAGTGAAGGGAGCCTGCTCTGATGTAGGAGCCATTTACCCTGGACATTGAACAGGACAATTTTAAGCAATTGACAATTCTGGACAGGTCTTTATAAGTCAGACAGTTTGAAGAGGTTTATGAACTTAACAATCTTGCTCCACTGTTAACATTCCCAAAGGTCAACTCACCGTTCTCTCTCTCACACACACACACACACAAACACACGCCTGATAAGGTCCTGAAGAACATTAGTGAACAGATGGGGTTCGGGCATAAACCCTACAACAGGAATTTTCAATTAAGCATACTTGCAAAGCTTATTTATTGTTAAAGGCACTCAAATCATAGCCGAAGATGTCTTCTTCCAGTGAGTCTGAATTTGGGTTTTATAATGTAAATAATGAGAAAGGTATTTGTTGAGATGATTCCTGTGATTGCTCTGTTCTGCCTATCCACAGATTAAATGCTACTGAAACATTATTTGGGAGAAAATTGCAGGAGAATAGTTTTATCGGCTGTGTGTTTCTGTGTTACACACTTGTCTCTCTGAGAGTAATTGTAATGTCAAGGTGCCTTGTTTTATCTTTAAGGATGGCATAATAGTGGGTTGTTACTAAAGGCAAATTGAAGGCATAAAAAGGTTTGTGCGTTCATTTTTAATATCTTCACGAGTGTTTCACATAATTAATTTGAAATAGATTATGAAATCATAAAATATTGCTTGTATTTTGGCATTCAGACAATAAGTGGGAAACAATCACTCTAATATCATGACATTTGAACTCTCAGTCAAGAAGGAGATAATTCTGTCTTTGGGCATTAATCTGCAATGAGTTGCATCCTAATTTTCACCTCCAATCAAGCCAGCAGAAATTCAAATCCATCGTCAGAATTATCCAGGATAACACTATCTGGGGATGCCTATTAATTTGATTACATCTGTGGACCAAATAAGTTTGTGTGGAATAAAATCTGAAAGTGCTGGAAATATTCAGCACATCTGGTGACATCCATGGAGAGAGAAACCACAGTAAAGACCCACATTTTTCTGTAATTGGAACCATTCTATGAAGGGGTGAAAATGGTGGTTAGGACCTGATTCCAGGATTCCTGACCTCATTCCAGAGGTTGGTCTCTATTTTACCCCCACCACCTCACCTCCACCTCCCACCCCCACCCTCCCCACCACCACTCCAGGCTTCATAAGGTGTTATGATAATTGTTTTGTAAAAATTATCAATTTTTGACTTCCAGATTTTTAGTACTTGGAAACTTGCATGGACTAAAATTGATTTTCCAAAAGCAAAGATGCTGATTTAAAATGGCCACAGTGATCATATGATCAGCAAGCAAGAATCAGTCAAAATTAACATTATAAAACAGCAGTGAAACTCAGATCTGTTTGTCATGTTTGAGTTACAGCTTTCAGGACAAGTTTTACATACTGAAGATGAAAAATTCCTGCAAATTATCCAGCCTGAAGCAAAGAAAATGCAGCCAGACAGAGGACAAAACAAATTAACGATAATTCCGGTAGCTGCTTTTGAACAGAGGAGAAAGGGAAAGAAAAAGATTGCCCAGCTGAGCTGCAGATGCTCTGTCTGCCTGCTGTTTTCAACTTCTCAAATGATACCAGTGGTAAAACAAATTGTAGAAAGATCCACTCACCAAAGCATGGTGGCTCAGTGGTTGGCACTGCTGCCTCAGAGCACCAGGAGCCCAGATCCGGTTCCAGCCTTGGCTGATTGTTGTGTGGAGTTTACATGTTCTCTCTGTGTCTGTGTGGGTTTCTTCCAGGTGCTCTGGCTTTTTCTAGTCCAAAGATGTGGATTGTCCATGCTAGATGACCCTGTAGTGTCCCGACTGGGTGGATTAGCCATCTAACATAGAGGTCTGGATGGGATGCTGTTCAGGGGGTTGGTGCAGACTCAAAGGGCATGCTGGCCTCTTTCTGTACTGTGGGGATTTATGATTCAAACTCAAATTGATATTGATTAGGATACGCGCCATCAGTTAAACAAGTTCAAGGCTAATACTAAGGCCAGCAGGAGTTTTAAGCTGTATAATCTTAATCTTTTTTTTACTGGATACTGCTGCCTTGTTTATTTCTTTATATCTGTGTCTCTGTGCTTGATGGCTGTTTTTATTGAGTCCAGTAAATAATGAAATTCCTTTTTATATCAGTCAAGAAAACTTTTTAATTGACGCCTTTATTTGAACTAACAAATTATATTTTAAATGTTGTGCAAGGCTACATACTAATAGGAATTTAAAATCTTTGTGATGATCATATGTAAGGGTTAAAGAAAGGGAAGGTAATTCACCCTACCCCTTTTACCTGGTCATAGGACAAAGGCCAAAGGTTGGCTCAGATTTGATGAAGGAGCAGTGCTCTGAAAGCTAGTGCTCCCAAATAAACCTGTTGGAGTATAACGTGGTGTTGTGTGATTTTTAACTTTGCCCACCCCAGTCCAATACCAGCACCTCCACATCAGGGCACCTCAACGTTGTTATGGACCAGGCCAGACTCCCTCAAAGCATTTCGAGAAAGTAGCCCAGACAGTAACTTTTCTCGTTGTTTTAAGTAGGTGTATGGTGGATATTCCAGGAGTGATGCAGCTGGCCCAACCATTTAGTTTTAAAGAAATTATTTGCAGGATTACTGAATGAAACACAAACAAAAGAGAACAGACCTTCCAGAGGTCTGTTTATTAACTCTCTGGGGGAAAAGCAAAAAAAAGCCAACATGACCTTGTTAAAGGAGCAGCATCATCACACCTCCCCCCTCCCCCCCCCCCCCCCCCCACTTAAAAATCCATTAATATTCAAAGATGGCTTCATTTTAAAACCTTTAATCTTAAATTGTTAGTACACTACAACATGCATATAAGTTACACTGACAATAATCATGCACTACTATATTTTCTTCCAGTCTGTTTTACTCCTGCCAACGAATGCCTCCGTTTCTCAGTTGCCCTTCGATAATTTGTTCGCACTCACTCATATTTTCCAGTCCTGCTACGTGCACAATTTTCAAAATGAATGGCTGCAACAACAACCTCCAGCAAAACAGTCTGGAATTTTTATCCTTAATTTTCTCCACAAACTTCAATGCATTATGATCAATGTATATCATTGTCTCTGATACATTAGTAGTAACATAACCATTGAAATGTTGTAATGCTAACACCAAACACAAAGTCTCCTTCTCAACTGTCAAGTATTGCCACTGATGAATGTTCAATTTTTTGGAGAAATACCCCGATATGTCTTTCTATCTTTTCATCATCTTCCTGGAAACACACAGCACCGACACCCCCATCACTCTCATCAATAGCCACCTTGCATGGCTTTCTGTAATTAGGTGTGGCTAATACTAGACAGTGGTTAACACAGCTTTCAGGCTGTCAAATGTATTCTGATGGTTCACTGTCCACTGAAATTTTTTGCCTTTCTTTAGCAATTCAGTGAGTGAAGCAGCCACACTGTTAAAATTTTGTACAAATCCAGTCAATAGTATGGGAAGCTCCCCAATTATCTTAGTTTTTGCCATGGGGCCATTTGTCCATGTCCAATAACATGGCCAGGAAGGTGACTTGGGCTTTGGTAAATTCATTATTAACCATGTTTATCACCAAGCCTGCCTCCCAAAGTCGATCACATGATTCAGATAAATGTTGCAAATGTTCCTTCCATGTGTGACTAAAAATCACCAGGTCATCAACATAAGCTACACAATTGAGTAATCTGGAAATGACCTTATTGGTTAGTCTCTGAAATGTGGCTGGCACATTTTTTATTTTGCTTGTCTCACCTTTTAAACACAGTCTTCCTAACATGGAATCAAATATGCAACAGTCTTTGTAACTGCATTGACTTTACAATTGTCCCCACAAAACCGTTGGCTACCATCTGATTTTGGGTGAGCTCCAGTCACTGTATCTTCTCATCATCTTCTTGTAAACACACAGCACCGACACCCGCATCACTCTCATCAATAGTCGCCTTGCATGGATTTTACCATCTGACTATGGGTGAGCTCCAGTCACTGTAACTCACTTTGATTATGTTGTCTTGGAGCATGCATACAATCATCTTTTGAACCTGTGCCATCTTTAGAGGGTTAAGCCAATAAGGATTTTGCTGAATTGGAACAGCATCTCCTATATCCATATTGTGCACAATTAGGTTAGTATTTCCCTGCAAATTTTCACGTATCTCCCCATGTGATAGTAATCACTCTTTCAGGTCATTTTGATTT
This sequence comes from Hemiscyllium ocellatum, assembly GCF_020745735.1. Classification (NCBI taxonomy): domain Eukaryota; kingdom Metazoa; phylum Chordata; class Chondrichthyes; order Orectolobiformes; family Hemiscylliidae; genus Hemiscyllium; species Hemiscyllium ocellatum. Next base: position 43,597,277 of record NC_083408.1, read on the forward strand.
TCCTCTGGAAGGTAATTCAATAATTTATCCCTTTTTTTCATGTATATTTTTATTAAGAAAAAATAGATTTGTAAATATTACAACAAATATAAAACAATGCAATTTAAAACAGTACAAAAATAGTACAAAACTAAACTCAAATAATAAAAAAATTCCCTAACCCACCCTCCTATACGAATGTATAAACATATATAAAAAAAACCTAAGCTAGCTATTTAACTAACTAAATAAATACCTAACAACAAATAAATAAATAGTAATAACTCAGCCCAGCCAAACAAATAAATAGTAATAACTCAGCCCAGCCAAACAAAACACTCATACATTCACAGTTCCTCCTCCCTGGATATTGGACTCATGAAACACGACCGTTACAGCTATATAAAAGCCCTTGTTAGTGTGGCAGATAAATCTGTGTCCAGGTATTTCAAAATGGGTTGCCATGTCTTGTAAAAATTCTAAGTTTTGTGGTGTACCATATTTGTGAGAAAATCCAGGGGAATATGCTCCATAACAATCTTCCGCCAACCCGACAGGCCTAGGAGGTTTTCTGATATCCAACCTAGCAAGATATTCTTCCTTGCACAGAACGTAAGAATATTGAAAAGTTTTTTCTTATGCGTGTCTGCAGGAAATACAATGGGTAGGCCCAAAAGGAGCGAAATAGGGTCCTTCTCCACCCCTACACCTAAAATCCTCTCCATTGCATTCACCGCAGCGCTCCAATATGTTTGAAGCCTGTCACAAGACCAAAGACAATGGGTAAGCGTACCCATATAGACCTTGCACTTGGGACATGCTGAAGATACCCCTGGTTTAAATTTTGACAAACAGTCTAGGGCTAAGTGGACCCTGTGGAGAATCTTCAATTGTAAAGCATGGGTCCTATCGCAAATTGATATCTTCCTTGCATTCTCCCAAATATCCTCCCATGCCTCTGAAGAAACTTCAACACCCAGCTCTCTTTCCCACATCTTGCAGAGTCGATCAGACTCATCTGAGGTGGCACCCCCCAATTGGTGATATAGAATACTGACAGAGTGTGTACTCTTAGACCTCAGTACCCCTCCTTCTACATCAGATTTGTAGGGATCAGTCAAAAGTGTGGTCTTTTTTGGAATAAAATCCCTAACTTGAAAAAAACGAAAGAGGTCTCTATTAGGTAACTCGTACTTCCATACTAACTGATTGAAGGACATCATTACATCTCCCTCAAATAAATCACCCAAGCAAGATATACCCCTAGCTGCCCAATGTTTAAATCCTGAATCTATCATACCTGGTTGAAAACTCGGCATACCCACGAAAGGTGTAAACAAAGATGTTTTACCAATCTTACCTTCCCTCTGCCGAATTGCCCTCCATGCTTTAACAGTATTGATGACTATTGGGTTATGGCAATATTCCCTAACTGGCCTCACTTTGTCCAAAAACTGCAAACTGGTAAGGGGGCACCTTGCCTGGGAGGCTTCGATATCTAGCCATATTGAAAGAGGGTCCCCACAAACCCAATCACTGATGTAGGTCAAAAGCGAGCTTAATTGGTCATTTTTAATGTCCGGAAGGTCTACTCACCCCCCCCCCCCCCAGTCTGTGAGGCAACTGCAGTTTGGCTAATTTAATGCAGGACCGTTGACAGTGCCAGATAAAGGAGCTGAACCAACTGTTCAACCTCCTGAGTGTTTGTTTATTGAAAATCAGGGGGAGCATCCGTATAGATTTTAGCAAACGAGGGAGAATATTCATCTTAATAAGCGCTATCCGACCCAACCATGAGACTGGAAGTGCCTCCCATCTCTGGAGATCTTGTTGAATTTTTCAAATAATTGAGTAAATTTGGCTTTGAACAGCCAATCCAGAACTGGAGCAATGAATATGCCAAATACACAATTCCCCCTGTGACCACCTAAATGGGAATCTATAGTCACTCTCAAGAGCCAACTCTTTCGTAAGACCACCCATAGGCATAGCCTCTGACTTAGTAAGATTAATCTTATACCCTGAAAAAGCACCAAACGCGTGAATGCATTGTAACAGGCAAGGCACTGAGACTGCTGGATTTGTCAAGAAAATTAGAACAACATCTGCATACAGCGAGATCTTATGTAATTTTGACCCCACTTCTGGAGCTGATATATTGAGATCCCCACAAAAGGCCTCTGCCAACGTTCAATCACCAACGTAAAAAGTAATGGTGAAAGGGGACAGCCCTGCCAGCTGCCCCGAGAAATATTAAAATTGCTTGATCGTACCCCATTGGTAAGGACCGCAGCGAGAGGTACACTGTAGAGAACCTTTATCCATTTTATGAAAACTTCACCCAGAGCAAACTGGTCCAGAGTATAGAAAAGGTACGGCCACTCAACTCAGTCAAATGCCTTCTCTGCATCTAAAGAAACCACCAATCCCTGTATTGACTGCTGTTGACATGCTTGAATTACGTTAAGCAGCCTCCTAACGTTATTGGAGGATTTGCGACCCTTTATGAAGCCCATCTGATCCTCTTTAATAATAGAGGGTAACACAGACTCCAGCCTTAACGCAAGAGCCTTAGAGAGGATCTTAAAGTCCACATTTAAGAGTGAGATGGGCCTGTACGAAGCACAGTCTTCCGGATCCTTCCCCTTTTTAAGGATAAGTGAAATATTGGCCTCTCTCAGAGATGGTGGGAGACAATCATGACTGTATGAATCAGTAAACATATTCAGCATCAGGCCTGACAGTATACTTATAAATTCCTTATAGAATTCACTGGGAAGTCCATCAGGACCGGGCGCCTTTCCATTCTGAAGCTACCTCACAGCTTCCTGCACTTCTTGCTCTGATAATGGGACATTGAGAAAGGACTGTTGTTCGGGAGTCACAGCCAGGAGCTTCAGATCTCTAAAAAAGGATTCCATTTTGACCTGCCCCTCCTCACAATTCTCAGACTGATATAACTTAGAGTAGAATCTCTGGAACGCCACATTAATCTTTTTAGAATCGCATGTTAAGTTCCCAGATCCTTCCGTAATCACTGTAATGGTTTGTGGGGCACTTCTCTTTTTGGCAAAGTATGCTAAGTATTTGCCTGGCTTGTCACCATGCTCGTATAACCTTTGTTTTGCAAAATCCAGCACCTTCTTTGCCATCTGTGTGAGCATGGAATTTAGTGTAAACCACAGTGGCGTAATCCTCTGTAGTTTGGCCAACGAGGGTCTGTCAAAATAGGCCTTTTCGGCTGCCTTCAACTGTGCTTCAAGGAGACATTGCTGCTCACCCTTCTGCCACTTAACCCTCTGGCATAAGCTTTGGCAGTTTCCCAGATAACAGATGAGCTATCAACCGAGCCTATGTTGATGTCTAGGAATGCCCAAAATTCCCTAGAGAAATACTCCACAAACTTGCTGTCCATGAGAATAAAGGGGTCCATTCGCCACTACCTTGAACCCACTGTAACATCCTTAATTTTAACCATGAGGTACACTAGAGCATGATCAGAGATGGCAATATTACCAATTGTACAGGATGCCACCAGATCCAGGGTTACCGCAGGGGTCAGAAAAAAATCAATTCTTGTGTGACATCTATGCGGATTGGAGAAGAACGTGAAATCCCTCCCTGTAGGGTGGAGACACCTCCAGACGTCCACCAACCCTAATTCCCCACATAGACCTAATAATTGTTTAGTTTGTGCAGAGGGTATCGAGGGACCTTTAGACAACCTGTCGACTGTGGGGTCCATGAGGCAGTTAAAATCTCCCCCTATAATAATGTGCTGAGGCTTGAGACTTATCAGTTTAGAAAAAGCATTTACCAAGAATTTAAGAGGATGAGTTGGGGGACAATAAACATTTAAAATGTCATATTCTTCCCCATTTGTCAAGGCTTTAAGAATTACAAACCTCCCGTATGTGTCTTTAACACATTCCAACAATTTAAATGAGAGATTTTTCCTTACCAATATAGCCACTCCCTTACTTCTGGTATTAAATGATGAAAAATAAACTCGGTCAAAGCCATTCTGCTGTAATTTCAGATGCTCCTTGTCATCCAAATATGTCTCCTGTAACAAAGCAATATCCAACTTCTCCTTTCTTAGACTTAAGAGTTGAAAATGTGTTGCTAGAAAAGCGCAGCAGGTCAGGCAGCATCCATGGAGCAGGAGACTCGACGTTTCGGGCATGAGCCCTTCTTCAGACTCAAGAGTACATTCTTCTTCTTAATTGGTGAGTGACGTCCCTTGATATTCCAGGTACACCGTTTAATCAAATCATTAGCCATAATCTTCTGCAATTACATTTAAATTACAGAGAGGAGGAACCGAACCACAAATTGCTGAGCCTTAGTGTCACATGGTCCACCAAATATAAAAACTACATAAACTAAAACCACTACATTTAACAAACATACAAAATTATTAAAAATAAAAAAAGCAACAAAAACCAGAAAACAAACCAACATATAAAGCGCCAATAGTGCTGAGTAGGGGAACTCACCCCCTGCCCAGAGGGGGCAGTTACCCGTCCCGAAATGCCCATAAATAGGCATCAAACCATCTCAACCACCTTCACTTCTCCCAGCTAGAGCCGCATCGCAAGCACAAGCTAAAAAGACTAAACACCCCATAGAATATCAATATGAATTAAAAAAATGTTCTTTTATTAATAAAAGGGGAATAAATATCCCACCCATCCCTTGGTACGTCCTAACTTAGAAATTTAAAATGTACATCTTAACCATCACCAGACATAGTTTGAACCAAATTATTATCAATAGAGGAAAAAAAAGGGGAAAAAACAAAGCTCCAACAGGATTTCCTCCATTTCTTTTACAGAATGATAGACGCATTCCCAAACAACAATATTTATACATACTACAATTGTTTAAATTAGGTTAGTTTGTCCTCTTGCCTTCTCTGATGTGTCAAAGAGATGCATAGATCCATCTAAGGTGATCTGAAGCACTGCTGGATATCGCAGGGAGTTCTGAATCCCAAGCTCCTTCAATCTTCTCTTGACACCATCATACGATTTTCGTTTCTGGATCACCGCTGCTGAAACGTCCTGAAAAGACGTGATCTTCGACCCCTCATAAATTAGGCCCTTTGAATCATTCCCCTGGAGTCTGGAAGCCTCCATGACTATCCCAGTAATGATGAAACCGCACCAGGAAAGGACGAGGGCGTTGACCCAGACCCGACCTCCGTGCTGCGGCCCGGTGAGCCCTCTCTATCTTCAATCCTCTCATGCCAGTCTCCAAGTCAAGGAATTTCGGAAGCCATTCTTCAACAAATTCCGCAGGCCGTTTACCTTCCTTACCCTCAGGCAGACCAATGATCCGAACGTTTTTCCTCCTGCCCCTGTTTTCAAGATCATCCGCTTGGTCACGCAAATTACGAACCTGCGTCTTCAGGGCTTGAATCTCATCCTTGAATGAACTGGCATCAGCTTCCACCACTGTGACCCTGTGCTTCACCTCATCCGTCCTCTTCTCCAGCTCTCCCAGCTGCTGCTCATGCTTCTGCAGCATGAGAGAGACTGGAGCCAGCTTCTCTTCAATCAGTTTCCCCAGCATCTCGTGAGATTCTGAGAGCTGGTTCACCACGTCCTGGAGAGTAATCGGCTCCAAGGCTGCTGCAGGCTGAGCTGCAGGCCTGGCCTCAGGTGCTCCTCCTCCCTTTTCAGGCATTTCTGGACCGCTGAAAATACAGGTATGTCAATTTTTAAATATTTCTTGGGGCTCCACAATCTTTCCAACGCCCCAAGAAATCCTGATGACCTGGGTTGGGTGGGTTAAAGGACCGTCCTGCTCCTGCTGGGATGCAACGCTCTGCAGTGTGATCTTCTCAGATTGCCGCCATTTTAGATCCCCATCCCAATTTTTGACAACTTCCTCATTGTTCAATTTAATATGAAGAATGTCCAATTTAGAATCCATTGAACTTGGTTCTTCACTCTGTGTTGCAACCAATCACAGTCTCCATTGGCTTTCCTTTCCTATCAACTTTGCTTTTGAGCACATTCACATGACACACTCTGCGATTTCGTTCTGTCTGGAGTCTTTATCAAATAGTTCGCCTCACTCAATTTCCTTTCTACTTGATAAGGTCAACTAAATCTTGCTTTAAAAGGTTCGCCTATTACTGGATGTAAGACTAACACCTTATCTTTGATAGCAAAACTGCAATTGTTTGATTTCTCGTCATTTCCTGTTTCATTGTATGCTGTGATACTTTTAAATTCTGTCTAGCCAACTGCCCTGCTCTATTCAATCATTTCCTAAAATTTGACACATAATCCAAATATGTGGTCTCTGAATTATGATTTGCAAATTTTTCTCCTTAATCATTTTTAGCAGTCCTCTCACTTAATGCTCCAAAACTAATTCAAATGGACTGAATTTGGTCTATTAATTGGATGCATCTCTGATCGCAAAAAGTACCAACGGAATTCCCTTATCCCAATCATTTGGATAGTCTTGACTATAAGCCTTCAACGTGGTCTTTCATGTCTGATGCCACCTTTTTAGCGCTTCCTGTGACTCTAGATTTGAATTGTTTTATTCCTAAACTGTCCATACCTTCCTTGCATAATTTCCATGTGCAGTTTGACCATTGATCTGATTGTATCTCTGTGGTTAGTGCATATCTAGTGAAAAATTGGGTAACTCCACTGGAATCCTTTTAGCTGTGATATTGCGTAATGGAATGGCCTCTGAAAATCTAGTGAACATATCCATTATTGTTAATAAATACTCATTCCCACTTTTTGTTTTAGTTAGGGGTCCAACACAATTAATTAAGATTCTTGTAAAAGGTTCCTCAACTGCAGGAATAGGTATTAACAGTATGAGTTTTATTACTGCCTATGGTTTTCCAATTACCTGATATGTATGACATGTCTGGCAAAATGAAGCTACATCCTTGTACAGTTCAGGCTAGTAATATACTTGCGTATTTTAGCTTAAGTATTTCTCACCCCTAAATGATCCCCTACTGTAGTTCATGCACACTTGCAACACCTCTGTTCTATAACCCACTGACAAGATGACTTGATGAACTTCTGCCTATTTCTCATCTGCCTGAATATGTGATAGTCTCCATTTCCTCAGCAGAACATCATTTTAAGATAGTAGCATTCAGGGATACCTTTGGATTCTTTTTCCGTATGTGCCTTTTAAAACACTTGCTTGAAATGTTCATCTTTCTACTGTAACTCAGTTAATTTATCTGAGCTAAAGATGTCTGCTTTATTATCTATCTGCTCCTGGTTTGTGTCAACTATCTGATCAAACAGGGTCTCTGCTAATTCCACATCAAACTTTCTTATCCTGTTTCAACTGGTGACTTTGTGACCTCATTATCACACATAATCCCAGGACATGTGTCCTGAGTTCCCGCCAGCTTTTGAAACACAGTTGGCAGCACTCCTATCTGTGTAGCAGCAATATCATTAGCAAGGTCAAATTGTATTTCTGGAGCTGAGAGTTTGTCCAGTACTTCTCCATGACTTGTCCACTCTTCACTGGGCAGTCTAACCTCACTTTACATAATTGAGTGTTTCTTGTCTCACAGTGAATTCCCATAACTAGCACCTTTTCTGGCAATAATCTCCTCATCTTTCAACATCAAAGATTGAGAGGATCCTATGTCTCTTAGTATTGTAACCTTTTTCTCTGCTGCTCCTGGCCAACGTGAATAAACTTCATCTTCAAATGTATATGGTTTAAGAAGATCTGGCACTTCCTTAACCAACCTCTGACCAGCTTGTACATTCTGGTGTCGCTTTCTAGCCTTCACTGTGTTTTCTGTTACCTCCAACAAAATTCACTGGCATATCTTATTTTCTTACATCTGACTTCCCAGTGCTTTTTCTAACCCACCAACACTGATTTCATGTGGCCTAATTTATTGCAGTGAAAACACGGGAGCTTTTTAACTTCCCTTCCCCCGCCCCCCCCCCCCCCCCCCCACCCCCAAGAATTTCCTTTTTACCCTGTGATAAGTTATGTTTATGACCTTCGCTGAGACCTACCTTTCCCTTTCCACGCGAGGATTTCTCTTTGCCCCAATTTCTATCCCTCAGCGATTGAAATATATTTTGGAAGCCAAACCATGATTTATGGACTAGTTCATAATCATCGGCCATTTCAGCTGCTATTCTTGCCGTCTTAATTCCCTGCTCTTCTGCATGAGTTCTCACTACTTCAGGAAGTGAATTTTGAACTCCTCCAAAATAATTGTCTCTCTAAGAGCATCATAGCTCTATTTTTATTGCCCTTATCCACTTATCAAAATTACTTTGCTTGATCCTTTCAAATACAATGTAGGTTTGACCAGGGTGCCTCGTTAGATTCCTGAAAAGTTGTCTGTAGACTTCTGCACGAGCTCATATGCACTTAAGATGGCTTTCGTCACCTCCTCATATGCCCCAGATACCTCTTCTGATTGTGATGCAAATACCTCACTAGTTCTATCTACGAACTTTGTTTGGATCAATAAAAAAACCACATGGCCACTGGCCACCACATTTGTTTGGCCATTTTTTCAAACGGGGTGAACAAGGCTTCCACACCTTTCTCATCAAATGTTTGCAATGCTTCAAGATATTTTAAACAGATCCTCACCACACCTTTGGTTACCATGAGTTTGCTCATCCTCACTCTCTTCCTCACTGAGCTTACCTTCAGCCTTCATCTCCATTCTTTTAAGCTGAATTTCCTGTCTAAATGCTCATTTCTGAAGTTCAAACTCCCTCTCTTTCTTCCCTTCCTATCTCTCCTTTTCTCTCTTCTCTCCCTCTTTCTCTCTTTTTACTTTTTGTTCTGCTGAAGTGATTCTGTCCTTTTTGTTCTGCTAGGACCTTTCATTCTTTTTCCCTTTCTCCTGCTTTTAATTGTAATTCAAACAGTTTCATTTCTGTTGCCCTTTCCTTGTCTTTTGCCTCTAACTCAAGCTGCTTCATTTTCAATTGAATTTTAGCCGTCTCTAAAGATTCTGATGGTGTTTCCAGCAAATTCAAAAGCTGAGATATTGCTGTAATTATCTCTCCTTTCCTAATGGAATGAGGAAGCTCCCACCCTCTGAATAAAAGGACAAACAACCTTGTTAAAGAAGAAGCATTACCACAACTTGCAATAACCCTATTGGTCCCTTCAAACTGCAGTCCATACCTGCAAGCCCCTCTCCCTCCTTGTAATGCAAATCTGTGCAGACTCTTTCTGCCAAAACAGAAGACCAAGACAGAGATTTTCCCAACTCATATTACCCATCTTACAATGAAAACTGTTCCAAGTTGAATATGACACTGTCTCAGTAGAGAGTTCTGTATTAGTGCCCTGGCAGCAATGGATGAGTTTTGTTTTTTGAAAGTAATGGGGTGCAGGGCTATGGGGCAAAAGCGAGATTGGCATTTGATAACAGAGCTAGATGAGACAATAGGCCAGCACAGGCTTGATAGGCCAAATGGCATCATCATAAACCTGTGATTCTGTCAAATTTAAATACTAGCTCCATCTCTCTCCACTCATGCTGCCAGACTTTGCGTCAGATATCCAGCACCCTGAGTTTTTGGTTCTGAAGTTTGTGTGGAGATATGATGCAATGAGGGAAAAAAATCATGCATGTAAAATGAAGTTTACAAGGAAAGAATTATGATATATTCTCACTCAACAGCTCCACAAGAATGCATTATGAAAATGGTTTGGATTTCTTTCCTTGCCTGTTCTAAATTAAGCCGCTGTTGATGCATAACTTTAAATCCTCATCACCTGGCACCTGGCAACATCCCTCCTGATTAAATGACACACTGCTGCAGATTTTATGAACTGCAAAGTCAATTCTCATCTTTGTCTCCATGGAAATAAGGCAAAGTTATTGAAAAAATAAGCTCCAATTTTTTTTCATTGGAAACAGCAGATTGAAAGGCCACCCTAATTCGATCATATGATCAATAGTATGAGAGGATGTTAACACCAGCAATAGGGGTAAGATTCAGAAATACTAAATTACACTGACAGTGAAACTCTGTTTTCACACTGAGGTCAATTGTTCTTCAAAATACCTGAAAAAGCAGATTAGACAGAAATAAGCTTTTTTTAAAAGTCAGTGTTACAGTTTAAACACCTACAACTCTAAACCCCTCCACCCAAACATTTGACACAATCGAAAGTGTGAAAGAAATGTGTATTATTATTATTTTATTATCGCACGTTCTGAGATACAATGAAAGTGTTGTCTTCCATGCTAGCCATAGAAATAGAATCTTATTTAAGTATATCAGGATAAACAATTAGAATGTAGAATATGGTGTTACAGCTACAGAGAAGGTGCAGAGAAAGATGAACTCTCATACATGAGAGGTCCATTCATAAGCCTGATGACAGTAGAGAAGAAGCTGTTCTTGAATCTGTTACCCAATCCTTGCGTGATGAATATGTCAACTGAAGGTCCACTCCAGAACTTCAGCATAAAAAGCAAGGCTGGCATTCCAGCACAGTACTAGACTGGGAGAGTGCTGCACTGATGGAGGTGATGTTTTCAGACTCCTCTGCTCAAGAGGACCTGTGCGTCTTTCGAAAAAGAGCAGGGCAGTTACAAAAAAAAAGCTATCTAAGTCAATACCTATCGCTGAATCAACATCAAAAGGATCTTTATGACTCGAATAAATTAACATGTCATTAACACATGAAGGTTTGCTATGCTGAAGACTGGCTGTCTGTCTCCTGCATTACAACTCTGACTACACTTCTCATTAGCTGCAGAACACTTTGAGTCATGGAGTGGTCATGAAAGATACTGTATAAATCATTCTTTTTCCTTTTAGCACTCTTTGAGCCTTCGGGAATTCTGTTCACAAGTTAGCATGAGAAAAGACTTAGTTCAATACCTATCACTGACAGTAGGTGTCAGCATGTACACTTATTTGAAAAACGTTACCTTCAAAGCAAGCTAAAAACATGTAATGGCAAGAAGTGAGTATTCAAAACTACTTCTGAATATTAAATTGGTAAGTATTTATTTCCAGAAATGATAATCAAGTCAGTTAATATTTATCCAGCTGAATAATTATGAATTAAGGTTTCTCTGATCCACATATTTATCTATCAAATACTGAACTGAAATTTTGGTCATTCTATGCAGATGTGTGTATGCAGCTGAAATTTAGTCAATATTTTACCAGGTTGCCCTGAAAGATGAAGTAAAGAACTAAGGTCTGAATCTTAATTTCAGTGTCATTGAGTTCAATGGAAGGGTTCCCTCTGATACTAATGGATTTTCTCACACTATTATCCAAAATCACTTCACTAACGACCGAGCATTTCTCTAAACTACCCCTCTTGTCTGATGCTAACTCTCTATAGCCAAGAGAGCTCACTAATGCAGAGAATAAAGTGGAATCCCTGACACTGATGCCATCTTGTGGACCTGGAGAAGCACTGATTGACTAGAGCTACCCTGTGTGGTTCCTGATGTTTGCCCTGGATATAGAAGATCAGGGGAATTTGTCCCTCCTCCTTATGAGCAGGCACTTGGAGGATGTACTCTTCCCCTGGGAACAGCAGAAGAGACCACAACACCAGGCCAAGGTAGTTTGGTCAAAATTTGCTGCCCGTGTCTGTACCAGCTGGAGGAATATCCAGCTCTGTAGGAAAACGGTCAAAGGCCTTCATTGCCAGTGTAAGTGTGACCATCTTCTCTCCGCTATCTCTTATCCTATTACTGCCACTGTACCTACCTCCCACTAAACTTCATGTTCCACCATTTGCATTGTTACCTGTAATATCTTTCCTCACTTGCTATCACATCTCCACTAGCCCCCTCCATAGTTACTGTCAATGGGTCAGAGATATACCGTGATTATGCAAGGAGGCTGGCACATGTCAGAAGCCAATGTCTATAGATGTGGGGTGCATGTGCCTGCTGCCATTGGAGTAAACCCTGAGATGCTGATGCCAAGATGGCAGTTAGAGGAACAAGGGATAGAGCTGAAGTACGTGCTCTGACTTTCACATTAAGAACTGTTGACATCCAGTTCCTTCGAGGACAGGAAACTGCATGTAAATGAGGCAAGATGTGCAGTTAATGAGGCTGACAACAAGAAATAATCCCTGCTAATAGGTATCTCACTGCTCTCTAGCAACAATCTCTTTTTTATCACCCAGAATTCTTTGGCAGGAGTAACCTTGTTGCATTGTCATCAAGAAAGGCCTCCTCTACCTTCTCATGTGGCTCTCCCATACTTCTTGTCATTGCTCACATTGTTCAAAGCCCTATACGATTTCACCTTCAGTTGCTAACAAGAAATTAAATTTAATTGCAATGTTTGGCCTCATTGTAAATAGTAATTTGTTTCCTGAGAACCTCTTGTTTTATTCCATGCTATTCATGTCGGAGATAAGCAGAGCTTTGCAACATTCTTTATTTCAAAAAACACATGTTAGATTTCTCTCATTATAAATTTTGAGGATAATGCAAGGTTGAAAATAATGACCTCTGGATGTGCAATCTCCAATATTCGGCAATTGATCTCTTGAATTCTAAATGGACTATGCAGCAGATAGACAGGTTGTTTTGATTTGCTGTTCTTTTAATTGTGAGATTCCATGATAAAATTAGACCATAAAATTTCATGTGGTAGTCTGAAATGGTTACTTATTAGATCAACGTGAGTTTCAAAGAGCATTTTGTTCCATATGTGGGTGTAATGCTGACTTTAATGAGAACTGAGTAATTATACAAATGAATGCCAAACAATTGGAATATTAATCACTACCATTTATTACGAATTAAGTCATAAAAGTAGAACTCTGTTTTGACCATTGATTTAGCCAGAAAGCCTTCAACTTCAATAATCTACATGGTTATGCAGAAAAGGGCAAATTTAGCTCAAGGTTTCAGGTCACACGTATATATTATGAGGCTAGACGGATCAGATGAGAAATACCTTTGCTGTTGAGCATTACAATTGATCTATAAAACCTCCTGAGCCATTGAACAGAATAGAAAAGAAGGAGCTTCAGTTTGCTTTCAGGTCCACAGACTATCTCCATGTGCTTCTCAGACAGTGAGACACCCATAGTCACTGCAAAATAAGGAACTGGGGCAGAGAGTTTAAGCACATTTATATTCCAAGAACAGCATGAGATAAATGATTAGAAAATGGGAGTAATTTTAACTGCAGGGGAAGTGTGAAATGGGCAATATTGGATTAACTGCCTCAATAAATGAATAAATAAATTCTCTTTGTTTTCTGTAACATAGTTAAAAGCCCTGGCCTTTAACCCCCTTTTTCCAATATGTATATCATTCCTTTGCATTGGGCTGCTAGGCAGTAAGTTATGTATCTAACAATGCTAAACAAAGAACAACCTCAAATGTTAATCCCTTCAAATGTTGGAATTCTTGCAACACAACAGAAGTATATACTGGATGTAGGTTTACTCGCTAAGCTGGAAGGCTTGTTTTCAGACATTTCATCACCATACTAGGCAACATCATCAGCGGGCCTTTGGCATCATCCAGAGGTTCACAGATGATGTAACCTAATATGGTGATGAAACCTTCTAGCTCAGCGAGCAAACCTACATCCAGAATCTCAACCTGAGCTACAAATCTTCTCGAAACTCGCTAAGACATACATGCATATACGACAAAGAGCAGGTGTGGGTGATCTACACACCCATGTGCTTGCTCGACCATTCTATATGTTCATGACTGACCTTGATTGTTTTGTCCAATCTGCATTTCTGTGTATTTAATCATGAAGAAAAACAAAGATACTGTTTTCAGGAAGAGTGTTCCAAAGAGACTCACCCTTGAGGAGGAGAATGTTCTCATCTCTGTGTGAAATTGGTGATACTTGATTTTAAACAGTGACCCAGAATGTTTGATTCTCCTGTAAGAGGTAACATGCTCTTCACATCTACTTTATCAAGATTCCCCCAAGATATAATTTGTTTCAATTAAGTTGCCTCTTACTCTTCCAAACTCAAGTGGGTACAAGCCTAGCTTGTTCAATTTTTCTTCATAATGCAACCCATTCATTCAGCTATGAGTCTGCTAAACCTTCCCCAAATGGCTTCTAACCTGGTTGTATCCTTCCTTAAATAAGGTGAACAGTACTATACACAGTACCCGAGGTACAGTTTTAACTGTGCTCAGTACAACAGTAGTATTTAATTACCCATGCAATAAGTGATAATACTCCATTTGCTTGCTTAGTTATTTGCTTTGCCTGTGGGCTAATATTTTGTGATACATGCATCAAGCCACTGACATCCCACAGTATCTCAGAACTCTGCAATTTCTCGCCTTTTAGATCAATTGCTTCTTTTTTATTATTCCTGCCAAAGTCGACAATTTCATATTTTCCCACATTATACACTATTTGCCAGATCTTTGCCCTTTCCCTTAACCTATCTATATCACTTTATTGCATTGTTATGTCCTCTTTTCAACCAACTTGTTTACTTATTTTTACGTCACATCAAATTGATCAATCACATATTCGGTCATGTTATCCAAGTCACTTATCTAAATAGTGAACAGTTGAAGTCCTAGCACCAATCCCTGCGGTACACCATTCATAGAGCCTTAGATACGTTCAGCATGGAAACAGCCCCTTCGGTCCAACCCGTCCATACCCACCAGATATCCCAATCCAATCTAGTCCCACCTGCCAACACCCAGCCCATATCCCTCCAAACCCTTCCTAGTCATATACCTATCCAAATGCCTTTCAAATGTTGCAATTGTACCAGACTCCACCACTTCCTTTGGCAGCTTATTCCATTCACATATCACCCTCTGCATGAAAAAGTTGGCCATTAGGTTTCTTTTATATCTTTCCCCTCTCACCCTAAACCTATGCCCTCTAACTCTGGACTCTCCGACCCCAGGGAAAAGACTTTGTCTATTTATCCTATCCATGCCCCTCATAATTTTGTAAACCTCTGTAAGGTCACCCCTCAGCCTCTGATGCTCCAGGGAAAAGAGCCCCAGCCTGTTCAGCCTCTCCCTGTAGCTCAAATCCTCCAACCCTGGCAACATCCTTGTAAATCTTTTCTGAACCCTTTCAAGTTTCACAATATCTTTCATGTTACCAACCTGGGAAAGAGCCATTTATTCTAGCTGTATGCTTCCCAGTAGCCAACCAGTCCTCTATCCTGACCTCTACGCTACCCCTTAGACTTCGGGTTTTCAACCAGTACACCGTGGCACACTGGTGTGCAGCGACAAGATGAGAAGTGTGCCCTGACGTTTCCAGGCTGCAGCACCACTTTATCTGCTGAAGCCAGATGCCCCAAATACAGTGGTGGGGGAACAACATCCAGTGTCTGATTGCTGAATGACACTGTCACTCAGTGCATGGGGCCAGTGAGTCTGTCACCTTTGGCCTTTGCCCCTTTGCTAGGCTGAGCCAGTCAGATTGCTCACTGCTGCTCCTGTGGGTAATCAGGGCTATGTCTCAGTGGAGCTGGGAACATGGTGAGGGTTCAAGCTGCAGCATGCAGAACTGAGCTGTTGTTGGAGCTGGTGTCCAGGGGAGAGGGGTTCCCCTCTCTGCCTCACCCGAGCCACAAACAGTGGGGAACAGCTGCTGCCATGAATGACCCTCCACAAGAGCTGTGGGTGGCAGCTGGATGGATGATGGGCAGGAGTGAAAAGGCCACAGGGGGAGACTCACCAATCTCTCAGTGTCACCATTCCTAATATGACATCAGTGGATACAGGTTAATGTGCCATTTATAAGCAACAAATTCACCTGAGAAAAGTGAGTGCACTGTGGAGTTGTTTGTCTTATTGACAATTTTATATTTTGTTCCTTGATCCTGAAAAAGGTTGGAAACGACTGTCGTCCACCATGAGCTTCAATTTTCCACAATCACCTTTGATGTGGCACCTTTTCAAACATCTTCTGGGAATCTAAGTCCAATAAACCCACCATTCTACCTTATCGATAGCATTTGTTACTTCCTCAAAGAACTCCAGAAGATTGATTAAACATGATGTTTCTTTCACAAAACCATGTTAATTTTACCCGATTCCTTGAACATATCCAAGTATCCTTCTAAAGTTTTCCTCAATAATATTTCTAACGTTTTCTTTATGACAGATATCTAGCTGACTGGCTTATAATTTCCCACTTCCTTTTTGAATGAAGAAGTGGCATTTGCTGTCTTCCAATTTAATGGGATTGTCCCCGAATAAAGGGAGTTTTGCAAAACTAAAATCAAATGCACAACTATTTCACTTGCCATTTTTTTTAAGATCCTAGGATGAAGCACACCAAGACCTGAGCACTTGTCAGTTGCAGCTTCAATGACAATCTTATTACTACTTCTCTGGAGATTGTGATGTTCCTGAGTTTCTCAGTCCCTTTCATTTCCAAATTCATAGCTGCTTCTGGGACTATCCTTGCAACCTTTATAGCAATGGCCATTGTAAAATATCTGCTCAATTCATTTGCCATCTCCTTAGTTTCCATTATTAATTCTCTGAACTCGCTTTCTTGTTAACTAATTCTTGTTAACTAATTCTTGTTAATTAATTTCTTTTTATCATATCTATAGAAATACATAATGACATTTCATACTTTAATACATTTCATAAGCAAGATATTTATTGTAAATCTTAATTGCTGCAAAAGATAGCAGTTAAGATGGCACTTTGCTGTAGGTTTGGAGTCATGTGTAAGCCAGAGCAGGTAAACACAGCAGATTTTTCTCTCGAAAGGGTATTCATGATCCAGCTTGCTTTCTCTATACAAATGCTATCAAACCTGGTAAGTATTTTCCAGCAACTTCTATTTTTGTTTCTGATTTCCAACATCTGCAGTTCTTTCAGTGTTTTGGGTTTTGTAATAGACTAATTGACAATGAGGCAAAAGTGAGGGCTACAGATGCTGGAGATCAGAGTCTAGGTTAGAGTGGTGCTGGGAAAGCGCAGCAGGCCAGGCAGCCTCCAAGGTGCAGGAAAAATCGCCATTTCAGTCAAAGCCCATTCCTGATGAAGGGCTTTTGCCCGAAATGTCGATTTTTCCTGCTTTTCGGAGGCTGCCTGACCTGTTGTGCTTTTCCAGCACCACTCTAATCTAGTCTCTAATTGACAATGAGACCAGCTTTCAATTCCAGGTCCGTTTTTATATCTGATTTTAAATTCCACCATGCCATGGTGGGACTTGAACCCAGATCTCTGGAGCATTAGCCTGAGTCTTCGGTTTATTAGATCTCATTACAACTCCATGACCATCTCCACTTGAAGAGACATGTCTGAGCACATCAGGCATTTCTTTGTGCGACTACTCATTGTTTTCTTAAAGTTGATGTGTACAACTTTGAGAATTATGCTGTGTAACAGAGAACAAGTAGAGGCTGTTGGCCCGAAATAAAATACTGACGATGTTTTTCTAAATAATTTTCATCAAGAAGTACAATGAGATTTTACATATTGTTCACATCACCTGAAATTTCAGGGATGAATATTCTTTGCTGCTCTGTAGGCTAAGTTCAACTATCGTCATATTTATACAGTCTACTTTAATTAATAATTTAGCTTCATTATCATGCTGCTACTTTGTGATAAGTTACCTTTAAGGACAGGATAAAACAGAAATTCTACACTGGCAATGAAGCCTGGAGAAAGTTTGACTGCAGATTGTTAGACTTTCAGTTTAATGATCTTCCACTGTCAGAAAGGAGCCTGCAGCAGAGAAATTCACAGCTGCAGTGATCTTCATAACTGAAGGCAATGTGGTGACAAACAAAGAGGCTGATGCCAAGTTAGTATGTAATTGATGATACATGTTGCTGAGCACAGTCTTGCTGAGACCAGAATGACAGGGAAGGCTCAGCATTTCCTTTAGCAGTAAGTGCCTGTCTCATGGCCTGTAACACCCATGAAAAGAAAAGAAATTGCCAATGTCTTATTTTATTCATTTTCCTGCTGGTTCTAAACAAAAGATTCATTCGCAAATGGCATGTTCCAACTGAGCAATGTGGCTGACAGCTTTAAAACTTCCTCGACCTGTGATTTTAAAACACAGGGGGGTGCTGGTTAAAATTGAATGAGCCATTTTCCGAGTTGGATTTATTTCGCTAAATCAACGTTTTAATGCTTGCAATGAACTGGTGCAAAATGGTTGAAATGTGAGAGTTGTCTGGCTTCTCGACCAGGTCTTTATGAACTAAACTTAGGTTGCCTCAGTGTGGGGGATACTAAAGAGAACAAAAGAACAAAAGAGAAGTCCAGGAACAGATCCTTTAGCCCTCCAAGCCTGTGCCAATCTTCGTGCCCTAACTAAACTAAATATCTGCTCTCATTCGATCCATATCCCTCTATTCCCTCCCTATTTATGTAACTACCCAGATGCCTCTTAAATGTCACCATCGTACCTGCTTCCACCACCTTTTTCTGGCAATGTGTTACAGGCTCCTACCACCCTCTGCGTAAAAAAACATCCCGCACACATTTCCTTGAGACTTTCCACTTCTCACCTTGGACCTGTGCCACCTTGTAATTGAAACTTCAACTCTGAGGAAAAAGCCTCTGACTATCCACCCTATCTCTGCTTCTCATAATTGTGTAGACCTCTATCAGGTCTCCTCTCAGCTGCCGTCTTTCCAGTGAAAACAATCCTAGTCTTTTTAACCTTTCCTCAGAGCCTCGAGGAGAAAGTGAGGACTGCAGATGCTGGAGATCAGAGCTGAAAAATGTGTTGCTGGAAAGGCACAGCAGGTCAGGCAGCATCCAAGGAGCAGGAGAATCGACGTTTCGGGCATAAGCCCTTCTTCAGGAGCCTCGAGACTTGCTCTACTCTCTACAAAGCTTCCACGTCCTTCGGGTAGTATAGCAAACAAACCTGCGCACAATACTCCAAAGGCTGCTTAACAAGGGTTTAATCTAGATACAACATGGTTTGCCCTGGCCAATGAAGGCAAGCATGCCATAAGCCGTCTTAATCACCTTGGCCACATTGTTATCACTTTTAGGGAACTGTGGACCTGCACGCCCAGATCACTCTGTATGTCAATGTTCCTAAGGGTTCTGCCATTTACAGTATAATTTACACCTAAAATTGATCATCCAAAATGCAGCACCTTGCATTTATCTGGATTAAACTCCAAGTCATCAATCTATCTACATCCTGTTGTATTTATTCACAATCATCAGCCTGATCAGCAATTCTACTAATCCTGCAAGTGGATCGGCGAAGTGGACTGCTGGTCATGAAGGATTGGCTAATGTTAGTTGCCAATGATAAATGGATTGAAGGTGCACGTGGTTGCTGGCTCTGGATTGTAGCCTGAGACGCTGTTTGGTGCTGTGCAACATGGTGATTCCTCACCGACAGTGGCAAGGTCACCAGGTACATGCTCAGCAGAATACAGAATCAAATGATAATCTGTTCAAACATATCTCCAAAATGGAGTCATGAATATAGCATGCAATCTTGTTAGCTCAGTCAAGGGCACATGCCAACATCTGCTATTACCATTGAGTTTCATGAAAACTCTGGGATGCTGAGAAGTGGCAGATGGAGTTTAATTCAGATAAATGTGAGGTGCTGCATTTTGGGAAAGCAAATCTTAGGAAGACTTATACATTTAATGGTAAGGTCCAAGGAAGTGTTGCCAAACAAAGAGACCTTGGAGTACAGGTTCATAGCTTTTTAAAGTGGAGTCGCAGGTAGATAGAATAGTGAAGAAGGCTTTTGGTATGCTCTCCTTTATTGGTCAGAATATTGAGTACAGGAGTTCGGAGGTCATGTTGCGGCTGTACAGGACATTGGTTAGGAAAAAGCACGGACTGCAGATGCTGGAGATCAGAGCTGAAAATGTGTTGCTGGAAAAACGCAGCAGGTCAGGCAGCATCCAAAGAGCAGGAGAATCAACGTTTCGGGCATGAGCCCTTCTTCAGGAAATGCTGAAGAAGGGCTCATGCCCAAAACATCGATTCTCCTGCTCTTTGGATGTTGCCTGACCTGCTGCGCTTTTCCAGGACATTGGTTGGGCCACTGTTGGAATATTGCATGCAATTCTGGTCTCCTTCCTATCAGAAAGATATTGTGAAACTTGAAAGGGTTCAGAAAAGATTTACAAGGATGTTGCCAGGGTTGGAGGATTTGAGCTATGGAGAGAGGCTGAACAGGCTGAAGCTGTTTTCCCTGGAGCGTCAGAGGCTGAGGGGTGACCTTATAGAGGTTTGCAAAATTATGAGGGGCATGGATAAGATAAATAGGCAAAGTCTTTTGCCTGGGGTTGGGGAGTCCAGAACTAAAGGGCATAGGTTTAGGGTGAGAGGGGAAAGATATAAAAGAGACCTAAGGGGCAACTTTTTCACACAGACAGTGGTACATGTATGGAATGAGCTGCCAGAGGAAGTGGTGGAGGCTAGTACAATTACAACATTTAAAGGCATTTGGATGGGTATATGAATAGGAAGGGTTGGAGGGATATGGGCCGGGTGCTGGCAGGTGGGGCTAGATTGGGTTGGGATATCTGGTCAGCATGGACGGGTTGGACCGAAAGGTCTGTTTCCATACTGTACATCTCTATGACTCTATAACTGGTGATTTCTTTTCTTGTTGATCTGTGTAAGGTGTAAATTTGAACCATACTGTTAGACTCAGATACAGTAACCTTGGCCAAGCACCATTCAGTTAGCTTTGTGACCAGGAAAATTCTTTCTTTTTTTGTTTTTTTTTGCAGGTTGCTTCTCAACTTGCTTCATTAACAGATGAAGAATCTATTTGGGTGTAAACAGACATAAAGTTTAGCAGCATTCTTCAGTGTTGTATACAGTAATACATTCAGTGTTGAGTTTTCCTTTAATTAATTGAGGATATTCCTTTTCAAAGCAACTCTTTAGCTTCTGCTGTTTGACCTCTTCCATTTTTTGAATAATATTGAAGTTAAGACATGACTTTCTACTCAAGACTGAGCATTCTTTATTGTGAAGGGCTTACCTACATAGATTCTCTAATATTTTGCATCCCCTGTATTTGAAAGTTGCTTGTAGCATATGTGTACACTGAAGTAGCAAACCTCCGGGACTATGCAGTTGCACAGGAAAAATCATCCACTCTTAACATCAAGGCACTCTCTGTCCCTGTGAGGTTTCTTTGATCAACAGTACTGACAATAACTTTTAGTGTCTGATGTCTATCTTGATGCTTTATTGGTTTCTCATTTGTGTTGTTTGTGGTTTGTTTCTTAAGAATTAAATGTTCTCTGGTGAGCTGTGGAAAAATTAATATTTTCCTCTTAGGATTGATCCATGTTGCAGCCAGACTTCTTAAGAGTCATGCCTTCATTAGACAGTTATAAATCTGACAAAGTTTCATCAACAATTCTATGACAGTATCTTATGAGATCTAACTTAAAGTCACAGTCGTATTTCTCCACAATTCTATGAAGATTATTAATAAAATATTTCATGGATTCCGCTGGAAGCTGAAGTCTTCTAATAAGTCTTGCTCCTTCAAACATTGTCTTGATTTGGGTTGGAATTAATTGTCAAAGTCCATCAGCACCTCTTCAAATGCACCTTTCTTTGCCCTTTGGTGAGATTTGGTGTTAACGGTTATACTGCCAATTATGTATGGAAGCATATGTACTACTTCACATTCAGATTTAGTATCTAATTTGAAGCTATTCTGTAACTCAGAAATTGTTTACTCCAAGATGTCCAATTATGTTTTATTCCATACTTCTCTGAAAATAATTTCCACTGACAATGCTATTTCTGTTGCTATGCCTTCTCTATGTAATTATGTATTTTGCCTGCTGTTATTTCATAGTAGTAGCAATTTTTCTAACTTTAACTGCTGTACAGGGGGTGGGGATGGGGATGCAGCCTTCTACATTTTATTATTTAAATGGACAATTTCTGTCTTCTCACCGTTTCACTGGCGGCTTACCATCTTTTCCCCAGCTTGTCATTATGAATCCTTCTGTTTACAGTTTTAATTAAAAAAACTTGCTCTTTAATCGTGGTTTACTGAATGAATCTCACACCTAGCAGTTTGAAGAATTGATTCACAGTTATTCTGGAGGATACTTTGCTTTTACCAGAGCCTGAAAAGAACGGACCTCTCTTAAACTCCGTGTTCCCTTTGGACAGGTTTTGCTTCGAACTAAAATCAGCCCAACATTATCATTTTAATTACTGGCTTCATCACATCCCCTGGTCTGTGACCTCAAATCAATATTCCTTTCATTCCCTTTTAATTACACTTGTGTAGCTGTGCCTCATGATATTTGCAATACACTAAATATTGTTGACTACAAATAATTCTTCTAGTTAGACTATGAAGGAACCGTAATTCTAATCTGTAAATAACTTAATGTTTTGCTTTTTGCAGCCTGAATTACTGCACAAATTTGCCCCAGGTGTTCCAGGGATTTAAATCTTTAATCACAGAGCCTTTCTCAGCTGACTCACCTCTGAATTTTGATGCTGGACCAATTCCATGGACCACCATCTCACTGTGTAGCCTCTATTTGCTTTGGACTACCTCATTATCCTTCTTCAGAGAGTTGCTGATTCTGATGTCTTACCAAGTTTGCAATGCTTTTATCATTCACCGGAAGTTTCCTGTTGAGGATTGCCACAAAGGATTCTTGTCTTTAGAGTTTTTGAACCTTCAGCTTTTCATTGCTTCTGACAATGCTGTATGAGCAGGTGACTTAAAGTTGAGTTTGAAGATCTCACATTGCTATTCACTATGAAGTTAATGAGTAGCCACATCAAGACCACACTGCTGCTTCCACATTATATGGGCCATACCAGATCACTGCACTCACTGCTTCTAATAATGAATAAAGGTTCCTGCTCACTAGCATGAAAGCCTATGAGTTTCCTGTTGCATCCTCCATCCGATCCCCACACTGGGAAGAATTTTCATTCCAAGGTGAAGGTGGAATTGGAGGCAGATGTGTCAGAATATTTTTGCTGCCAGTCTCCATGCCAGTCTGCTCTCATGTTCCTGGCTCTGGGGGTGGCATAGTGTCTCAGTGGTTAGCACTGTGGCCTCACAGCACCAGGGACCCATGTTCGTTTCCACCCTTAGGCAACTGTCTGCGTGAAGTTTGCATGTTCTCCCCATGTCAGTGTGGGTTTCCTCCGGGTGCTCTGGTTTCTTTCCACAGTCCGAAGATACGCAGGTCAGGCAGATTAACCATGGGAAATGCAGGATTACGGGGATAAGGTGGGGGTCTGTGTCTGGGTGGGTTGCAGTTTGGAAGGTGTTAGAGGCAAGGAGCTAGCATGGTAAAAGCTTGGCTTCTAGCAGAAAGCAGAGTGGGGATAAAAGTGTCATTCTCAGAATGGCAGCCAATGACAAGTGGAATTCCGCAAGGCTCAGTGTTAGGACCACAACTTTTCACTTCATACATTAATGATCTAGACGAAGGAACTGAGGACATTCTGGCTACGTTTGCAGACAATACAAAGATAGGTAGAGGAACAGGTAGCATTGAGGAGGTGGGAGGCTGCCGAAGGATTCAGACAGATTAGGAGAGTGGGCAAAGAAGTGGCAGAGTACAACGTGAGAAATTGTGAGGTCATGCACTTTGGTAAGAAGAATGGATGCATGGACTATTTTCTATATGGGGAGAAGATTCAGAAGTCTGAAGTGCAATGAGACTTGGGAGTTCTAGTCCGGGATTGTCGCAAGGTAAACTTGCAGGTTGAGTCAGTAGTTAGGAAGGAAAATGCAATGATAGCTTTTACTTTAAGAGGACTTGAATATAAAAGCAGGGATGTACTTCTGGGGCTCTATAAGGCTCTGGTCAGACTACATTTGGAGTATTGTGCGCAGTTTTGGGCCCCATATCCCGGGAAGGATGGACTGGCCCTGGAGCATGTTCAGAGGAGATACACAAGAATGGCACCAGGAATGAAAAGCTTAATATATGAGGAACATTTAAGGACTCTGGGTCTATATTCAATGGAGTTTAGAAGGATGAGGGGGGATCTAATTGAATCATACAGAATACTGAATGACCTGGACAGAGTAGGTGGTGGGAAGGTGTTTCCATTAGTAGGGAACACTAGGACACAAGAGCACAGCCTTAGAGTAAAGGGAAGACCTTTTAGTAAGAAATAAGGAGAAACTTCTTTAGCCAGAGCGTGGTAAATCTATGGAATTCATTGACACAGAATGCTGTGGAGGCCAGGTCATTGATTATATTTAAGACTGAGATAGATGGAGCGGCACACTGGCTCAGTGGTTAGCACTTCTGCTTCACAGAACAAAAGATGCAGCGACCATCTGTGTGAAGTTTGTACATTTCCCCCGTGTCTGCGTGGGTTTCCTCCTGGTCTTCCGGTTTCCTCCCACAGTCCAAAGATGTGCAGGTTAAGGTGAATTGGCCATGTTAATTTGCCCATTGTGTTAGGTGCGTTAGTCAGAGGGAAATGGATCTGGGTGGATTACTCTTCGGAGGGTTGGTGTGGAGTTGTTGGGCCGAAGGGCCTATTTCCACACTAGGAAAGCTAATCTAATCTATAGGTTCTTGAGTGTCAAGGGGATCAAGGATTTCTGGGAGAAAGCGGGAGAATGGGGTTGAGAAACATATCAGCCACGACTGAATAGCAGAGCAGACTTGATGGGCTGAATGGCCTAATTTCTGCTCTTGTGTCTTATAGTCTTATGGGTCAGTGTAGACTTGATGGCCTCTTTTTGCACTGTAGGAATTCTATAATTCTAGATGTCATTGGTGCATTTTACTGAAAACAGCTCGAGCAAATTGACAGCCACTTACCTGTCAGTGGGTAGCCAATTAAAATGGCAGCCAGGAATTCTTTTAACACATTGTGGATTTTTCTGACAGCAGACAGGCCCCTGAACTGATTGGAGAATCTCTACACCAGAGACAGTGTAGTGCAAACTACCGAGAGCAGGCTAGTGGGAGCCCGGGGCATATGCCCCATCACAAGCCTTCGGGAATACTTCAGCTACATCGGTCATTTCTCCCAATGAATGCCAGCAGCTCAACAACTTGAAACCCACCCAACAACTTGAAGTCATTGGTATCCCTGCAATGTCTACTTTATCAGCTACCTCCTCAAAATCTCCTCCTGAGTCCTGCTGCATCACTTCTTGTTTCCTGACCTGGAATTCAGTCCTGTACTGGTACCAACACATTGCCAGAAATTCAGCCCAGTGTTTCAGATCAAGAACTAGTCATCAGAATTGGCATTGGGTTCATTGTGCTGAAATGGTGATACACCAGCTATCAACTCAGTTGGTGCAACCAATTCAAGGCGACACTGTGGCATTCTCACTAAGCTAGTAATCCAGAGTTCCAAATGTTCAATGGTGCCGGAGCCTACCAGGGAGAAGGCAATTCTGGATCTGCTGTTGTGCAACGAACCAGAATTGATCAGTGACCTCGAAGTGAAGGAGCTATTGGGAAGTAGTGACCATAATACAATAAGCTTCAATCTGCAATTTGAGAGGGATAGGGTACAATCGGAAGTGCCAATATTTCTATTGAATAAAGGGAACTATGGAGCTACAAGGGAGGAGCTGGCCAAAATTCAATGGTGCAATACCTTAACAGGGATAACAGTGGAGGAACAATGGTGGATATTTCTGGGTATAATGCAGAAGTGCAGGATCAGTTCATTCCAAAAAGGAAGAAAGATCCTAGGAGGAGATGGCCGTGGCTGACGAGGGAAATGAAGAAACATATAAAGTTAAAAGAGAAAAAGTATAACATAGCAAAGATAAGTGGGAAAACAGAGGACTGGGAAGCTTTTAAAGAACAGCAGAGGATTACTAAGAAGGAAATACGCAGAGAAAAAATGAGGTATGAAGGTAAACTGGCCAAAAATATAAAGGAGGATAGTGAAAGCTTTTTCCGGTATGTGAAAGGCAAAACAATCAGTTCAGACTAAAATTAGGCCCTTGAAGAATATATTACAGGGAACAAAGAAATGGCAGAAGAGTTGAATTGGTACTTCAGATCTGTGTTCATTGGGGAAGACACAAGCAATCTCCCTGAGGTAACAGTGGCTGAAGGACCTGAACTTGAGGGAATTTATATTTGCCAGGAATTGGTGTTGGAGAGACTGTTAGGTCTGAAGGTTGATAAGTCCCCGAGGCCTGATGGTCTACATCCCAGGATACTGAAGGAGGTGGCTCGAGAAATCATGGATGCATTGGTGATTATTTTCCAGAGTTCAATAGATTTGGAATCAGTTCCTGCGGATTGGAGGGTGGCTAATGTTGTACCACTTTTTAAGAAAGGTGGGAGAGAGAAAGCAGGAAATTATAGACCAGTTAATCTGACCTCAGTGGTGGGAAAGATGCTATTATAAAGGATGAAATTACGACACATTTGGATAGTAGTAACAGGATAGGTCAGAGTCAGCATGGATTTATGAAGGGGAAATCATGCTTTACTAATCTTCTGGAATTTTTCGAGGATGTAATTCTGAAGATGGACGAGGGAGATCCAATAGATGTAGTGCACCTGGACTTTCAGAAAGCTTTTGATAAAGTCCCACATAGGAGGTGGGTGAGCAAAATTAGGGCACATGGTATTGGGGGCAAAGTACTAACTTGGATTGAAAGTTGGTTGGCTGATAGGAAACAAAGAGTAGTGATAAACGGCTCCATTTCGGAATGGCAGGCAGTGACCAGTGGGGTACCGCAGGGATCAGTGCTGGGACCGCAGCTTTTTACAATATATATTAATGATATAGAAGATGGTATTAGTAATAACATTAGCAAATTTGCTGATGATACTAAGCTGGGTGGCAGGGTGAAATGTGAAGAGGATGTTAGGAGATTACAGGGTGACTTGGACAGGTGAGGTGAGTAGTCAGGTGCATGGCAGATGCAGTTTAATGTGGATAAATGTATGGTTATCCACTTTGGTGGCAAGAACAGGAAGGCAGATTACTACCTAAATGGAATCAATTTAGGTAATGGGGCAGTACAAAGAGACCTGGGTGTTCTTGTACACCAGTCAATGAAGGTAAGCATGCAGGTACAGCAAGTAGTGAAGAAGGCTCATAGCATGCTGGCCTTCATAACAAGAGGGATTGAGCATAGAAGCAAAGAGGTTCTTCTGCAGCTGTACAGGGCCCTGGTGAGACTACACCTGGAGTACTGTGTGCAGTTCTGGTCTCCAAATTTGAGGAAAGATATTCTGGCTATTGAGGGAGTGCAGTGTAGGTTCACGAGGTCAATTCCTGGAATGGCGGGACTACCTTACGCTGAAAGACTGGAGCGACTGGGCTTGTATACCCTTGAGTTTAGAAGACTGAGAGGGAATCTGATTGAGTCATATAAGATTATTAAAGGATTGGACACTCTGGAGGCAGGAAATATGTTTCCACTGATGGATGAGTGCCGAACCAGAGGACACAGCTTAAAAATACGGGGTAGATCATTTAGGACAGAGATGAGGAGAAACTTCTTCACCCAGAGAGTGGTGGCTGTGTTGAATGCTCTGCCCCAGAGGGCAATGGAGGCCCAGTCTCTGGATGCATTGAAGAAAGAGCTGGATAGAGCTCTCAAAGATTGTGGAATCAAGTGTTATGGAGATAAGGCAGGAACAGGATACTGATTAAGGATGATCAGCCATGGTCATATTGAATGGTGGTGCAGACTCGAAGGGCAGAATGGCTTATTCCTGCACCTATTGTCTATTGTCTATTGATATGGGTACAACTCCCACTCACGACATTTGAATTCAATAAAACTCTGTAACTAAAAGCCAGTTGAATGGTAACCATTGTTGATTGTCATAAAAGCCCATCTAGTTCATTCTTGTCTTTGTGAGAGGGGAATCTGCCATCTTACATGGTCTGGCCTATATGTGACACTATGCAACAATGTGTTTGACCCTTAACTGCTCTCTGAAATGGCCTTGCAAGCCATTCAGTTAAAGGGTAATAAAGGGTGAACAATAACTGCTGGCCCTGCCAATGATGCCCACATCTAGGAATAAACGTTTAAGAGGAGTTTAAATGAATATTTAACCATGTCTCCTCTCCATCAGTGATGCTGGACCTATTAACTAATCCAAGTGCTTTTCAAATCCAATTATTGTTGCAGTAAAGGGAACACAATGGCCAATTTGCAGACAACAAATTGCTACAAACATCATTAAAATGAAGATTAGATAATCTATTTTGTTGATGTTGGTTGAGGGAACTAGAGATACTTCCCTTGCCTTTCTTTTTAGATAATGCCATGGGATCTTTAACATATATGGCACACAGTCTCTGTTTATCTGAATCTAACAGGTGCTACCTCCAACAATATAACAGTCCTTCAATGCTGCACTCGAGAGTCAGCCTGGATTGTGTTCTGCATTGAGACTTGAACTCATAGAACATAGAACATGGCAGCGCAATACAGGCCTTTCGGCCCTCTATGTTGCGCCACCCTGTGAAACCAATCTGATGCCCAACTAACCTACACTACTCCGTTCTCATCCACATGCCTATCCAATGAATATTTAAGTGTCTGTAAAGTTGGTGAGTCTACAATTGTTGTAGGCAGTGCGTTCCACATCCTTACTACTCTCTGAGTAAAGAAGCTACCTCTGACATCTGTCCTATATTTATCACCCCTCAATTTAAAGATATGTCCCCTCATGCTAGGCATCACCATCCAAGCAAAAGGTACTCGCTGTCCACCCGGTCTAACCCTCTTATATGTCTCAATTAAGTCACCTCTCAACCTTCTTCTCTGTAACGAAAACAGCCTCAAGTCCCTCAACCTTTCCTTGTAAGACTTTCTGTCCATACCAGGCAACATCCTAGTAAATCTCCTCTGAACGCTTTCCAAAGTTTCCACATTCTTCATATAATGCGGTGACCAAAACTGCATGCAATACTCTAAGTGCAGCCGCACCAGAGTTTTGTACAGCTGCAGCATGACGTTGTGGTTCCAAAACTCGATCCCTCTACTAATAAAAGCTAACACACCGTATGCCTTCTTAACAACCCTATCAACCTGGGGGCAACTTTGAGGGATCTATGTACATGAACACTGAGATCTCTCAGGTCATCTACACTACTAAGAAGCTTACCATGTCCCAAGTACTCTGCATTTCTGTTGCTCCTTCCAAAGTGAGTTATCTCACCCTTTTCCATATTAAACTCCCTTTGCCACTGCTCAGGCCAACTCTGCAACTTATCTATGTCCCTCTTTTATCTACAACACCATTTGGCACTATCCACAACTGCACCGACCTTGGTGTCATCCGGACTTTACTAACCCATCCTTCTATGCCCTCATTCAGGTCATTTATAAAAATGACAAATAGCAATGGACTCAAACAGATCCTTGCAGTGCATCATAGTAACTTAATTCCAGGATGAACGTTTCCCATCAATCACCACCCTCTGTCTTCTTTCAACTAGCCAATTTCTGATCCAAACTGCTAAATCGCCTTCGGTCCCATGCCTCCATATTTTGTGCAGTAGCCTACCATGGGGAGCCTTATCAAATGTCTTACTGAAATCCTTATATAGAGGAACCTTGACTATCCGAACGAGATGGGCGGGCACTATTTCGTTCGGATAATTGATTATTCGGTTAATTGATTCAATGCCTCTCCTCTGGTGCTCAGAATTTTCTGTGAAGTCTGCTCCCTGTTCAGGAGACTAAGCAGCAGCACACCACGTGCGAGCCCTGCCCCCACCAGTCCCCACCCATGTCCAACACACCCCCCCATCACCACCCGAGCCCCAAAACCGCCCTCCGTCCACCCCCCAACACCGGCCAGCACCGCGACCCAACCCCCTGTCTGCGCCCACACACTGTCTGACCCCTGCAACAATCATTCCTGTCTGACTCTTTCTCCTCTATTGACTCCTTTAGATTTTTTTTTCATTATATTCGACCAAATTGCTCTATCCATGTCTCTGAAATGGCCACAATATCAAAATCCCAGGCACTGACCTATGCTACTAATTCACCCACCTTGTTTCCGGATGCTCTTGGCATTGAAATATACACACTTCAAACCAACGTTCTGCTTGCCAGTGCCCCCTCGTGACCCTGAAGCCTTATTTCGGACCTTCCTACTCTCAACCTCCTCTGTACCCGAACCACAATCCCCTTGCTGAATTAGTTTAAACCCACCCGAAGAGCATTAGCAAATTTCCGCCCTGCCTCAGAATTGTGAAATCCAAGTCGTTGACATGCTGAAGGTACTTACTTCTTTTTGTGAGGTGATGAAAGCATATTTCATTTTCAGTGGCAGAAAGCACAATTCGATCGAGCCAGTTTCTGTTTCTCTCCAGAGATGAAGACGGTGTTTCTAGTAAGTGGCATCATTTACTATTGCTGCACTGTTGCTGACAGAGGAAATCTTCTAATTTACGGCTCTTTCCCACTGAAAATCTTGAAAGTCGCCGATATCATTTTGTAATATTTCAGCTCTGGTCACAAGACAGGCACAACTAAACTGTCTGTTTATTTGTACAGTTGGTGAAGTATGATGGCTTGGTGCAGGCGACAATGAATAAAACAAGGGCAAAACAGTGTTCTTTCTGGGAGCAATGAAAGATTGGAAAGAATTTTTCTGCAACATTTTGACTCTTGGACTACTGCCACTTACCTAAGAGCAAGCGTCATGTGACTTACCTCCTTAATTATGTCTTTCTGTCTCCAAGCTCCAGTCCACCTGTGACAATATGACTGAGGTCCTGGCATTGTACGGTTAAGTGACAGACAAGGCTGACATGCTGTTTTTCCCTACTTCTTGAAAACTCTTCACAACCATCCATTGTGCCACCTGTGCATATCCAGGTGATCCATCCAGCTGAAGTAATGTTGGAAAGTTGAGAGAAAATGTTCGAAACACTGGCAAGGAAATACAGCTGGGGAAGCACATTAGCAAGAGGGAAAGTAAAGTAAAATGATAAAGCCTCCATGCCCTTTAAAAATTGAGGCAGCAGAACTGCCCCTGTGCAGACAAAACTGGTACATGATTTTTCAGTTTTGCAAGTTGCATGAAAATGACAAATCTTCAATTTAATGATATGTTTTGTTCTGTAACATCTCCATAGCAGCTCTAGACAATGGCTTTGACTGTTTCTCCATTGTGCACAGTGCTTTGTCTCAGAACATGGTTAGATTATGTAAGAACGTTATAAAAGTCAGTAATGATGAGCGGTGTCCCTGCAGAACAATTGGAAATACTAAAATGAGAGCTCCCACCATTCACAGCTACAGACAGAGATGAAGAGGAATTTCATAACACAGAGAGTAGTGAGCCTATGGAACTGTCAGCCACAGAAAGTGGTTGAGGCTAAAACATTAAATGTTTTCAAGGAAGAGTTCGATATAATTCTGAGGGCTAAAGGAATTAAAGGATTCAGGGAGAAAGTGGGAATAGGGTACTGAGTTGGCTGATCAGCCACAATCATATTGAATGGTGTTGCAGGCTCAAAGGGACGAATGGCTTGCTCCTCTTATTTTCTAAGATTAGAAAGATCAATTTCCCATCTATCAAGAGGTATAAAGGATCTTGAAATAGGATTTAATCCAATAGGTCCTGAGCTAATGTCAGAACGCTTTCATTCAAGTACAACTCATGCCTGAAGATCGAGAATGCTCCACACTGTCGATCTTAAAACTGTTGGTCTACTTGAGGAGTCAACCTCCAATTTGTTCATTAATCTTGCTGCATGTCTCCAGGGTTCGAGGATTTGAGCTACAGGGGGAGGCTGAACAGGCTGGGGCTGTTTTCCCTGGAGCTTCGAGGCTGAGGGGTGATCTTATAGAGGTTTACAAAATTATGAGGGGCATGGATAGGATAACTAGACAAAGTCTTTTCCCTGGGGTCGGGAAGTGCAGAACTGGAGAACATAGTTTTAGGGTGAGAGGGGAAAGATATCAAAGAGACCTAAGGACCAACATTTTCACACAGAGGGTGGTATGTGTACGGAATGAGTTGGCAGAGGAAGTGGTGGAGGCTGGTATGATTGCAACATTTAAGAGGCATTTGGATGGGTATATGAATAGGAAGGGTTTGGAGGGATATGGGCCGGGTGCTGGGAGGTGGGACTAGATTGGTTTGAGATATCTGGTTGGCATGGACGGGTTGGACTGAAGGGTCTGTTTCCATGCTGTACATCTCTATGACTCTATGGTCTGACAGGAAAAAGTTCTGCCTGAACCTATTTTGATGTTTTATTGACCTCTGCTGCATTTGAAAAGAACTCTCGATTACATTTCATGAGGTAAGTGGTTTATTTCCTCCTACTTCAATGCAAGATTTAACTGAAGCACATCGGTCCAAATGATGCAGTCAGCCTTAGAACAGCTTCATCTGGCATTGATTAGTTATAAGACAGTGCACTTCCCAGGTTAGGATTCTGCCCGAGAACGGCAGCATTGCTGTGAGGGTAATCAGATGAACAAAGGCAATTAGGTTGAGAGCGAGTAGTTAGATGGTCAGGATGGACAGTTAGGCAGAGAGAAAGTTAGTTGGGTTGGGTTTGGAAGGTTGTCAGATGGTCAGGGCGATATGCAGCTCGGGGATTGTTAGCTAGTGAGGAAGGTGGGTGGGGGCTGTGTCATCAGTCTGCAATGGGATATCAAAGTCAGGCCAGGGAAGATATCAGGTCATAGGTAGAGTTGGAGGATATTCAAGTTGATTGGGAGGTGGGCAGATTAGACAGGTTGGGTTTGCTAGGGTAGGGTTGGTGGTGTTTGTCAGGTCAGGTCACAAGGATAGCCCAGTGTTTGGGTAAAGTCAGGTTGGGTCAGAGGGTACTTGAGGCATCAGAAAGATGGTTAGGAGATCAAGGGATTGATCAGTTGCCCAAATATTTGACTAGGTGTTTACTCTGTCTAATGCTTCGTGGATAAATGCCCAGTTAAGTAACATGGAACTGCCCAATATCTCCACCTCTAGCTCAGAGTTGGATGTTGGGTGGGGCATTCCCAGAGGAATTGCTAATCAGAGTTTGAACCTTCTGGACAATGCACAGATACAGGCCTAATTCTGGCAAATCGGTTTAGATTAATTTAGAGTATTTGGTGGGGATGGGCAAGTTGGATTGAAGGTTCTATTTCCATACTGCACATCTCAATGACTTCCATAGGAGTCTGATGTGCACCTTCAATCATACTTTCAGTCTCTGATTACCACCAGAAAAAAGATATTCTCCATTGTCCTAAACGTTGCTTGGGAAGTAATGCTTAGTTGAATGCTGCTTGCTTTTAACAACATGTAAATCATCTAGTCACTTGTGAAGTGTAAGTGGTATTCAGTCCATTGTAAATCTCCAGATAGAAGTTGAACAGTTTACTCTCTACATTGTCAATATATCACAATGTTGTTCAAAATGGTCCAAAGCTGAGAAAGTGTGTGTGTGTATGTGTTGCAGCTCCCTCTTAATCTGCAAGTGATTTAATTTAACATTAACCAGGAGCAAAGATTTAATTTTAAACAAGTGGGTAAAGGTTAATTTATTTTAAAAAAACACTGCTGTAAGTTACTTAAATAAAAGTAATGAAGTTGCAAAGTAAGTGCATGCATGAATTAAATGCTGATAAGGATACAAGACACTTACAAAGGTTAAATTCAACTCAGTCCTTTAAGAGTGTTCTGCAAGCCCATAGCTTGCAATTAAATAATTGTCACCTTCAGAAATGAAAAGTTGACATTGAAGTGCTCTGTTCAGCAGCTACAATGGCTTCTGTAGCTGAATAATCAGGGCTTGCCTTTAGAGGTGGACAGAGTAGGTACAGATGCTTTAGGGAGCAAGTGAAGATCCCTTTTCACGACTGGTTCTGCAAGAGCAGCATTTTAAAACTGCCCGGATTTCTTTTCAGGTGTGATTTTTCACACCTTTAGAAGATTTACTTGGGTTAGTGAAGATTTATTTGCTCATAGTTGGCTCATACAGTCTCTTGTGATTCTCCTTGAGCTAAGTCCAGTCTAGTTCCACGAGCTGGCTGATTACAGTTGAATTCACTCATTACTTCAAGTGACGTTTGGGAGACATGTCTGGGCAGCCTTTTTTTGGCCATTTGAATGGATGTTCCAATTTGCCACAAAATTTAAAATATTACAACTTCATGTTATGACACATAACTTGTCCTCAATCTTCACCTCAGTTTTGTTTTGCTCAATCTGGACATAAATTGTCAATTAAATGCAGCGCATGTATCTAAGGTTACTTCATAACAGCAGAAGGCAAATTCATGTTCTTGAAATTTCCATTCAAGGCCACTAGCCCAGAAAGCAAATGGTTGGACCCATGAACTTTCATTTCTAGAAGTGGCAAATTGTTCTTAATTTACTTTTCAATTCTGTCTTTTCTTCACAATTAAGACAAGCTTTCTTTCACTCTCTTGCTGTGCCTAATTTTACTCTAATTCACACTATTTTCTTTCACTGCATTCCTCAGTTTATTTTTGATCATTAATGGTTGAGGAGTTACATTGTTGCTGATATTTTCGGATGTCTCAGATGCCCTGTCATCCTTAGTATCCAGTTATCAGCTTACACTTTAAGCAACTTAGATGTCAAAAATGTGTCAAGATGAAGGGTGAGGGCAATTCTTCATGTATGAGGTGTTGCTGCAAGATACCTTGCAGTTGTAAAACCTATGTCATTAAAAATTCACACTTACAAGCTCATCAATTGAGCTTTTCTGCAGCACTGGAGTTTCACCTTATTCTACACCAGTCTATATGAATAGTTGTTATGACACTTCATGTTGCAGAGCAAGATCACTCAAGCATAAGAACAAATGTGTAAATCCTGTCACTCATATCTCTTTTACGAATGTAAAGTAATTTTACATTACAAGCTTTAGAACGAGATTCTTTGGAATAAAGTTAAAAGTGGTTCAAGTCACAGGAGGTCAGGTGGTTCCTCTAAGTTGCACATGAAATGCCAGATAAAGTTTCCTTTCTGCATTAAAGTAAATTTGTGAACTGTGTTGCATGGTAACTAGTTTTGATGGACAAATGACACTTCTGATAAACCCGACTTTCACTGTTCGAGATCAGCAACAATTTAAGCACACACAATGTGTAAAGATTGATTTGCACGAGGTTTGTAGTTTTCCTTTGAACCTAAACTCAAATGTATTCAATTTCTGGTGTTCAACGAATTTTAGACTTTCGATTGTTTGCCTACTATGATAATGGAGCAAGGTAGGGGTGAAAGCAGTCACCTGGTAAGCCTTCACATCTTCACAGTATTATACACAAGTCAGAATTATCTTTTCCTGTGATGATAACTGGACTTCACTTCAAATTAAAGTTTTCTGAGCATCTCACCAGGCTCCTCTGTCCATATAACTAACCAGACTGTGGCATTTGGGGTAGGATTTTCCATCCTGACCATTTCCCCAATGTCAAGTTTCTATCCCAAGAATAATCACCTAACATGATTTTCCAAGGACCAAGCAATTAGTGACCACTTAGAGAGTCTGCCAATTCTTTTTATGTTACTGGGAGGACCACTGGAAACCTCTGTGACACTTAAACAATGGAAGTCAGCTGTTGCATGTAAAGGGACTGAACTGGGGTGGGAAAAGGTTTGATAGGCTCTATTAGCTATAGCCCACTTTCAGGAGTGTAACCATTTTGAATGTGAACTGTCCTGCTCAAAAATAGCTGGTTTGGGGAAATTCCAGGTCCACTCACTTTCCTATCCATTTCATCCTGTGGCCAAAATCATGCCCTTGGAATACAATAACTGCGAAGGATAGGAGTTCCCTTTTCCTTTGGGAAACTTAAAGTTTATTGGTCTCAAGCAAGAAGCAAGTTGATTCAGGCAAAAGACAACCAGGAAACTGAATCCTCGCTGCTTGGAACTCCTAAATATCATTCGAAGCATTGACAATATGTGTTGAGTGAGCTGAAGTTCATACACAGATCACAAACGCAAGCAAAACTGAGTATCAGTGTAAAGCAAACACTCTGCCCTCAAAGAACCACAACAATCAAAGAAGTTGAATTATTGATCTGTGCTAAAGTTCAGGTAAAAAGTGAGGTCTGCAGATGCTGGAGATCAGAGCTGAAAATGTGTTGCTGGTTAAAGCACAGCAGGTCAGGCAGCCCAGTTTCCTCATTTCCCCTCCCCCCACCTTGTCTCAGTCGATTCCCTCGAACTCAGCACCGCCCTCCTAACCTGCAATCTTCTTCCTGACCTCTCCGCCCCCACCCCACTCCAGCCTATCACCTTCACCTTGACCTCCTTCCACCTATCACATCTCCATCGCCCCTCCCCCAAGTCCCTCCTCCCTACCTTTTATTTTAGCCTGCCTGGCACACTCTCCTCATTCCTGATGAAGGGCTCTGGCCCGAAACGTTGAATTTCCTGTTCCTTAGATGCTGCCTGACCTGCTGTGCTTTAACCAGCAACACATTTTCAGCTCTGTGCTAAAGTTCAGCCAAGAACCTACAATGCGTCCCATATCTTTTGATTGACACCGAATTGACTCTTCCCTATCATTTTATTGGTCAGTGCTTCTAGATTGTAGTAGTTATTTGCTGCCATATTTGAGGAGGAATTGACAGTAATGCAATGTGGTGCTATATCAGTGACGATAATATGGCAGAACAGACTAGATGGGCTGAATGGCTGAATTCTGCTCCTATAACTTATGATCTAATATGTTTTAGTTATGTGCCGCTCATGATTGAATAGCAGGCAGAATATATACAAGCTACACAGCATTCGCAAATGTACCCTCACTCGTAACTGGATGTTTTGACAATTTTGACACTTGTTGACAAAATGGCACTTCTTAACACTTTGATAGGTCTTGACAAATCAGACAGTTTCAAGGTGTTTACACATAATCCTCTCCCTAGTTCACAATACCAAAGGATGTCTGATCTCCACCCCCAAGATGACCTGGACCATATCCTCATGGTCACCTCAAGGGGTAACCTGACTATCCAAGCTATTCAAAAGAAATATATTCACAATAGATCTACTGTAATAATCAGCCAACAGGGATTTCAAAGTCCCACTTAGATGGCCAGCTGCCTCCAGGAGCTGTGCATTTGGGAAATATGGCCAACCATCAACCCTACCCCACGAAGATTAGAAAAGCTATGTTCTTGACTGAACTCATGTTCTCAACAGCTTCTAGCATTTTCACCACTTTGAAGTTACTCTCCGTCACGGAAAAAATAAAAGCCTTAATGCTGCAGTTTATATTTTAGATTAAGAAGAATAGGGCCCAGACAATTTGTCTAATAGTAATATTGCAGACTACCTGAAGTCTACCTGAATGTTTATCATGTCCTGAGTACAAGGAAAATAACATGAAGCACCCACAGAAATGCTTCAAAATGTGATTTAGTGGAAATCTGTCAATGAATAAGGTCTTTCAGGAGTGAGTTCATTTAGTTTCAATTCTCAGTACAGAAGCTACTTTGTCAATGAAAAGCCAAGAAGGAATAAGCCTTGTGCAGAGTGGTGAGACCAGATTTTGTTGTGCAGGCAAATAAATAATCTCCTAGAGGTGAAAATGATTCCATGTGGGGAACATGGAATGGAGACCAAAATTATTGCTTTGACTAATCATGAATTCAGGCTCTATTTGTCTGAACAAATTATTGGAACCAACCTTTAGATATCATTTCCAGCTAACCCCTCCATTTACTTCTATTCCACATGTCTTCAAATATGATTAGCCCTATTGTCTGGTAATGAGATGAAATATTCAGTTTACTCATTCAGCCCATCAGCAACATATGTGTTATTGGTGAAGTCAGACTTTATCTCCATGTAGATAAAACCATTGCCAGAGCTAAGGCAATGATAGCAAAGAACAAAGAAAATTTACAGCCCAGGAACAAGCCCTTTGGCCCTCCAAGCCTGAGCCGATCCAAACGTACTGTCGAAACCTGTCGGTCAATTCCTAAGCATCTGTATCCCTCTACTCCCCACCCACTCATGCATTTATCCCGACACATCTTAAATGAATCTACCATACCTGCCTCTACCATCTCTACTGACAACGTGTTCCAAATGCCCACCACCCTCTCTGTGAAGTTCTTGCCGCGTGTGTTCCCCCTTAAACTTTCCACCTCTCTCCTTGAAAGTGTGACCTATCGTTATTGAATCCTTCAACCTGGGAAAAAGCTTGTCTCGATCCACCCTGTCTATACCCTTCATGATTTTGTAAACCTCAATCAGGTCCCCCCTCAATCTCCTATTTTCTAATGAAAATAAACCTAACCTACTCAACCTCTCTTCATAGCTAGCACCTTCCATACCAGGCAACATCCTCGTAAACCTTCTGTGCACCCTCTCCAAAGCGTCCACATCCTTTTGGTAATGTGATGACCAGATCGAGTGAAGCATTCCAAAATTGAATATGTTTTATGCGCAAAATCACATTGACAAAGATTAACTGCAACAACAAAGCTTTCCTTGTAAAAACTGAAAGAACTGTGGATGCTATAAATCAGAAACTGAAACCAAAATTCCTGCACATGCTCAGCAGGTCTGGCAGCATCTATAGAGAGAAATCAGAATTTTAATTCCTTCTTCAGAACCTTAAGCTTCCTTTGTAATTTTTCACCTTTCAGAAGGACCTGAATTTTCTTTCCATCATTTCTTTTCACAAATGTCTATTTGGGATCAACTGTCGATATCTCGGTTATAATGGGCTAAAGCTTTCTTTGAGATAATGGCAGCTGGAAAGAAGGAGTTGAATCAATGCATTGGGTTTTTCTGCAAGGACAGCTGCATGTTGACCATGTATATCTTTATTAATGCAGGAAATGCGTCAACAGATTCATGGAGTCAGGACTAGGGTGTGAGCGGCAAATCTCCAGAACTCGCTACTTTATGTCAACATACTCTTTGCTTTGCACAAATTGCATCTCACAATCAACCTTCCCATTTTCTTAAAGAACATGGATTTGCACATTTATTACCACTTCATTCTTGACAGTGTGTTAAATCTGCTAATTATTATTGTAATTATCCTTTATAACATCTTTTTTTTATTGAGAAAGGTTTTTATTTTTTACATCTTACAGAAGTATAAGAGGTAGTATAACATGCATATGTTACAAAAACATTAACAATAAAATACCGACTACTCTACAAAGCAAATCAAAACTATCACAAAGGTACAGAACAATCTTTCCGCATTACAATTTGATAAATAATTGAACTTAACAAATTAGTTTAAATTAACTTTAATTGTAATAGACCAATCTAACGTAACTTAGATTAAGTCAAATTAGATAAAATCAACTTAAGTTAAATTAAATAACACCACCCGACACACCCCCCACCAAGACTCCCATCCACGGGAGCATCAGTTATTAAACCCGTATTTATTTCAGTTTTTTCCCCTCAAGGCCCCCAGACCACTAAATCCAGCTTTCGTATCTATACAAAGGCCTGGGTCAATATGGCTGACAAGTCCATGTGTATGTAGTTTAAAAAGGGCCAGCACGTCTTGTAGAATACTTCCGTTTTCTGGTGCACCACATTCATAAGAAAATCCAGGGAACGTGCTCCATCATGAATCTACGCCACCCCATGAGACCTGGGGGTTTATTTGAAGTCCAGCTCCTCCTTGCACTATACGTAAGAATGTTGAATAATCTCTTCCTGTATTCATCCAGTGAAGGCAGATTCGGCAGTCCCAAAAGGAGGGATACCAGATCTACCTTAACTTCAATTCCCAGGATCCCCGCCACCTCACTCACTATGGCACTCCAGTACCTCCGGATCTTACAGCACAGTCTCAGACAATGTGTGAGAATGCAGGTGCTTATTTTACATTCAAGGCACCCTGGAGATTCTCCTTTCTTGAATGTTGCTAATCGCTCCAGGGCCATATGGGCTCTGTGGAGAATCTTCAGTTGTGTAGCCTGTGCTTTATTGCATATCGAGAGCTTTTTCACATTTTCCCATATGTCCTCCCGTGCTTCAGACCAAATTTCCATCCCTAGTTCCTGACCCAAAACCCAAAAAGGATATTGGCAACCCCCTCCCAACGCTGAAGATTTTGTTTTATCCTTTTAAACAATTGCACAAAGTTAGCTCTGTACAGCTGGTGGAAAGTGGCAGTAATAAAAATACCCAAGTAAAGCAAACCATTCTGTGACCACCGGAAAGGAGGTTGTCCTCCAGGTCAGGCACTCCCACCAAGCCCCCCCCCCACTATGGACATGGCTTCTGGTTTTGTAAAGATAATTTTATACCCCAAGAGTATGCCAAATAAATTAATCTTTTGTATTAACTGGGGAAGAGAGTGTTCCAGGTTAGTCAAGGAGAGAAGAACATCATCAGAGTAGAAAGTGGTTTTGTGCTCTCCCATTCCTCACTTTGGGGCAATTATTTTAGAGTCCT
The DNA here is from genome assembly GCF_020745735.1 of Hemiscyllium ocellatum. Classification (NCBI taxonomy): domain Eukaryota; kingdom Metazoa; phylum Chordata; class Chondrichthyes; order Orectolobiformes; family Hemiscylliidae; genus Hemiscyllium; species Hemiscyllium ocellatum. Next base: position 43,637,594 of record NC_083408.1, read on the forward strand.
CCTGAACTGCCAGTGGTTCGATTACTGAGGTGAATAGCAGCAGCGAGAGAGGACACCCTTGTCAGCTGCCTCTCCCAATGCTAACATTATCTGATTTTACTCCCTTCATATGGACCGCCATCATAGGCTCGTTCTACAGCACTGCCACTCACCCAGCAAAAGCAACCCCAAAGCCAAGATACAGCCACTCCACGTGGTCAAATGCCTTTTCCGCTTCCAAGGAGACCACCAAGTCTGGAATTGACCTCTGCTGACATACCTGTACTGTATTGAACACTCTCCTGATACTATTGAAACAGCTACAACCCTTAATAAAACCCGTCTGCTCTTCCTTTATGATGCTGGGCAATACATTCTCCAATCTCAAAGCTAGCCTTTTAGACAGGATTTTAAAATCTACATTCAGCAGTGAGATAGGTCTATACGAGGCACAGTCCTCAGGACCGTTTCCTCTCTTTTTAGAATAAGAGAGATATTGACCTCCCTAAAAGAGGGCGGAAGGCAGTCCTGGCTGAATGAGTGATTGTACATCCCCAATATTGGCTCAGTCAACATGTTTATGAACTTCCTGTAGAACTCGCTCGGAAACCTGACCAGGCCAGGTGTTTTGCTACCTTGGAGCTGCCTCACCGCCTCTTGTATCTCTTGTATTGTTAAGGGTGCATTCAAAAGAGAGGCTTGCTCTGCATTTATACCTGGAAGGTCCAGATTCTCAAAAAAGGATTCCATCCTTGCTACTCCATCCTCACAGCCCTCCAACTGGTATAACTCTGCATAAAATTTCCTGAATATTGTATTAATCTTCTTAGACTCACAAGTGATAGAGCCAGTTCCCGCCCTAAGCATCACTTTACTTAGGTTATGGCGCAGAACCCAGCAGAGCAGCCCCATTAGATTGGATCATCTTGGACTCCCCCTGACATCATGATTGTTAAGCTGTACTAATCATACCTTTTGGCTCATAAAACTTACAATTTAAAGTCTTCCGTCTTATTCATTCATGTAGTTAGTAGTTGTTTGGAATTTTTAAAATGTCAAATTGTATGTTTTTTGCTTTTACTTTTCCCTTTTGTCTCTTTTATTTCTCTCAAACCAATCTTGCAGTCCTTTGCCTTACTTATCTCTGATCCTTCAGTTTACTGTAGCCTTTTCTCTGTTATTGGCTTATCACTGGACCAGTAATCCATAGACCAAGCCTAATATTCAGTAGAAATGGCTTTTAATCTGATTGTGGCAGCTTGGTGAAATTTGAATCCAGATTTTTTTGTTAAAACCTAACCTAATGACAACTATGTAACCACTGCTGATTGGTTGAAAACCTTTCTGGTTCATTGATGTCCTTTAGATAAGCAAATCTGCCACCCTTACCTGATCTGGCCTACATGTGACTCTAGACCCACAGCATTGTGGTAGACTCCTAACTTGCCATCTAGGAAATTAGGGATGGGCAGTAAATGCTGGTCCAGCTGACAATGTTCACAGCTCATGAGTGAATAAATAAACCTTCTATTTTCATGGTGTTGAGTTGGATTGTACTAGAATGGGGTGGTTAGGTGGCCACTGTTTCTTACACTTTTGACTGACCCTTCATATCAAACAGTTTGAAAAACAATTTGCTGGTGTTGGGGTGAGTCCTGGATGGAGGCCATCATGTGCAGACAGTGTGGTCGAGTGTTCTGGGGCTGGCAGGCAGAGACTCATGTTGGAGGCAGCTTGGAACTTAAGTTATTTTGTAGTCACTTTTTATTATCCTTTTAGACTTTCTAAATTCTATTCACATGCTTACTTTTTTAAACTCTGTAAGAACACTTAAAGTATCTGTACCTAGGTGGCACCGAGAGGCGACATTACAAAGGTGACAATAAAGGTGAAGCTACTTCTGTGAAAATCACACTTCCTGAAGAAGATAGATGCAGGTTCTACTGGTAAGACAGTAAAGTATTTAAGGTGAATGATGTGATTAAGGCAGAGATTCTTGAACTTGCTTTTGGTAAGACTCCCTTGAAAATTCTTGCCTCTTGTAGTGCCCTCTCTTTTTAAGAATGGTGAGGTGGTACTGGGGGTGGGTGGGGTGTGGTGATTGGAATTGGTTTTTGCCAGCAGCATGAAATAGGCGAACATGATTGAGCATTTTGCTTTCTTCCATGAATTCCATTGGTTGAAGATGTTATAAATGGGAAGCCAGCTTGGGTAGCCTTTTTTCTCAAATGGCAACTAACAGTTTCAGCCCTCGCCCATGCCCACCTGTGTAATTTTACACAGACTACGAGGAGTCTATAATCTCGCTAAAACAAAGAGTGATATAAATAACACAGAACCAGCAGCAAATAATTGGATAAACTTGTGCATATAAGAGAGCTTGATGATTCACTCTTACCTCAGTGAGTGGGATGAGCCTGTTTGCTCGCGCACAACCTCTGGAATCTAATGATTTTTATCCTTATTTTGATGTAAGTAATTGAAGCAAATCTCACATCCCACAGGCATGTCAAGACAAAAGTGGACAAGGATTACTGTAACTCTTTGAGGCAACTCAAAGGAGTTATTTTTAAATTACAATTGAGAACTGGCCAAAATGGTTTTGAAAGTAATAAAACAATGTTTTTTTTCTCCTATATGCACGGTTACTTGTGGATAATCAATAATTTGGCATGTTCAGAAATGGACAGGGGTTTGGGTGATAGTAAATATTAAGTCATCATAGTGGTATGTGGGACCAAAGGGATTGAGTGGAGGGCATTAGTCTGCCTAAGTTACCTTGGGTGGGGCATGTGGACGGTGAAGGGGGATGAGGGACTAGAGGGATGTTTTACAATTCTTCCCTTTTGGAGAAGTGAGATCCCTTCTGAGTCTGGTCCCGGGACGGCATTGGTGGAGGCAAGGCATCCTTTGCAGTTGTGAGGTTGCATGCTTGTTCGTAAAAAGTACATGGGCTCACTGGGGCCAGCAAAGTAGTCATGAAACTATGAAGAAAAAAAATTGAGGCTAAACAAAATATTTCAGATTGTATGTGGACATAAAACTGTGATACAATTTATGCTGCATAACTCATGTTCCAAATTATAATTTTCACAAGGTTGTGTTTAGTGGTGGACAGCTTCAACTGCTTATTCAATGTTTGCTAACATAATGGTTACAGTCATAATTGGAATGTTTGCTTACATAAATCATTTAGCACATTAATTAAATGTTTGCTTACATAATGGATTAGTTGACACAATTTCACTGTATTGCATAAATCTTGTAACAAAAACGTTTTTTTCAATAGAGATAGACTGATAATTTTGTTTTCTGTCAGAATGTCTCATGGGTTCCTTACCCATAAGACCTCCTTGGCCTATATGTCTACAATATTGTGATTGTGCCTGGTTGTTAGTCTGTCTCATGCGTATAAGCTACGCACACAAGAAGCACTTGGTTTACTGTAACTTTTGATTCATAACATGTCATGTGTTTTACCATTTTAAGTAGACTAACCAGCATAATTAACCAAACCCAGATGAGTGATTGACTATTATACCATTATCAGTAACATGACATGGTGAACAGCAGTGTAAAATATTGTGCTAATGAAACCTTTCATTCTTGACCAATATGAAAAAACGTTCATCTACAGGTAGAACATATGCTCGATAGTCTTAAATTGTGCTAAAGCGCATAAGACAAACCTCGATACCTTTTATTCATCGCAGCATTAAAGAGCGCTAAAAGGAAACACTTGTTAATAGACATACAAGCACCCACAAGAGCCAATTCTAACTCATTTGAGAAAGTCACGTGATGAGGGTTTGTACCAGATCAGGAGCAAACAAGATGAGGTTGAAGGCATTTGCTCAATACATCCACAGAATTCCCTATTTAAATTGAGAGACAGCAGACTCCTACCAGAATTTAAATGTTTAAGCTATATTCAGAGTTATGGTCTCTAGATTCCGGAGTGCCCACTGCCTAAAAAATAAGCCATTAAATTTGTTTAGTAATTAAAAACTGAAGGCTACACAGACTTAACAGCTGAAGAGCTAAATGTTCCCTTGAAGAAGTGGATCACATGAGAAGGCTTGTTCAGCGTCAGCTTGAACTTTGTATTCAATGACAAGAATTCACATCACTTAGACAGAAGAGAATCCATGGGCCACTTTCCTAGCAGATGTACAGAAAAGGATCCATTATGTGATTTTCCAGAAGGGAAAGTAGCAAAAAGAATTGTTGAATTGGTGATTGTATCCTTATTCATGGCAGCTTTTCAAGAAGGTTTGATAGAAAAACAAAAGACTTATACAGTTGACGAGCTATCAAAGGGTGGGCAAAATTCGAAATGCAGTCGCTGAAGCTTATAGTTCCGATTACAAGCTTAAGCAGTTGACACAATCACTAGAAAACCTAAGTATAACAAGACATGTGGATGTTGTGACATTCTGTATGCACCAAGGAAATATCCAGCTTCAATCAGTTTTGCAAGGCATGTAGAGGAAATTGTCACAGAGAGGCAGTACACTAGACCAAACACTAATGCAACTCTATAGAATTGTGCACTGACCCAAGCAGTCGCTTAAAGCTACAAGAAAGACCATCAAATATTCCCACCAGAGTTGGTTGTAGGAAGTGATTGACAAACCAGAATCTGATGACTACAAGTGGAGAACACATTTTACACTGAAAATCTCATGGAAAACATCAATGTCATCAAAACGGCCAAAGTGTTTTCAAAACTGCTAATTACCATTCCTCGGACAATTAGTTATTGTCATTGATTTAACATTGTCACAAGAGCAAATTCCAGCATACCACCTCTGAATTCATATATCCACAGACAGGCAAAGACATGAGAAAATGTACAAAAGGTCAAACTTCCAGCATACCACAGTTCATCATAGAATAGAATAGTCTTTATTGTCCAACATCAATTGTATGTAATTCAACAGCACTAAGAAATTCAGCTCTGCCATTCATTAAGATTATGGCCAATCTGCCTAGACCTCTTCTTTCGTGGCAGCTTGTAATAGCCTTCAACTATTCTATTTCAAAAACAATCTATCTCCTCTTTAAATACAATGTGATCTAACCTCCACAACGCTCTGGAGTAAGAAATGCCAGACATCCACTAACTTCTGAAAGAAGGAATTCTTTCGCATTTCACTCTTAAATGAGTGTCCTCTTATTCTGTAATTATGTTCCTTAGCTTGAGATTCAGTCACTAGTGGCGATGACTTCTCAACAGCTAAGCTGTCAAGCCCCTTCTGAATCTTGTATGCTTCCATAAGATCATCCCATATTCTTCTAAACTCTAATAAATAAAGGCCAAAACTATTTCGCCATTCTTGATCCCTCAATCCCTTAATCCCAGGAACCATCCTAACAAATCTCTTTTTGAGCTGTCTCCAATGCCAGTACACCCTTTCTTGATATGGGGACCAAAACAGGACAGAATAATACAGAAGCAATCCCACCTACACCCTGTACAACTATAACAATTCTTCCCTACTTTCAAACTCCAAGCCCCAAGTATTAAAGCCAAAATTCCATTGGCCTTCTTAATTGCTTCCTTTATTTGTATGCTAACTTCTTGTGTTCATGCACAAAAATACCCAGATCACCCTGCACTGTGCTTTTTGCAAGTATCACACAAGTATAGTCAACCTGACTGGCCGTCATGGATGTTCTACAACAAAGCCACCAATAGACTAGCAATTTCAAGTATCCCAGTTATATTGTGTGATCTCACACAAGTCACAGCCCATGGATCAATCAAACATCAGAAACACAACTGACACTGCAGCGTATTCAAGAAACATATGTAGAATATGAGAAAAGAGCCAAGCAATTCACTTGCTTTTGAATTAGTGCAACTAACCCTCAACTCCCTGCTATGGACAGAGAGGTGTACATTCAAAGGACAGTCATCTCAACTTGAGAATACAGTTTCTGAGATAATGAAGTCTTTAGGCAATACCTCCACTCAGCACACAAAGATGGTTAAAAATCACACAACACCAGGTTATAGTCCAACAGCTTTATTTGGAAGCACTAGCTTTCGGAGCATGCTCCTTCATCAGGTGGTTGTGTCACACAATCACCTGATGAAGGAGCAGTCCTCTGAAAGCTAATGTTTCCAAATAAAGCTGTTGGACTATAACCTGGTGCTGTGTGATTTTTAACTTTGTATACCTCAGTCTAACACCGGCATCTCCAAATCACAAAGATGAATAAAGAGCTGAAGGAGAAAGAAAAGAAGCAAATGAACTGGAAGTTTTGCATTATCAATCCAATAAAAGTCCTACTGGATTACAGGAAAATTTGGTGCAACCTGCACATAAAAAAGATCAGGCTCAGCGGGAGCAGCTACAGAAACATTGGCTTGAGCTTAAAGCAATGCTGGAGAAAATGGCAGGCCTAATATTGTGACTCTGCCTGGCAGTTATCCTCTTTGGATAAGCAAGCTGTACACACAGAGAAATCTGATGGTTTACTATAACATCTTCTGCATTACTCAGAATGTGTTTTACTGTTTTAAATAAACCAATGCATGGAATTTATTGTTCCCCATTAAGCAAATGATTATTAGATCATTAACATCACAGATAATAGGTAGATTGTCTTAGAAAGGGTATTAGGCAGGAGTATGAGTTGAAATTGGACACTGAGCTGGCATAGGATCTATAAAGGTTGATGGGATAATTGAAGGCATATGGGTAAGAAGAGTCTATTGAGTTGGATTGATTGACATGGGCACGTCAAGGATGATGGAGGTTGAGTAAATGGACATAGGATGGCATAGTGAGTTGTTTAACCATGCAGGGTGCATACATGGGCATGGATCGGCACAGATGGAGCATGAAGAGTGAAGAAGTGAAATTACAGGGATGTTCATAGAGGCATACAGCACAGAAACAGATCCTTGAGTCCAACCAGTCCATAACTAACTAGTCCCACCGGCCCATATCGTCTAAACCTTTCTTATTCATGTATCCATCCAAATGTATTTTAAACATTGTAATTGTACCCACATCCACCACTTCCTCAGAAAATTCATTCCACACTTGAGAACCACCCGCTGTGTAAAACATTTGCCCTCGTGTCTCTCCTTTCATCTTAAAAATGTGCATCCTAATCTTGAAATTCCCCATTTTAGGGAAAAGACTTCAGCTATACCTCTCTTTACTTTATTAGCTACTATCAAGTCACCTCTCAACCTCCTACGCTCCAGTGAAAAAAGTCCCAATCTATCCAGCCTTTCTTTATAACTCAAACCCTCCATACCCGGCAACATCCTGGTAAATCTCTTCTGAACCCTCTCCATCTTAATAATATCCTTCCTACAACTGGGTGACCACAGAACTGGACACAGTGTTGTTTCAGTCTTTATTTTTAAACATTGAACATCATGCTGCAGCCTTGAAGCAGCTTCCAGCCCACCCCATGTTGGGAAATGGGTCAGTTTCTTCAGCACTTCCTGGGTCAGCCAACCCAACTTCCAATGCAGCCTGCCACCTTAAAACTTGGAAATATCAGTGGCCATTTTAAAAACTTGTATACTTCTGTTTTGTGCAAGTAATGAACATCAAGCCGTAATTAATAACTGGATGGAGATTTGCTCGCTGAGCTAGAAGATTCATTTCCAGACATTTCGTCACCTTACTAGTTAACATCTTCAGTGAGCCTCTGGACAAAGCACTGCTGGTGTTTCCTGCTTTCTATTTATACATTTGGGTTTCCTTGGGTTGGTGATGTCATTTCTTGTGGTGACATCATTTCATATGATGATGTCACTTCCTGTTCTTTTTCACAGGGGGTGGTAAATGGGATCCAAGTCAATGTGTTTGTTGATAGAGTTCCAGTTGGAATTTTCATGCATATCTCTGTTAGGCTTGTCCTAGGATGGATCTGTTGTCCCAGTCAAAGTGGTGTCCTTCCTGATCTGTATGTAAGGATACCTAGTATGGTGACAAAATATCTGAAAATGAACCTTCCAGCTCAGTGACCAAACATATATCCAGAACCTTAACCTGAGCTACAAATCTTCTCAAAACTCACTAAGTTAATAACTGTTTAAAACTTACAGAATAATGACAGCTACAACATAACACTTCAAGTTTACTTCCAAAATTAGTTTCAAATGCTTATTTTTTTAATGGACACAAGAGTAATAAGGTCAAACTTAATCAGCTCCATCCATCCAACCTTTGTGTTAGACATTAATCTTGCATTGAAATTCTTTCACATACAACCTAACATTAAGTTCTCAATAAATTTTGTGTGCAATAAGACTTAACATTCACTTATTAAAAATTTATAAATTACATGACCACTAGACCTAGATTGTTTTTTTTGTTCATGCTTAATTTGATGAAATATTAAAATAGTTGCAAGTAATAAAATCAGATTGTCTTACTCCTTATAAATAATAAATCTGAATTTGTTTCTGAAGGGGGTCTGCTCCATTCATTAGTGTTATATCAGGCTTGAGTCCATTACACTTCGCACAGCTGTGATATTTGATTGGGCAACTTGTCAGTTTATGCCTGTCCTTATAAATTAGGGTTATCCAGGCAAGTGTATCATTACAATTTTAGTGTCACTTGGGACTTTGTTTTTAACCTCTCTAGCCTTGTTTCTAAATTATTTCCACATGACATATTCAGGGATTTTCTCTCTTGCTTGTAGGCATTTTTTATTTCACTCGCAAATGCTAATTTATAGCCTAATGGAAGATACCTAAGTTGGGCTATGTGAGTGACACTAAGGAGAATTATTTGTACAATCAGGGTTCACAAGTAATTTGAACATGACTGTCCACACAGCATGTTCTGGATTAAGCCCTTATGGTTTTTGGTTGTGAAAAGCAATCCTTCCTGGGTCACACTCTTAATGATTGCATGTGTGACGCATTCAATCCATGAAACTCAGATCATTTTAATGAGCTGTGTGCCTGTGCAGTTATGAAGTTACAGAGTTGCACTACTTGACAACTTCTGAAGCTCATATTCTCCACCTGTCACTTACTCAGAGTCAGACTCACTCAACTGAGTGCAAAAATGTGGCCAGTTTTTGCACAGCTGTCAGCATCAAGAAAATTGTCACCGCATATGATCGAAAAGAGTGTGATGGTTTGAAAACCTATTTTAAAAAAGAACATGGAGCCATGTTTATTTTCTTGTGGGAACTGCACCAGGATAAATTAAGTGTTGCAAATAAGTTGCAAGATTGACGCTTGACATGTTGAATTGTTCTTATTGAAGGAAGAATCATGGTAATCATGGGTAACATTTGGTAAGTGAAAGGAAAAGCAGTCATTGCAGTCTATAAAATGTCTTCACATAAGTAATTTAAATGGAAGCCTGTCTGCCTGGGGTGGCTGATGGTAAACATCCCATCATGTTATTTGCAGAAGAGAAAAGTTTATCTTGTATCATTTGACATTTCCCTGGTAAAGCCTGCAAGGTGGTCATTTGTTCATTTGTGGGACCTCGTGTGCATTTTAAATAACTTATTTGCCCTGCCAGATCAAGGTTTCACTTGGGAATAGAAACCCATTGTCTGTGAAATATGTTAAGATGTCCTGAGAATGCATTAGGCACTGAAGAAATAAATATTATTTCTTCTCCCTTACAAGTTGTTTTATTCTCCTTCTTAGCAATTTTTTTTGCTTCAATTCAAAATAAGAATAACTTTAATTTATGTAGAAATTTTAAAGCAGTACACTGTCCCAAGGAAATTGACAGGAGTGCTGTTTGTTTTATTCATCACATTGCATGCTTAAGAGCTTGTATTGGGTGGGGGGGATTGAAGCCCTTGTCTTCAGTCCCTGCTGCTGATTTAGTTTCCCAGTCGCTGTTTCAATTCCTCTCCCTGGCAACAGAAGCTGAGCTAGAGTGCTTGCAATCTTGGGTGTTATGTTTGACCATGAGTTGATTTCCCAACCGCACATATGTTCCATCACCAAGGCTGCCTACTTCTATCTCTATATGGTTCAACCTTGATCCACCCTTAGCACATCAGGCAATAGAATAGTCAGGTATGCATTTGTTGTCTCTAGACTTCATTATTCCAACACTCCCCTGGTCAGTCTCTTATCTTCACCTTGCATAAACTTGTATTCATCCTAAACTCTACTCGCTGTATCCTAACTTGCAACAAGTTTTGTTGAACAATCAACTCTATGCTTGCTGACCAACTCAAGATAAGGAAGGCTGAGCGCATGGAAGGACTTGAAAACAAGGGTCAGAATTTTAAGGTCAGGGCATTGAACCAAGAGCCAGTGTAAGTTACTGAGCACAGGGTAATGAGTAAACGCAATTGAGTGTAACTTAGGACATAAGCTGCAGATTATATTCAAGTCAATGAACTTTTATTAATTTTTTTATCTCTTACTTATATGACGTGAAATGTTAATAATTGACTTCTTGCAATTCCTCACACCATTTGATCTGCTAGGTCTCATAAGTAACACTAGATGGAGCACCATAACAAAAGTAAGAAAACAGAGTAAGTGACTATTTAATATATGTAAAAGAAAAGCCAGTCTGGAAAAGGATTGTATTATTGACGTAAATAAGCAGAATTGCTATGTGACACAATAACAACAACATGTGCTCATATAGCAACTTTATTGTCATGGAGCATTCCAAGGCATTTCACAGGAGCATGATAAAACAAAGTGTAACAAAGAGTCATATGAGATACTAGGTCAGGTGAGCAAAACCTTAATCAAAGAGGTAGTGGTCTTCAAACAGCACACTAAAGGAGGAAAGTAAAGTGAAGAGTAATGGGGAAAAATCCAGAGCTTGAGGCCAAGACAACTGAAGGCCTGGCCACTTAAGATAGCACCATTACACTTGGGAATTCAGTAGATACTGGAAATAGACCATCTCAGATTTCAGAGAGAATTGTGGCCTCGAAGTATTTACAGAGATAGGGAGAGACAAGGATATGGAAGGGTTTGAAACAAAAATGGGAATTTTAATGCCAAGGTGTCATTTGTCTGGGAGCCAACCTGGCTGGGAGTTTTTAATTTTTCACACTTTATCTGAGCCAAATCTACATTTTGATATTAAAATTGCTCCCAACGTCACAAGAACAGAGTAAGACACCAAATCCAAATATGCAAAATTCTATGTACTTTTGAAAATTTTACATGTGTTCCTTGTTTGATTCAATAACTGTAATCATGGCATCAGTTTTTTTTAAAATTTGTTCATGGTTGTGGGTGTGGCCAGCATGTAAAGCCCATCCCTAATTGCAAGAGCCATTTCAGAGGGCTCTTAACAGTTAACCACATTGCTGTCCACCTGGAGTCATGTGTAGATCAGACCAAGTAAGGACCACAAATTTCTTTCCCTAAAGAAACATTAGTGAATCAGATGGGTTTTTACAACAATAGTTATGCGGTTGCCAATGGCCGACATTTAATTTCAGGCTTTTATTAAAGCTATCTGCCATGGTGGGATTCAAGAACATGATGTGGGGTCTGAATGACCAGCACAGTTATGTTATAATAATGACATTAACTCCCATTCAGTTAAATAATATTGTATGCGTTCAATGGGTATTGAATTATGCTAATCAGAGGTCCAGAAAATTGTATGAAGGTAGTTCCCTTTAACTCAAACAAGCAGTAGGCTGCTCTATGTTGACATGTCCAATGTCTTTTTGTCTTCATTGTTTTCTTCAATGGGCGAAACTTCCTTGAGCTACTTCAAGCGACATGATGAATATTTTTTGCTTGAAAGCACCGAGGACAATACATCTACAAGGAAGTGAATAAATCAAACGGTCTCTAAGACTCATCCATCATTTTTTTTCGCAAAAGAGAATTTAACTGCAATAATAGCCGATAGAATCCACTGTTTGACATGAAATATGGAACTTGATCCACCATTAAATATTAACTGGAAATAGAAGAAAGATGTCACTTGTAAACATTAGATATACTGACCACTTTTAGATGATGGTGCATGTCAGAATGTCAAAAATGTAGGTAGCACTATTAAGGTACTTTTGGTTAATAAACCATTTGAAAACAAGTCCAGGCAGTCTGTGGGTTGTGAATAGGTTCTGTTCTTGAGTCAGTTGACAAGTTGATTTGAATGCGAGTTGGAGCATAATGTAGAACAATATGAAAGAACTGTTAATAAGTGCAGGAAACATTGGTATGTGGGTCTTTAAAATTATACCCTGCCTCGGATCATGTTCATAAGTACGAGCGTTCATAAATTGGGGACCCCAATGTTTTTAAGAATTTAACACTAAGACAAGAACAGATCCTGTTTTAAGGCTTTGACATTAAGGGAAAAAGTTGCTCATAGTGCTATAGAGAAATGGCACTCTGATGTGAATTTTACCTTTCATTGCTGGTGAGTTTGCAGATGGTGGGCCGGGGGTCGGGGGGGTAGGTTTAGTATTTAAAACATCACAGACAGCCTTCCTTTCACCTACTCCCCTGCTCCTGATCAGTCGGAAGAGTAACCCACCCAGACCCATTTGCCCCTACCCTACATTTATCTCTGACTAACCTACACATCTTTGAACAGTATGGACAATTTAGCACAGCCAATTCACCTAACCTGCACATCTTTGGACTGTGGGAGAAAACCCATGTAGATACGGGGAGAACATGCAAACTCCACACACAGTTGCCCGAGGCTGGAATCGAACCTGGGTCCTTGCCAATCCCTGCCACTGTGAGGCAGCAGTTCTAATCAATGAGCCACTGTGCCACCTCCAAGCCACTGTATTAGCACTATATTGGAACAGTTAATTAGTAATGGGTACTGTATCTATTGTTTGTAAGTTTTCTAACAGTCAAGTAATTCTACTTTCCTCTTTCTTTTGTTGGTATTTTAACTATAGTATTTAAATAAATTGTGTTCTGCTTAAAGTTAAGCAGTTTGACCAGTTGCATCAAATCTGGAATACAGCATTTCACATCTAGTTTTAAAATAAAAAAATAGTTAGGGCCTAGGCTACCCTCTTAAAATATCTGGAGAGGGCCTGATCTGGTCCATAACAGTTCTTAGTGATGGAAGCATGGCGAATGAAAGGCCACAGGGTTCAATTAATTAGCAAAAGAAGGAAGGATGATAGAAGGTACCAATTTTTCACTTAAGGATTGCTTAAGATCTGGAATATACTGCTTGTGAGTCTAGTGGAGACATATTCAATTCAGGCATTCAAGAGGGAATTGGATTGTTATCTGAAAATGTGCAGTGCTAAGAGGAGAAGGTAGAGAATATGAAGACGTGTATTCCTCACTTACAGAGCCAACACATCTTTTATGGTTCAAATAACCTTCCCCAATGCTGAAACTGTTCTATGCATCTGTGAAGTTTTAGAATCAGGGAATATTCCTATTGAGATGTTGCAACGTTTTGAGATATATTTTTCGATTTAGTTGTACCAGACAGAATCCTTTCAGATATTTTATTTGCAGCAGCCGCCGATGTCCAAGGAGAGAGTCACGTGTTCAAAAAGACCAATCTAGTTCTAAAGGCATAAACCAATTCTGCAAACTGCGTCTGGGAACTTGGATCCGACCTGGCTCTCTGTAATTAACTATAGAAGACAGCCAACGAAGATTACAAGGTCATCTCAAAATAATGCTGTTCTGAAAATAAGCTGAGGGTGTCAAGGAGTTACTTTGGTAGTACATAGAATTCCTACAGTGCAGAAGCAGGCCAGTCAGCCCATACTGACCCTCTGAAGAGTATCCCACCCAGGTTTACCACTTACCCTTTCACTATAACTTGCGTTTCCCATGGCTAATCCACCTAGCCCACACATCCCTGAACACTACGGGCAGTTTAGCTTGGCCAATCTGCCTAACCTGCGCATTTTTGGATTATAAGAGGAAAGCAGGGCACCTACAGGAAACCCACGCAGACACAGGGACAATGTGCAAACTCCACACAGTCAACTGCGGTTGGAATCAAACATAGGTCCCTGGCACTGTGAGGCAGCAGTGCTACCTACTGAGCCACCGTGCTACCCACATTTAGTGTACATTTAGTTGTACCCACGAGGTTGCTCTGTTAAATCTGCCTTTGAAAGAGCTTAGCACCAGTTATTTGTGGTTTCTGGGTGCATCCCTATATGTGCCTTTCCCTATTTTGTTGTCTGCTGCTAAACCACACTCAGGAATGTGTCAGGACCTTGGATTGCCTGAACCACAGAGTCAACATAAAGGCAGAAACAAACTGCTGCAGAAACAAACTGACCTTGGAAACTTGAAAACAATACGGAAAATGCCGGATGTGTTCAGCAGGCTGGGCAGCACCTGAGGAGAGAAAAATAGAGTTAACGTTTACCATCGACCTAAAATGTTAGCCCTGTTCCTCTCTCCACAAATGCTGCCAGACCTGCTGAGTATTCCTAGCATTTTGCCTTTTTTAATTCACCACAAGGATTAAACAGGTTAAATTCAGAGCATAGCCATCTCACACCATGTTTATATTCAGAGGACTGTAGACAGATACAGAGCAGCAGGAGGCCATTTAGTCCATTGTGTCAGTGCTGGCTCTTTGAGAGAGCTCTCTCATTAACTTCACTTTCCAGCTCATTCCCCCCTCAAGTGGTTTAAATGCAGGCTGCTGAATGGTTCTTAGGGGGACTACTGGAGGTTGTCACTATTAATTTTTGCAAAGCTTTCCCCCCCTCAAGTGGTTTAAATGCAGCCTGCTGAGTGGTTCTTAGGGGGACTACTGGAGGTTGTCACTATTAAGTTTTGGTTAAAAAGACAATTCATGGCACAATGTGTTGAAATCCTTTTCACTGCTTGGCTTTCCAGGAATGCTGAAGGGGCATCTGCAGCATGCCAATCTCATAAATGAGGCTTTAGGTCCAATATTGAGTGCACCTTTGGTCTCTCAATGTAGCTAACGTTTGAGCGGGACTTTAGGGGGTATCCACACCCTCTCCAGTTAAAAAAAATGCCATTCAGAAGCCTGCCCACCATCGCGATGGCTGCCTCAGAGCAATCTCGTGCTGGGAGCTGGGACCTCCACCCATTTCTCAGGAGGTGGTCCTCCCTTTAGGGAGCTGGTACCCTCAGGCTCTGGTGTCTGAGCAGTTCCAGACCACGCAGTGACCACTGGTTGGTTCTGCTGTCCGAGCAGCATGGGTAAATCTGAGATCGGCGTCTCAAAAAGAGGACGGCTGAAGAAGCCGGAGAGGGGCTAAAATGGTGTGTGACCTTGGGCAGTGGCTGTCTCCAATGAACCCTGAGAACCCAATCTATACCATCGCCTCTTACCAGTTTGGGACGCCATAGGTGCTTCTCCCACCATGAGTCAAATACTAGTGCGAGTGCACTGAGGCCATTAACTGTGGGTAGGTCGAACAAGAATGAGCCAACCAACAGTCTCCCTGAACTCTGTAAAACTTCAGACTGATCAGGAGCAGGGGAGTAGGTGAAAGGAAGGCTGTCTGTGATGTTTTAAATACTAAACCCCTCCCCCTGACCCCCGGCCCACCATCTGCAAACTCACCAGCAATGAAAGGTAAAATTCACATCAGAGTGCCATTTCTCTATAGCACTATGAGCAACTTTTTCCCTTAATGTCAAAGCCTTAAAACAGGATCTGTTCTTGTCTTAGTGTTAAATTCTTAAAAACATTGGAGTCCCCAATTTATGAACGCTCGTACTTATGAACGTGATCCGAGGCAGGGTATAATTTTACCGAGGGTCAGTGTGGACTTGGTGAGCCAAAGGGCCTGTTTCCACACTGTAGGGATTCTATGACTCATAAACACACACATTGGCAAAAAGGTAAATTCAGATTCTTCCATGCAGTTCTCCAATCCAGGAAGAAATAACATCAAGAGAGATTTCAGAGAGGCAGCAGCTCGGAATCATTTACTGAAGCTTCCAACCATTTGGGATCCTGCTGCAGCTGCAAAAAAATCCAGAAAACCCGGTCTGTGAGAGCTGGCCACTCCCCTTCCATTGGTACAACTGTTTTGAAAAGCCTACAGGTCTCCTAAGTTATCTTCCTGTTTTCAGTAGCCAGTGTGGCACCTCAGCCTTAGCAACCTTGCTCCAAAAAAAACCCAGGACAAGATAACCTTCTTAAAGTGACGGCATCATCCCAGAACACTGAGGAGGGTGGAGATCCTGCAGGGGCCTGAGAGCTATGACTTGACTGTTGGCAGAGTCATGTAAAAAGTCCAGCAAGGTTTATCGAGAGTATTTCGCTCCATCCTGTCTGTATTTCACAAGGAGTACGGTGAAGTTATTGCTAGGTCATGGTGAGTTGCCAGTTAAGGGGCTTTATTGCTTGTTAAATGCCTTGTTAATGGCTCAACCTATTAATATTCAGCTTCTAACTTACCAAATGCACCAACAAGCTACACACTGAGAATGCTTGATAAGGAAGCCAGAGCGGGTACCTGGTAATTTTAGCTACTTGTTCTGAAGGGCCTCCATGTTGCATAGGGGGCACCAACAGCATCCCCACATCCACAAGTATTGGCAGCCTCTAAGAACTCTCACGGAACACCTCCGATCCAGTTACTCTACTTTTGCTTCTGCACTTTAATGCTGTACCTTCGGCTGCATTGGCAACTAACATTGTAATGCTGCAGCAAGGACCATAATGCTCATGGACGCCCACCTCATAAACTGACCAGACTGAATCTCTGGACTCTTCACGCGCTATCGTAACACTGACTCACTCTGCATACACCTGCATGTTCACAGCATCCTTGTCTTGCATAGCCTTGCCATCCCTTTTACCCCGCAGACTAAAATACCGAGCTCCCAGTGTTACTGTCATTCCATGTTGTTTATCACAAAAGAAGGATGCTTGTCTTGGATATCAACAGGCCAAAGTCAATTCGAGGGGCGGGGGGGTTGCCATCAAAAAGGGAGTCCTGGCAAAGTAACTCAAGAGCTGCCTCTGAGACCATGCCAAGACCATGGACATTGTTAGGTAGCCACCCTGAACAGTCAGAGACAGGATGCTGTCCACATAAAAAGTGAGGGCCTGAATGTCAGACAGCACACAGACCCTCTTGAATTTTTCTGCCCTTTTGAGGGCAGTTCTCTTCCTGACAGGTGCTAAAAGGGTGGCATAGCTGATCCTAGGCAACAAAGAGGCCGTGCAAAGTTGACGTGTTGTGGGTGGATGTGAAGAGATGAGAGGCAGTGAGTGTTTGAGCCTTGGATGAATGGTGAGTAAAGTAGCAGAGAGATGATGATGGTGAAGTGGAGAAGAACATTGACCTTGCTCCTAGATTGCTGTGCAGTTCTCCAGCTGTCTAAGCCTGTACCGCATCGGGGTTGGCACGGTGGCTCAGTGGTTAGCACTGCTGCCTCGCAACAGCAGGGACCTAGGTTCAATTCCAGCCTCAAATGACTGTGTGGAGTTTGCATTCTCCCCGTGTGTGAGTGGGTTTCTTCCGGGTGCTCCGGCTTCCTCCCACAATCTAAAGATGTACACGTTAGGTGAATTGCCCTAGCTAAATTGCCCATAGTGTTCAAGAATGTGTAGACTCATAGGGTAAGGGAATATGTCTGGGTGGGTTACTCTTCGGAGGGTTGGTGTGCTTTTGTTGGGCCAAATGGCCTGTTTCTATACTGTCAGGAATCTATGACCCTGTAGGAATTCTCTGATTGGGTGCCTCCTCTCTAGTCCTGAGGTAAAGGACATCCATCCCATGCACCACATGGCCAGCTAGACCTCCCGAAAGCTCGGAAAGTGGGGCACTGATATCCACCATCTGTCACATCTGGGGGAGATGTCAGGAATTGTGCTGAGCAGCTCCGGACAAACAGTGCTTTTTCGGATGTGGAACAATCTTTGAAGCCAGGAATGCTGGTTAATTTGGGATATCCTGGCAACGGCAACTGTTCCCAGACTGATTAGATGGGACTGGAATCAGATGCCAGTGGCACCTTAATGGCAGAGTAGGCAGCTAGTGAGGAAAGTTTAATTAGTTACAATGAGAAAACTTACGAGACTCGCGAGGCGAGATTCCCTCCAAAAAAAGATGCATCTCACACTTAGCCAAAAAGTAGTATGATACAGCTCATTGTTTCCTTATCCACTCTATCCTAGCCCTTCATGATTTTGAATATCCACTATCAAATCTGCTCTCAACTTCATTTTTTCCAACAAAACAGTTGCAACTTCTCAAACCTTCCCACCGAATTGAAGGCCCTCATGCCTGACACCACTCTCGTGATATTAAACCATTCTTGACAAATTGAACTTAAAATCTACTAAATGTTACCATGGGACTTTGCAGCTTTAAAGATTCTTGGCGTGGACCAGAGTGGCATCTGTCATTGGCAACTGCAATACTGTAGGTGCCAAGCACTGTGGGAGGTAATTCATGTTGTCTTATGTTCCATAGTGTAATATATAGCTTTGGTTTTCACTTGCAATAATTATCCACAGTAATGAATGTCAACCTTTTGAATAATGCATTTAGATTATCATCCAACAGAAGCAAAACTGAAGAAAGCCACTGAGTTAAAAATATTCCGAGCCGAGATCGAGTTGCCATGACAGGAAGGACGAACTCTCAGATCAGATTTACAACATTCATAGTCTGCCTTCCTCCTCATCAGACTGAGCATCCCCCAAGGGAAGACTAATGACAGCCCTGTGTCACTTGACATTCTTTTCACACAGTATGCTGGGCATATATATTCCAAATGGAGGATTGAATTGCGAATCAAGTAGTGACTATTATTAAATATAATTAAATGCTGCAAACGTCAAGGCCATTGCTTTCAGTCCACATCACAAACTCCATTCCCTATCTATCAATTCTATCGCCTCCCCTGACAATCATTTGGGTGAATCAAACTATTCTCGACCTTGATGTCAGATTTTACACTGAAGTAGTATCCTATCATGTGCACACACACAGTCTATTTCTGCCTCTGTAATATCACTTGACTTCACCCCCATCGTCAGGTCATCTGCTACTGAAACTTCATTCATGCCTTCATTACCTCCAGGCTTTAATATTTCAATCTACTTTTGGCTGATCCTTCATATTCTGCCTCGATATTCATCTGAACGTCTGCTGTCTGCATCTTGACTCACACCAAATCCTGTTTATCCATAGCCCATGAGCTCAAAGGCTCCTGGTTAAACAATGTTTTGATTTTTATAATTCTGGTCCTTATTTTCAAATCCACCCACCCCCCCATGACCCCCAACTCAATAATCCTGTCCAGCTGTACCCTCCTAAAGTCTGACCTGTTGACCATCCTTGGTTTGAATCTCTTCACCGTTGTCAGCCATACCTTCACCTGCTAAAGCCTTAAACTCAACCATTCCTTTTGTACCTCCTAATTTCTCTTTACTCCTTTAAGACACTCTTTAAAGCCTAGCTCTTTGGCCATGCTTTTAGTGATCGGGCCTACTATTTCCTTATGTGACTCTGTCAATGTTTGTTCAGTATTGTTTACAAAGCACCTTGAACCATTTTATTGCTTTAAAGGCACAACTGTTTTGCTGCTGTTGGGAACAATCACATTCTTGCTCCTTGTGAAAATCAGGGGGCAAAAGCAGGAATTGCTGGAGAAACTCAACAGGTCTGCCAGCAACGAAGAAGTTCTGAAGAAGGATCACTGGACTCAAACATTAATTCTGCTTCCTCTCCATGGATGCTGCCAGACCTGTTGAGTTTCTCC